>NC_134582.1:26012500-26327500 GCF_037038515.1 Microtus pennsylvanicus
ATCTCACAACTTGTCAAGTACATTTCTAAATTGTATAATTATTTTTTCCTTTACTTACCAATGCTATGTGAATAAATATGCTCATTCAAAATAGATATGAGAAAAAGATTTAAAATTTTAGTGAATGTAACTTATTAATGATTCACTTGCCACAAAGTAACAGGTCATAAATTTCTAATTTCTATACACACACTTTTAAGGAATTTTTTTTGTGTATATTTATTACATATACAATATTCAGCATGTGTGCCTGTAGGCCAGAAGAGGGCACCAGACCTCATTACAGATGGTTCTGAGCCACCATGTGGTTGCTGGGAATTGAACTCAGGACCTTTGGAAAGGCAGGCAATGCTCTTAATTGCTGAGCCATCTCTCCCGCTCTCTTTTAAGGAAATTTTAAGCCAGCATATGTGAAGGGTTTTGTTATGGCATTCATAATATGCATCATTGTATTTTGTTCTAATTAATTTTCCTCTTCTGCTGTCTTCACCATGTCCCTACAACCTCTGACTGGTTCCCTTCCTTCCCTTCTGTCACAGGTATCCATTACCACTCCTTCCTTCTCACTATCTTCCCCACCCCTCTCGTGATCCCCTTTCTAGTTTCTCTCTTCTAAACACACACAAATAGTCACACAAAATATGCATATATTTACATAAATATGCACAGATATATAAGTATGTTCATGTACAAACTGCACACAAATATATATATATGTGTGTGTGTGTGTGTGTGTAAATGCTGTGTATATATATACACATAATATGCACATGCTATACACTCACACCCACACACGTGCACACGTTCAAGAGAGAGATTTCTGTCTTTCCATTGTAGATGATTATAGTACTGTAAATGTCAATTCACTGTTATTCATAAATTCTATAAAGTGTGTTGCATATATTATTATACAGTATTGTTGATGTACTAATCAACAGGTACAGTTTCTTCTGAAATAACTGATCCGTATATATTTGAGATCATCAGAAGATCATATCTATTGTTCTACAAATTTATGATCAAACCAACCATTTTGAAAATGTCAATTTTTGAAATGCTTTAATAAGTAGCCAATTTTTAAATGATTATTCATGAGGACATTTTCCTGAGATGTTCTTGTAATTCCAACTGTCATCTCCTTTAACATAGAATGCCTAGCACTTTGTCATAAACCAGCCTAATTTTTGTCATAGATAAAGCAATTGACACCTGTTTGTATTTTGAATTGCTTCCTAACCTTCAAAAGATTAGGATGTGAGGCCGGGCGATGGTGGCATGCCTTTAATCCCAGCACTCGGGAGGCAGAGGCAGGCGGATCTCTGTGAGTTCGAGACCAGCCTGATCGCTGATCGACAGAGCAAGTTCCAGGACAGGCTACAAAGCTACAGAGAAACCCTGTTCCAAAAAACCAAAACAAAAAAAAAATAGGATGTGAGAAATCTGAGTGGAACCATGAACCATTCCAATTTAAATCGATATAAAATTAACAGAGGGCCTCCTGAGTCAGTGCCTTTGCCTTTCCCCTGTATCATGGCATGATTAGTCAAGTTATTTTCTGGCATTTAGCCTTAATAGCCTAGAAAGTATCACTTAGCAAGTGAGCAGAAAGATAGAATGAAGCTACAGTAAGTCATAGTGACACTGAGACACTCAACAGGAACTTATTCCCTTAAGCACAGGGAATTCATGAGAGCAATCAGGCTTCAAGCACCCTTTGGAAGGACTGAGAGGTTTTAACCACTCTGAGCATGAGTATTTCCTGGAGTAGTGATAGATATTCTATCACAGAAGACTCCCAAGCCTGGCTAGACAGAGATGAAGGCAGATTAAAGGATGCTTCAGCACCCTTCCTCTGAACGCAGCCCTGTACCCTGGCACCCCCAGCATTCCTGGGGAGAGTACCTGATTTGCTATCTCTGCGAATCTCAGGCACACGGACAGAAATGGTGAGTGTTGTTCCTGTTCTCATCTCGGGACTTGCTTCATCATCACCCTCATCCATGTCACCACCATGAACCAGGTCTCTAAGATCACATCACTTCCTCTCAGACTGGCACCCCCAGCATCTTTCTGTACATATTCTCTAATTATCTACAGCTGCCCTCCACTTATCCTAAAGACTTGGAAGTCTCCTTCCAATTTCCAAGGCTAACATGACTGAACATTGCTCTAAACTCAATCTTTTCTAAATTACTCCTCTAATAGGCTATAAGCCAAATTTGGCTGTTCTATGGACACATTGGCTTCTTACTAACTCTAGTGAACAAATTAGTAGCTTTATTTTATACTCTAGAAGGTGGGACACGTTTTCTTGTCTTGCTACTTTTATTCATAATTCATTTAGTTCCACTAGGAACCAATGCCACTTAAGCCACCCAAATATCATTGTCCCAAACTTCTTTCCCATAGTATTTATTTAACTTGTGTTATTGCTGAAGAAACCACTATCTTCCCTGTCATTTTCTGGGATGACATCAACCTCCTTTAATCAATGCCTATCCTTCGAATGGTCATATGCTGTTGTCTTAAGTCTCTGACTTTATCACCTCAAACAACCCCATTAATTTTCCCTGACAGCCTGTCACTGCTGTATAAAAAGCTTAGTTCTAACTTCCACCCAGAAATATGCATTCCGTCATCGTCTTCACTCTCCCTATATGCCCTTCCTCCTCGGGTTCATCAACAGGGCTCTTTCACTATGTGAATTTCCTCATGTCCTTCAACACTGGACTCTCGCTGCCTCTGCATCTTCTCTCCAGTTATTCAAACCAAGGTTAAAATATCAATTATGTTTTAAAGGCTTTCACTGGTGGTATCCTTTTATACACCCATCTTTATTTTCTGCTTGGATTCCTTGATTATCACAATCATTACAATCACCACTTTAAACATATTTCCAATGCCTTAGTCAC
The DNA here is from genome assembly GCF_037038515.1 of Microtus pennsylvanicus. Classification (NCBI taxonomy): domain Eukaryota; kingdom Metazoa; phylum Chordata; class Mammalia; order Rodentia; family Cricetidae; genus Microtus; species Microtus pennsylvanicus. Next base: position 26,015,413 of record NC_134582.1, read on the forward strand.
CCTAGGCACTCCTAACCTAATCAGAATATCTGCTTCTGTCATTATCTCTGTATTTATCAGTGTATCTAATTTCATAGGAAGAAGCATAGGAGTAGACTTTCCCCCATGCTATAAACTAGACAAGACACTCAAAATTAGGTTTTATGTTTCCTAATAAACTCAGTTTACTACTCCCCAAATAATTATTTAGCACATCTTCTCCCCAAAGTGCACTGATTTCTTTCCCATACTCAGGCACGGATAATGATTTCACAGTTCACTTAGTTAATATAATAGTTGTCGGAATTCTCTCACCTTCCAATTGCTGAATCTGTCAATCTGCCCACATATCTACCACCTCCCAGTCTTCCCTCTGTTCCCTCCTTTAATGGAGGTGAACTCTCTGCTTTTAAATAAGACAAGTTTTTGCACCATGTCTGGATTCCACCTTCTGTTTCTTTGTCTAAGCTTTTACTGTAACAAGACAGTATGTTTACTTTATATCATGAAATTCAAAGTTATTCTATGAAATTCTATTTTGACACATGAAACCCTTAAACTATTCTATTCATTATGCCAAAACATTCTCAAAACATACATGCACGGACGTACACACATATGTACAAGCGCAGACAAGCACGTGTATATAAAACATTCCTGGCAGGTATGTTTTACCTAAGAATCATTTTCCTTCCCTCTCTTTCACATTCACAGTTCAATACACACCAATGTGATGTCTCTCAAATGAACACCAGAAACTTGTCCCCAAGGTCACCTTCAAACACCTGGCTGCCAAATTTAGCCAGGAGTCCTCTACCTTCGTTTCTTCTGCAGCCGATTCAGCTGACCTACACCCTTCCTCAATGCTTTTTTTCTTGATCTGTGTCACTCACTTTGACGGCTTTTATATTACATTCTTTCTGATTTCTGAGCACCACTTCCCCGTTCTTTCCCTTGACCTCCCAAATAAGGAAATTTCTAGATAATTAATCCTGGGCTGTCCAGGTTCTCTTCACGAACATCATCATCGGAGGCTGCATTTGCTCTCAAGCCTTTACATGCCATCTACAGTTGCTTTAAGGACAAGAGCCTTGCAGGGCAAAGCTTTCCATTGTGAAGGCTCTGCTTCCAGATCCAGTTCAGCTGCATGCCTGACATTTTCATACCAATGTCTGACTAGCACGTTAGCCTCGCTGTGGCCAAATCTAAATCCTTATGTTGCTTTAATGCTACACTTCTAGTCTAATCTTCTCCATTATCACACCAAATTTCACCAGAATCAACCCAACGTACTCAAGTAGAAACTGAAAGCCTTAACAATTCATCTTCTTTTTCATTCTAAACAGCAAGTCCTACTGCTACTGTCTGCAAAATTTATCAGTAAGTCATTTGTTTTCTCTAATCCCATTGTTACCAGGTCTGTTTGCCTATAACCCATTCTCTAGAGAAGTCAGTCATTCAGTAACAACAACTAAATCTTTTATTTTTTTAAACAACTAAATCTTTTATGTTCTTGCTTTTAAAATAGCAAGCGGCTTCCCACTGCTCACACAGAAAAATTTCCATTTGCTTATAAGGCCCTGGGTGAAGTGGTCCTATGGCCTTAGCATCATGCTTCAGACCTCTCCCTCTGAGCTCTCAGCTTACACAGAGGACCATGGTCATCTTGCCTCCACCTAAGCATGTCCACCATTATCCTAACAGCTGCAGGTTCCTTACCAAACAACTTGCCTTAACTCCCACAATACATTGCTATCTCATGATCTCACTTGTTCCATCCCATGCATTTCTCAATGTTCACAGCTATCTTTATTTATTTAATTCCTTATGTCTTTAAATCCCCTAATATGCTTTAAGTTTCACAGCGGAAAGTATCTTGTATTCCTTCTTAACTCTAATCCCTCAGCATTTACCAAAAGAAGGCTCATAACATGGATACACAATAAATACTTAGCGAATAAAAAAATGAAAGACTACAGAGGCAACCCAATTTCCGCTCAATATTCTCATTTGTTACCGAATCACATTGCTGGCAATGGATGTTTAGCATGGTGCATGAAATTTTTCAGCATCAAATATAACCCCTTCTGTCATGTAGATCTACATAGTTATTCAAATAAAGAGCCAATATTTACCAAGTAAGTTAAAAACTGCTATTTGGCTACTATTCTTTTTATAAACAAAAATGAGTGCACACTTCCTGTGCTTTTCTAATGATTTGTTAAGCTAAGCCTATGATGTGACAGCAAATGCATACATGAGTAAAGTTGTATGTGAGCCACATTCATGGCACGAGGCAAATGCTGGACAGAAGAGTGGACAGAACAACTGTGCGGTTGTCCATGCCCTTTCTTTAGTATCTAGTCTCCAGGCAGATAATAAAACATGATCTGCATTATTCTTAGCTGCTAAAAAAGAAGACAGATGCATCAGTGCAGGTGTGCCTATGAAGACTGTGCCTCACTTATGATTTCTAAACAAAAGGTCTCCAGATATCCAAACTCATTCAAATCGCTCTTATTGCTTTACTCAATTCTCTCCCCAGGGAAAAGTGTGAGAAGTCATCCATCTTGTTTCATAAATTATAATATTGACGAATGGAAGACTTCTTCTAGCTCTGGGAACACTTGGTAATAAAGTTGTAATTCAGGACAGCGGAGAAAAAGAAAACAGGACAGAAAGGCAGACATTAAGTGTGAAAAGACTCCTTGAAACAGGAGGATACACCTCAGCCTTTGGGATGAACTGACAGCCAATGGCATATGGTTCAGGCGTTAACATGAGGCCTCCACCTAGCCCCTGGCAATCAAGGTTATCTATGTCAGGCCAGGAGACAAAATTCTTCAAGCTCCTATCATTGACTGTAGTGAGGAACCAGGATCCAGAAAGTTGTACTTCTCTGAACATTTTTTGCAGTGAATTTTGAATAATAGGTGGTATTATAACAAGCAGAGACTGTTTTGGAATACAGAGACTCTTTGGGGATCATTGATAAGAAAGGGATTGATTTGATATCAATAACAAGACATTTAAATGTTAAAAATAAATAGTTATTTCCTTTAATCAAGCTGAGAACATAGATTCAAAAATCAAATAAATATTGATATCCTGTTTCATATATGCATGATATAATCAAACAAAATGATTGGCTTAGACATTTAAAAACAGCCAATAAGAGGATTGGGAATTATTTTATTTTTAAAATGCAAAAGGAGCTGCAAATAATTTAAAATTATAGGGTATGAATATTTATTTCTCCTTGATCTAATTAAAGATTTGCTTGAATAATTACTGTCTGGAAGAAAATGCATGTATTAGTGAGATGCGATAGTACAATAAATTCATATGTAAATTAAAAGATAGACTATCAGCACAGATTATTAAATATTAATCCTAAATTTTCTTTAAAGCTTTTTATGATGCTCTTTTACCTTCTATCATTGTTACCTTTCTCCAAACTACCTACGCACTAGAATTCATGAATAGACAAGTATCTTTAATGGGTATGTTAAGAAATATTTTTAACTTTCATAAAAGAATAGGATCACTGTGTTTAATGGCCATTATAATGCTGTTTATCTTTCACCAATGTTAAGATGTAATTTAATGACTTTCAAAATAAACAGATTAAAAATACTCATTAAGTGAATATTTAATTACCTATTATATCGGGTATTTTTGTATCACTGAATCAAATCCCAAAGGAACTACTTAACAAAGGAATGATTACATTAGCTCACGATTCCCAGGTTCAGTTCATGATTGCTTGACCTCATGCCCTCACCCAGAACATCGTGCCAGTTGGAAGGTGTGGAAGAGGTTGTCACCTCATAGTGGACAGGAAACAGAAAGGGGGAAAGGGAACTGGAACCATATACAACCTTCAAGTCATTCTTTACGTAACCTACTTCCTTCAGCTAAAACTTATATACGATTTCTAGAACCTCCCTCCTAAACTAATACCACCAGTGAGAACACAGGATCAAATACATACACCTGCTTGGATAACATGAAGCCAGAACAAAGTGTTCAATATATACACCTGGAGGGGCCATCTTACATTGAAATCATAATTTACACTAGTATTTTATACTCTCGTACACACACATGCACATACACGATTTTCTAGTTCTTCCCGTATCTCTTTCATTTGATATTAGCAGCAGAGCAGCACAGACAAAAGAAAAGAGAAGGCACTTGTATTGGGATGGGTTGCTGGGTCCTGGGCACTTATCTTTTCAAGAGATTCTCAGAGAAAGGGGATACTGAGCAGAGTCAGGATTCTGGTGTGCTCTTACCTCTTACGCCATGTCAGCCTTGTAACTTGGGAGAATGTTGGGTGCAATTGCCAGCTGAATTTATCCGACATAGGACAAAGGGGCCTCCTACTGTCTCCCAGTAGCTGTCAATCATTAAGTGGAGGAGGGCATAAAATTTCTTTTATGGCTAAGATAATTCCTACTGGGCCCAACACAACTCTGCAGAGTAGGAGATAACTTCAAAGCTGCTAGAAAGCAATACTTACAGCAGCCTGCTCTTGGTCACACTGACAAAGCAGATGTGGTTCTGAGATCTATCCCTTCAATAGCACAGACCTTCCTTAACTATCATAACTCAGTGTCCCAAGATAATTGCTCCTGTAAAGAAACAGGTAAGCAATTTTACTGCTTGATCATAATATTATTGTTCCCTTCGAAAAACCACGTTGACATTTTATTTTGTTAGTAAAGGACTTCCAGAGTGTACTATGTGGAGCCAACACAGTAATATGCAGAAAGAGCTACCTTTCTTCTTCCCTTAAGAAATGTCAGGGCAGCTGGGCGGTGGTGGCGCACGCCTTTAATCCCAGCACTTGGGAGGCAGAGGCAGGCGGATCTCTGTGAGTTCGAGACCAGCCTGGTCTACAAGAGCTAGTTCAGGGCAGGCTCCAAAACCACAGAGAAACCCTGTCTCAAAAAACAAAAAAACAAAAAAAAAAAGAAATGTCAGGGCAGGCAAGCTGTAAACTGTGTTTTAGGTGTCTAGTGTATGTCCTGCTTATTTTTTTTTAGCAAGTTTGAAAAATTTGGGGTTATCTGGGCAGAGGGATCCTCTGAAGATGGACACTATAAAGTAATCCCACACTCTCAGAATTGAATATAATAAAGGGTTCTTTATTCAGGGGGAGACTCACAGATCATAATCCTCTAATCAAATCCAGCAGCCTAGAGAGCATATGCAAGCTTTATGGCTGCATTTACAGTGTAAGAGACCATGCCCAATTGGGCTGGCATCTTAAAGAATATTGGAGGAAGGAGTTCCCACAACACCCCTCAATTGAGAAAATGTTTCCATTTAACTGGCTTGTAATAGGGGCATTTCTTCATTAATGGTTGGGGTGGAAGGACCAAACATACTGTGGGTGGAACCACCCTCCTATGGTGGTCCTGGGGTGAATAAGAAAGCAAACTGAACAAGCCAATGGGAGCAAGCCAGAAAGCAGTGTTATCCCATGGCCTCTGTTTCAGCTCCTGATACCAGTTGACTGCTCTGAATTCCTGCCTAGATGTCCCTTGCTTTCCCCTCATGAAGCACTCTGAGCACAAACTCTTCTTTCCCCAGCTGCTTTTGGTCAGGCAGCATTTGATCACAGTTATAGAAAAGAGACGAAACAGCATAAGTATTGGTTTTTCTGGAAACCTAACCATTAGCTTATTTTGGATGTCCATCAAGTTAGAAATGATTTGCTCTCCTTATTTTCACTCATGTGGCTGTTATATTGCACAGCTCTCTGCGACACAATATTGAAAACATCTGAGCCATAGAAGATTTACTATAGACCATTAAATGAGTAAATTCCCAGGTAGGTTGAGACATCTCCATCTCCTTAGCATTAACAATGGCCAAAGCGAGCAGTTTTGACACTTTAAACATCTTCACCTTTCAAATGCGTAGTATTACAGGTCTGAACCATTTGGGGAGCGAATTTTAGAATGACTACCTTGTCACAGCATGGAAATTAGTACCCTGGAAGCTGACAGCTGAATAACACAATAACAACAAAAATGTCATCACTACGATCCATCTCTTAGGCTCTAAATACTAGATGGCTATTCAGGTTTCCATGAAAATGGCCACTGAAGCAAGTTTATTTTGAAAGGGGCTCTAGCCCAGAAGCCCCTTTAAAGCTGCCCCTCTCCCCATTGTCTTTATGCTTCAAAAACACAGGAGTGTGGGCCACAGCTCAAAATCGCAGAACTCGAGCCACAAGTTTAGAGTGCTTCTAGTAACATCATTCACTTCCCACATGGAAGTGAAGTAATTTTTACCACAGTTTCCCTAAAATAACAAGATCTGAGCAGCTTATATTAGTATGCAAAACTGTACAAAAAAGAGAACACATTGGAAAATGAAATATCCATGAAAAAGTTAAAGAATCCAAAATGTTCTTTCTGTAAAGTAAAAATCCTATTGTTTCAACTGTCAGCTTGGGGTGGGTGTTTCTCTCAAGATGAAAACATCTTAAATCTGAATTTTAGCTAAAAAAAAAATACTGAACATAAAGTAGTCTTGCAAACAATCTAAACATTCAATAGAAAGTCAGAAATTAAATTTAAACAGGTACTTAGAAGTTGCTTTTGCTAAAAAAAAAAAATGCCACACCATCATGGGGCCAACATGGTAAGAGAAATGGGACAGCGATGAAGGCTATGTATCCCTTCTGGGTCTTCCAAAGGGTACCCAGATTTCCGTAGGAACATGCAGTGACTCCACAGAGGAAAATGGGTTTTCTTTTGGGGTCCTTAGTCTCATTAGCAAAAAGAATTTAGAAACAGACTTGGAAGAGAGATGGAAGGCAATTTCACTAGAGTTTGAGGTGAATAAGAAAAGGGCAGGCAAACTGTAAATCTCAGCAACTGCTGGCAGGAGAGAGATGGAGACCAGGAATAGAGAGAGCCCAGCCTTTGGAGTTAGGATCCAAAGAAGTCATCACGTTCAACAATGAATTTCTGCTAAGAGCTGCCTGGTGGAAGAAGCTTCAGCAATAGAGTGATGAGCTCTTTTCCTTGTCAGGAAAGCCCTGTCCAGGCTTTGCCCAGTTTCCAAAAATGAGAGAGAAAATGAAAAGTTGCCTTTTATTTGTGTTCAGACTCAAGTCGGTCAGGCTTAGCGGTGAGGCCACGAGGAAAGCTCCAAAAGCCAGTGCAATGAGGGAGGGGCTTCTGGGAAAGTTAGTACATCATTTTGTTAGAGGCCATAATTAGGCCTCTCACCTAGTTAGCTTGTTCTCAATTAATCAGTGTTGGGTGATGAGGGGATAGGAGCTGAGACTACACACACAGCTAGAGGGTGTCTTAATGAAGTAGACAAAATTATGCAGTGTTATAGTCTTTATAGCAAAAAAAAAAAAAGAATGACATGTTTCCACCCAGGACCAATGATATTTCATTCTTTTGACTGGGAGCCCTAAGAAGGAACAGTTGTGATACCTTCCTTTCTAATGCTACCATGGAAACAGGAGGTGGGGTCCAAAGATGCTCACTGGTCTCCAGGGCTACTAATCCCTGGATACTACTTAACACTGTGCTCAACATTAAGCGAGATAAGCATTCTGTATGTTAAAAATCTTGCTTTCAATTTTAACAACAGTTGTACTACTGCAGGAGGATCAAAGAATGTGCTGAGGAGCTCGCACCTCTGAGGGAATAAGAGATACTTTATTCTTGAGTCAAATATGAATGACCACAGCTCAGAAACATGAATCAAGGTAACCCCAGTTACAAATTTCAACTCACAAATTGTTTGACGGAGGTTTTCTTTTCTCAATAGAGACTAAATAATTAATAATGACATAACTCAAAGCACTCCTGGGGTACCTTGGCAAAAATATCAGGGTGGTAGGTCACAGCAAAGCAAGAAAATCTCTGCATTAACATTCAGATGCTGATGACTCAGCGTTGGGTGGGATCTCTTTAAGGCGTCTCATCAGATCTCGCAAGCCAGTCACTGAGTGTTAGATTAGACAAAGGCATGACCACATTACACTCTTGTCTCTTGTCAAGGCAAAACAAACAAATAAATATGCAAGCAAAAACAAAGCAGAACAGAACAGCTTTAATCTTGGAGTGAGGGAGATTTTCTCAGGAGACAATGTGAATGACCATGGCCCAAGGACAGAGTGGTTACCTCAAATTTCATGTTCCAACATGGAAGTAGTTTCATGATGTTTTATAGTTTTACCAAAGAAAGAAAGTCATAAATCGAATCAAGTTTCAATATATTGGTGGGGTCCAACAGAGAGTCGGTTACAGCAAGATGGGGGAAGTTTTTCTAAAGGCTAAGATGTTATCTGATGACATTCTTTATCTTTTCGGTTGGTGGAATCCCATCGGTCTGCTAAGCCAATACCTTCCAAAGGTTTCTACCTATTAGTCACAGGATGTTATCTGAGACACAGAGATGGGCAAGGAATTCTGCATGCTAAAGCTCACCCAAAATGAGGCAAGCAGGCTTTGGACCTGCAACATTTCAGCCACTCTACAACACTGCAGTTCAATCTGTCTGTCAGTCAGACACAGCTTCTTTTCAGACATTTGTGTGAAATCCAAAAAGTTCCAATTCTCAACTATCGTGAAGTTCTAAAGCAAGGTTTCAATTCTCAACTATCATGAGGTTCTAATAAGTCGTGAAGCTCTGTAGAATCTTTGATACAGGTGTGGTTTTTCCCCCACTGAGAACTGCACCTGACTTCACCTAACAAGAGGATGCTGGCTTTTAACTTCTTACAGAGGAAACACACACATGCGCTTTTGTGTGTGTGTGTGTGTGTGTGTGTGTGTGTGTGTGTGTGTGTAAAGTGCCTTTTTTCAAAGTCCCTGAATCTTTCCCAGAGAAGCTTGTTCAGAGAGAAGATCATTACTAACTGCTAATACCCTGCTCTTTTCCTGAGAAGGGATATCTAAAGCCATTTCCTACAGATGATGAAACACAAGGTGAACACAGACTTCAGCTACTCCCCCTGGAGATGATACCAACCTGCCAAACGTACATCTTTTGGATTTACTCTTGCTATATACCTCAGGAATCAGGGAGGATCAAATTCAAGTTAACATCTTCTACAACCATTTTAAAAGGTCTAATAGCAGCAAAAATTCAAGTTCAGAAAGAGACATAATTCTAAAAAAATATATATATCATTAAAATGACAATGATGCTGGGTTAAAAAAAAATCTGCATTCTATTCTCCATACGTAAGAAACGGGCTTCTTGAATGGAATGACAGGACTCAAACAACTTAGCAGCACAGATGGAGGAGGGAGTGACTGCTCCTCTCCTTAGGGTGAGGCTCTGCTGTCTGCCAAGAATCCAACCAGCACTGCTCAGGCTACCTTGGCAGATATCTCTTCTCTTCATTTTAAAAATTTTCAATGAAAAATAAAAATTCATACTTTGAGAAGTTTTTGTGGTTGTTGTTGAACCCAAAGGCTTTTTACATCTTTCTGCTTAATGCTTTGTCATTTTCTTTTGTTCTCACCAGCTCTAGCAGCCTCTGCCATTGGACTGACCTTCATGCTCAGTGTCTCTGCAGCCTCCTTGTAGGAAGGAAGTGAAGCAGAGAATACCTGGATTCATTTGCCTGTCTAGGTCCTCATCCTCGAGAGTAGTGGGGTCCAACATGGTTCATTTGTCTACACTGTCTGGAGGACTCTAGGAATTAAATGTGGCGTGTTTTGAAGCATCCTTTACCTTTATTGTCGCATCACCAATCCATCTTCTTTGATTACATCTTTAGTCTTTCCATAGCATCTATGACTCTTATGTCTCCCACTAGCAAGAGGCAGCTTTGTGTCTTTCAGGGGGACCTCTTGAAGAAGTGACCACCTGTGGCAGGAGAGCTGCTTTTCTCCTCTGGTATCTTTCCTTGATCTAGCTTTTAGTTTACTTAGAAATCCAGTCCATGGTTTGCACAATGACTCTCCACTAATTGTAATAACAATAGGAGTGTGGAATTATTTCTTCATGTTTTATTTTTAAGAGAATACATAGCACATACACACACAAATACACACACACACAACATGGGAATGAGGGGGGAAGTCTAGAATCAGTTTCAAAACAAGGATGAAAGTAAAACTATTTTCACTCCGATAAATATCAACCAATTTACTCAATAAAGTCTTGTGCACAGGAGAAAGCTGAGCTCATGGAGGCAAAGGGGCCACAACAGAACACAGCAGCCTCACATGCAGCCCGAAGGCTCTGGGATCTGACTTGTCATCTTGTCAGCTTATGTGCATGGCTCTCTATGTTTTTTGACCACCTTAGCAGACTAACAGGGGACATGACTTTTAAACAATAAACAACAACAAAAAATGTGTTTATAGGGTAAAATGACAAGTCTACCCACCCAGTGTCTCTGCAATCAGGACACATTTCTAAAGCAACTGTGTATTTGAGGTATTTTAAAATTCAAGGCACAGGAGGACTTGTAGTTGAATAGAGAGATGCATAAGGTATGCAAAGAAAGGTTTGAGATATTTTTAAAGGCACACAAATTTTAAATTGACTAATTGTCTTAAGTAGGGAAAATAAGATGCAATTACCGCAGGACTGAGAGCATTTTGTGACACTCTTTACTCCATGTTCCCCAGAGTGAACACATAATAAGCATGATTTAATTCATTCTCTGCCATGTTCCAGAAAGAAAGTGTGCACAATTTTTTGTCATCATTATATTTGAGTGCATCCGCTGTTAGACGCCAATCTATCTTGCCTGACAATCAGTGTGTGTGGACCAAAGCTTTACTGTCCAGGATCAAAACAATGATTGTGTCTAACACAGTGATGTTCACGAGCCACTTCTGAAAGCAACACTAAATGAACAACTAAATGAACAATCAGGCTTAGGCACCTGCTCCAGAGAATATCAATATCCCAATCAGCCACATACCTGCTCTTAATTCTAATGCAGAGAGTTGAAGTTGCCAGTGGAATTTAGAAAAGATAAGAACTTGAAATCGATAGTTTGTTCTCCTAGTGACTAGAGATCTGGCCTAAATATTAGAATTTTTATGAATACTGTTGATTATTCCTGTCACACAGTAATTCTTCTCTGTTACTGACCTTGGCTTATTTCTGTTTCCTGCGTCTTGAGGCATCTGCCTCACATCCCTCATTTCAATTTACTGCTAGCATGCTACATATAGCCCTAGGCCTGTTAGAAAATCCATGTTGCTTTGCATTAAAGAAATAATGATGTTTACATTTTCATTTATTCGAAATATTTTTACTGGAAAAACACAAAAAATGTATAGATGATTTTTATTGTATTGTAGACACTTGCAATCTAGGATAACTATCCTTTTGATTGATTACATCACAGATCCTGGAATCTTCCATTTCCATTGCCCGTCCATCAGGATATCCCATGGGTAGTCTTCAAACACAAAGGAAACCGCCCCTACCCTCTGCCTTGGCAACTATTTGGCAGAGGTTGTTGTCATCAGTTGCACTGTTATTGAGATGCCTACACCTACGCTCTCTCTGATTCTTCCCTTGCTGTGTTAAGATGGACTTCTGACATGTGTCCCATACCTTCTAAGCACACTCCTTTGGCTATCATAAACTTACAGCTGCTAAAATGGCTTATAAGATTTAATAATAATAGGTTTCTATCACATCTCTAGTCTCCTCTTTTCTGTGCTTTCTACAGTTCACCTTGCTCTAGTCATATTAATAGCAGCCATCTCTAACCTCACCCCCATACACACTAACCTTCTCATGAATGCTGAGCAGCGCTTTCCCCCCTCAGAACAACCATACTCTTCATTCTCCTCACTGAAGATGTTCATCACCTAGACATTTTTGTTTCTCATTTGTTAGTTGCCATGGGGTCTTTAGTCAGATGCTATTTTCCTAGTGACAAGTTGCTGATGTGAAATTACAGTACACTGGGAACTTCTGCCCCCCTCAGCATTTCCTGTAAAAGCACCCTGCTTCATTTCGTATACTCACTGTAGAACTTACTAGCAGAGTATATACTGGTTATGTTTCTTACTTGTCCATTTTTATTTACCTAGACTTCCCAGAATATGATCTCTGCAAAGTGAGGGTTTTGCTTACTGTTTAATTCTTCTTGAAAAAAAAAACTATCTTTAAACCACAAATTCCTGTTGAATTTTTTTGGCTTTGAAAGTAAACCAAGTATATGTTACTGATGAGAATGATGACAACGGCATAATAAAATGTTGCTAAAATTGGCAGTTCTCAGATTCCTATTTGGGAGAATGAATCATTCTTTTTTAAAAATATGAAGCTGTACCTCTTGAAAGAAGGAAACGATGAATTCTGAGTAACTTGAAAAGTTTATAGTCTCCCGTGGGAGATTCAGCACAGATTAGATGTTTAAAGTCTATCAGTATTCAGTATAAAAGGAAATGAATTCTGCTTACATTTTTTATGATATTCATAAACAATAGTTTAAAAACCTCCCCATCTTCATTTCTGTTTTCACATGAGCAAAACATGCTCAACATCAGAGCGATTTGCAAGCTAACATCTGTGAATATTTTCATGTAGGTACATGAACAAAAAGCATAGCTCTTAACTTCTGTTTTTCTAGTAAATCTACCCTGAGCAAAACATTCATTGAAAATGTATTTTCATAAGGAAAAATGTCTATGTTCAGTAGTGCAAACAGTTTATTTGGGGTAGTAGTGATGATATGATCAACAGCAGTACAAAGCACAAGCCAAGTAACATTACATCAATAATAAAAGCAAAGGTGCACATTAAGAAGGGACTTCAGAGTCAATGGCCAACTGTGTCACTTGCTTAAGAAACTAAAGTTTCCAGGAGCTTGTCTGGAAGTCTCAGACTGTACAGTAAGATGGAGGAAAAATGCTTCTAATTCCAAATTGTGTACTTTCTTATCTCAAAGAATTACACTACAAAGAATATTTATGATGTTCCTAAGTTAAATATTTTAGCATGCTCAGTGATCAGGTGAACAAAGACATTGTCTTGTACCTAACAGAGAATCATGGTTCATCTGAATCAGCCACACCCACACTTACCTAGAATATACGACTGAAGACAATTGGACAGGTATGGAAAGTACCTTTAAAAATTATCACAAGTTTTTCCTGACTGTAGAAAAGGGATCGAGAAAGCTTATAGGGATGACTTTTGAATGAGGTCTCTCTGCAAGAATATTTTAATAGTGAATGAAGAGAGAAAGAAGCATTTGAAGCATGGAATAATGTGTCAGAGAAGGTTGAAAGGACTAGAAGCCTGCTTATTTTATTGGGGTGGATATAATCAAGAGGCAGCCTATAAAACAGGAGGAAACTTTTGGCAGCCCATACATCTGATAGAGGATAGAATATATGAAAAACTCAAAAAAATAGCACCAAGAAAATGAACAATTCAATCAAAATATTGACTCTCAACTTAAACAGAATGTTCCCCAAAGAAACCTACAAATGGCTACTGGCCAATTTTTAAAAAGTGTTCAATACTTTTAGCTGTCAGGGAAATGCAAATCAAAATTACTTTGAGATTCTATTGTCTTATTCTAGTGAAATGGTAATTGTCAAGAAAACAAATGATTTACAAATGCTTGGTAGAATGTTGGGACAGGGGAACATTTATACAGTGTTGATGGTCGTGCAAACAAGATCAGTGTGAAGATGGCTCAGAAAGCTAAACCTAGAACTACCAAAGTGAGCATACACTCAAAGGACCCTTCAAAAGAAGACAAAGGTACTTGTACATCAGTGTTCACTGTTATCCTAGTCACAAAAGCCAGAAATATAGTCAGTATAGATGCCTACCAGTTGATAAACAGAAAATGTGGTTCACTCACACAATGGAGTTTATGTCATTTTCAGATTCCAATTTACATTGATTAAAAGCATCTAGGAAGGGAAAGCTGGACTTTTACTTATTCGATTTTATTTATCTCCATAATATTTTTATTAATGGTAACACCAGTACTAGATAAATAATAACATAGCTAGGAGTTTTACAGGGGGTAAACATGTTTTTTCACTCTTTTCTACATTTATCTATTTATTATTAATGGTAACACCAGTAGTAGATAAATAATAACATCGCTAGGAGTTTTTACAGGGGTAAACACATTTTTCACTCTTTCCTACATTCATCTATTTGTCGTTGGGGGGGGCAGTTGTGCATATGTGAAGGCTGGAGGACAACTTGCAAGAATCAATTCTGTTCTTTGTCCATGGGTCACAGCAACTGGACTCAGGCTGTCAGTATTCAGAGCAAGGGCTTTCGCATGCTGAGCCCCCTTCCATCCCACAGACAAAAACATTCCCTACAAGAAAATATAAAACACAGAATACAGAAACAATAAAACCAAAGTCTTCAGATATGGAGGCAGTCTAGAAACAAGAACTCTGGGAACCTCATGTTGCCTATGTCCAAGAACTCTAGAAATCTCAGATATCCAGATCCTAGACCTCTAGGACCCTCAGAAGTATGGATTCTAGCTACTCCATTCCCCAGTGAAGTTATTTCATGTGTGTAAGAATCGGTTTAAGACTCATTAATAGAGTTTGTAAGAAGGGTGCTTATGAAAGCATCTATAAAAATGCAATCATTAACAAAAGCATATCTGGAAGCAATCAATTTTACTATTCTTGAGGTTTTACTGGTCTTTACATCTATGAGTCCAGGGGTCCCATTGCTTCTTTTCTGACCCATAATGCCTCTGCTTTGTGGGTGTCAACTAGAAAAATTTCAAGTGTGTCTAATGGAAGAAAGATGAACTTAAGAACAAAATAAGGCAAAATATATCATTTACAGAATAGACAAGCATGCGCTGTAGTTGGAGAGGGAAAGAAGTGAAGAAAACTGAGACTTTTGATGTTTACACTAAACTGGAATGTTTTAATTAGCTAAAGATGACTATGTATTGACTAAGAGCACTTGAAATACTATATACATATCAGCAGAAATGCCAGGAGTATTTCTCAATGGACTTGCCCCATGCAGCCTATCCTGATGAGCACACAAGATGCCCATCTGTGCAGAGTATGGTGAGCAGACAGCCTCCTGCAGTATGCCTTGGCTTTCAGACCAATAACACAATCTTCTCAGGATAGCGCAGTTCATGAATGAGCACTGACACAGATCCAGGCCACTTCCAAGGCACACTCTGTTCCAAGCCCCTGGTTGGGCTAGCAACAACTATCAGGTCTGCATAGTTGCTGGATTGCATTCCTGGCCCATTCACTCCTTTTTTCACAGGTTTTATAGATGAATTGCAATCTCTGAGATGCCTCATTGACTCTCTCACTTCTCTCCTTCACGCCAACCAACTGTGACTCCCCAAGCATACGACTGAACTTAGGGGGGTACACCTCTTATGCCCTCAGAGTGGGCTCTGTAAATATCCTTGCTCATTATTTGACAATCACTTCTGAGAAGATAAAGGGACGGAACACACAGTGGAATTCTCCCATAAACCTCATGGAATATGCTCCAGCCAGGCTTAGAGTGGGTGCTGGCGCCTTACATCCATCCTCACTTTAGAAATAAGAGGGTATTGTATCACAGAAGAGTTCTTCTTAAGGAAGCTAAGCAAAAAGTGCACCTGTTTAATGTGCCTCCACTTCAATTCCTTATTCCACTGATAAGTCTAAGGAAAGCCTACTATATTAGTAATGATGTGACAATGCTTATACATCTAGAAGTGGTGGCTTCTCCCATGAAAACAATAAGCAACTTGGAATGAAAATATTTCTTAACATCTTAACTTTCTCACTCACATCCCTGTCTGGGGCAGGAGGGGAGGTGATATAAAAAGATAAAAAACTAAATAAAAGGAATAGAATATAGAGACTCAACAGATATGTTCCAACCCTACGTATATGCTGCAGTTGACCCTATAGGCAGCACATAAGGGAGGTATCCATGAACGAAATACAACACTACTCTTAGCTTTAAATTTGCTCAAAGTTTCACTGGTTACCTATGCTCTCTTGTTTCTCAAACTACAAATTTATTTGGTTACACCTTAGCTGAAGGTAATTTCTTCTGAAATTAAATGACCGAACCATTAATGTGTTAATATTGTATAAAACAACGTTCAGAATGCTAACATTGTATACAACCCAAGCACAAAGAAAGTGTTCACCAAGTACCCCAGTACTGTCAGTTATCTGAGAAGGCCAGGGAGCCAGACCAGAGCCATTACAGGTTTCTAATAGCCCCTGCCAGGGACCAGGTCTTAGTTTTGGTGTACTGGAGCTGGCTGGAACTGAGCAAGCAGTTCTTGAGAAAACCACAAATCAAGGGCAACCACTCAGCAGGCACCCAGCAGCTTTCTGCTACCTAAAGATAGTTTACCCTACCCTGAAACTGAAAGGTCCCTAACCAATAAATTCATTTACCAGTCCTATGAACTTTTTGTTTAAACCCACCAATCAGCTCCCAAACTAATCTCTCCTTCCAGGAATTCCCCTAACCCTGCTTAAAAGGAGCCTGTGAGCTTCTTGGGGGATCACCATTTGTCACCCCAACATGTTAGCAGTTTTTAATAAATGCACCTGCTGATTACAAATGTGACTGGTGGTCTTTTAGGGGATTTCTCTTGGACCCTAGAATTTTCAATTAGATTTACTTACATGCACACAATTTCCCTGGGGAAAAAGAATGCTTTCCATACTTCATATTATAAACAAAAAATGTAAACTTGTCATCACTTTTAAAAGATGACAGCAGATTGAAAAATTAAAAGCATTTCAACTCACTGTGTCATTATTTAGCTTAAATTTGAGTAAGTTAATCTATTAAATTTTCAGAAACAAGGCAATTTTTTAAAAAATTTGTGGAAAATGAATTAATTTTTAGAGCATAACCTAATCAAAATGCTCCATAATTTTAAGAGCCACCGGATCCCATTTTCAAAGACTTGGATTGAGATCATGGTTATTAAACATAATTTCCTTATAAGAATGTAAATTGGCAAATTAGGCACACAAATTAGGAGGCACAAATCTATTTGCATCAATAATACTAAAACATATCACTGCTATTTATAGATCCCACCTGACAGTCTATAATAACATTTGCTACTGGCATGAAACAATAAATTCCGTTGAAGGAAATCCCGTTACCAGTGTTTTCAGCAGGCAGTCAAGTTATTTAAGAAACGATTATCTGCTTAGTGCTTAACCACAGTGAATGCAGTGTGTATTGTATATCTTAATTACTTCTCTGCTAGTTTTCAGTACTTTGCCAAACAAAGTGCAATGTTTGTCAAAATGGGGGTGAATAGTTAAGAAGAGATGCTGTGACCCGGTGGTAATTTCTGCCCTTGCATGATCCCTGCATGTTTGCAACCTGCGAAAAATACAACAAGCAAAAATAAAATACGACTTGCCCTTGTTGAGAGTTATCATGGATCAGTGAGATTTTCTTTAAATCATTTCTTCTCTATACTCTCCTGGTTTTCAGAGCCAGCCCATGCCTTCCCTGTGTGTCCACAAGAACTAAAGGTGTTGATGCAGATGCTCTATCTACTTCCTTCCCAGTTCTTCAATATGGCCTCACTACGTCAGCCAGATGATCTTCCAAAGTATAACCCAGACACTATATGTTATAAATAAATGCAATGCCCCCCCCCAATTCATATATTTAACTTGAAAACCCACAGGTGATGGCATGTGGAGGTGGAGGGAGTTCAGCGAGAAGATTAGGCTATAAGGGCAGAGCAATCTTTAAAAGGAATGGCTGCCCATTCAAAGAAAACCACAGTTTCCTTGCCCTCTTCCACTTTAAGAGACAAGTCTACTTCCCAACAAGTAAATAGCAGGAGCTCATGAGATGGCACTTCTGCATGTGCCTTTGGCATAGGCTTCTTGGTCTCCAAACTCTAAACCAATTTCTGTTTCTATAACTTGCACAGATTATGGTTTTTGGTTGCAGCAGTATGAATGGCCCAAGACAATATTATTTCCTTGTTTATCATCTCCTCCTTTCTTTCATTGAAAGGCAAATAGTTTTTGGATGCTTAGACAATTTTTTTTCTTTTTAAAAGGCATATTTATTCACTATTTGAGAATTTCACATGTGCTTATAATGTATTTTGATCAACTCCTTCCAGATCTACCTTCAACCATTCCCAATATCATTCACCCTTTCTTTAAAATTTCGTGTCCTCCCTAGAATTTTACTATAGTATTGTATTTACATTATTTCAGGTCCTCCCTCTTCCTCCTCCCATTCTTCCCATGCTACCCTTTCCATCTCCAATGCAACTCCTGCATGTGCCACTCAGAAATCATTGTAGAAGATGGGGAAAGGAAAATTTTAAGATCTCAGAGGATCACGACACCTACCACTAGATAGTGTCTTCTAGACATGCCAGAGAAGCTGCACCAACAGAATCTCAACAACATGACCACATAGGCAAGACCAGCATAATGACAACACCAGTTGACATGCCAACACAGATGTGACAAATGTCACAAGGTCAACACATAGACAAAGAGACACAGGTTATCAGTGGCTTCTGAGGGAGGAACAATCAGTTTGCTTCAGGCATGAGGTTCTTGGTGAGTTATTCAAACTTAAGTGGTCAGCTCTAAACACATGTACGTTGACGGGAAATACTGAATGAGCTCAGTAGATTATACGTGAAAACAAACATAGAGAGAGATGTAAATATGCACATATATGTAGCGATAATTTTAAAAAGCTAACAGTATGTCCTGTGTTGGGAACTTGACAAGCCCTGAGCTTAGGTGAGTCTGCCTTCCTATCTTCTCTCTAGCCACACTACTCTGCTTCCTTCAGCCAGTTGCCTGCACTGTGTCTTCCTAACTTAGATGGTTTCTTCCCCATATGTTGTACTCCATGATATTCCCCTATATTTCCCTTACATTCTTTTTTTCCTTGGAAGATGATTTGCTAAAATGTTGACAAAGCTAATTTCATTAACACTCAACCTAAAGGTTATTTCCTTAGGAAGGATTTTTCTGATACTGCCTTCAAATACAAATGGATTTGGTCTCATGCAAAATGAAATTAAAGGAAAGCCCATAACTAAAGATGCCCATGGTAATAGAATGTCACAAAGGGCTCTGCTATGACGGGAATACTCTGGAAATGACTCTCACATAGTTAGAAAAAAGAATATTTTATCAGAATCCTTACCAAGGGAGGAAGTGTTCATTTTCTTGTACACAAGTGGCTTGAGGCCATAAATTAATCCTTCATCAAATGTTTGCTGAAATATTGAGCACGGAAATAAACTGAGCTCAAGCCAGCATTGCCAGTCCTAGATAGCCCTATAGTTTGGTGCTGTGCAGAGCTGTCCAACTCAGATGACGTATGTGTGAAGTTGGAACTGAAACACGACCTCTCTTTTCTCTTTAGTTGTGTTTTTCAAAGGCTGAAAAGTGATAAAAATATCCTTCACCCAGTTACATGCGTCTCCGTGTCTGACTGCTTTACTAGTGAGAACAGTTCATTCCTGTAGAGTCTCAGCCAAGCTCGGCATCGAGGTGAGAGGGCTGAGTTCTGTGCTCTTTAACAGTATTTACCTGTTGAACTGCTCTGCTACCAGCTTCTGTGCCCATATAGTCGTTCCAGAAACAACACTGGGGACCACTCAGGGCTGCTGATCTCACATCTTTCTGAAGATTTTTGATAGTTTGCTTAATTTTGTGTTCAGGCTATCCACTGTTCCAGAGAATTTCTGACTTCTTCCCAGTTTTCCATGCAGGTAAAAGAAAATTAATTTTCACAAATGTCAGCAAGAAACATTTTCTAAGCACTATTTAATGAAGACCACCCTGTATCGTGTCCTTAAACGGGTTAAAATGGGATGCGACTCCACCGGGAAGCCTCATGGCTTCACAACTGCACAGTCATTTCCCCTAAAAATAAAGCACTTTCAAACAAATTGCTTCATGGTTAAAGAAGAAGAAGAAAAAATCCTTTCCTTAGTTTTATTAAGTAAAGGCTCAGTGCAATAAAAACTGTTCCAACGGGTTTTGGTATTGAATTGTTTTCCCTAAATTATTACTTTTTAAGATCTTATCATGTTCACTTAAATTAGAATTGTAAATCTGGAGAAAATCTTGAAGACAGTTTATTTCTAATGTGGAAATCATTTAGACTTCTGTGGATTCTGCAGGGAGGGGTGACACGCTTACACAATCATGGGGCTGGTGAGGAGGAGCCACCAAAAGACTAGTATTCGAGTTGATCTGGCCACACCAGAGAAGGATGGGGACATCTCGGGTGGTTAAACAGTGGTTATGAGCAGCACTCAGGTGGACACTGACTACTTCTGGGTGGGTGTATGTGTCTGAGGTCCTCTTTTGCTTGTGAGTCAAGGTCTCTACTAGTCACTTATAATCCCTAGCCTTGATGGCAGGCAGGAGGAAGCGCACTGTTCAAACATTGAGATGCAACTGACACCTTATATTGGGAAATGTAAAATAGTCGCTCATAAACCCCCCTAAAAAATGTGAATGAACAACTATTTTTGAAACAAAATAGGGTTTTCTGTTCCAATGCTGAAGAGAGAAAACATAGTTCCTCTTGCAGAGGCCACCTCTGCCCTGACTCCATGTCGTCTCCATGCACCTTGCCAGCACACTGACTGAAGAAGTAGGGGAGGTGTGGAGTGTCACAAGGCAAACTCGGGTGTTAATTTCTGTGCTGCTGCTGCTCTCCAGCTCTGTAAAGACACATCATGATGACCTGAGACTTCAGCTGCCTCCGCTCACTACCCACACAGTTTTTACTGACAACGTGTAACTCTGAAAGCAGGAGGCACAGTGATGAACACACACGCAACACTGGTTGGTCTCCTCTAAATGGTGATGGAGTTGCTTTTAAATAGCAATGAAATTATCATAAGCATTCTTTATTCATTCAAAAGTTATTTGCCATCCTGTTTTTATGGGACTATTGTGTTATATTCACCTTCATAATAGCCTAATAGGGAAATAAATTGAAATGTAAATCTCTGAAAAAAGTGCAATTTCAACATGAGTGACAATCAAATTACATGTGTTTGCTGCCTTGTGCAATTTTGCAAACAGAGAGAGACAGATAGACAGACAGACAGACAGACAGACACACACACACACACACACACACACACACACTTATTAGACTCCTTAAAATTCAGCTTGGAAATACCATGGTACCTGAAATTTGTTCTGTTTTCTACAAGAAGTATAGAAAACAAATATTAAAAAGCAAAATTCAAATGTTCTTGAGTGGAGAGTATCCACTTACTAAAAGAAGAATGTAACACCACAAACCTTTCTGACCTGACACTTCAGAAAATGTTTTTAAATAATTGTAAGAGTCCATCTCTAGGAATATGCAATGAAAGTCAAGGAGACAGTCTCAAGTTCATCATCATTTTAATCCATAACTGCCCTTTACCTAAAATGAGGCATAGTTTTATATATTGAATTTCAAGAAAATAAAATTCCACATTTTACTGGAATCCCTCTATAAAATGGGATACACAAAAGCAAAAATAAAAATAAGGCTCGTTGTACTTAGTGTGATACAATTACCACTCATTTCTGGGAGACAAGGAAGCTAAGGGAAACAATGTTTAAATAGTGTGATTTCATGAGGCGCTTCTTCCAACAAGAGCCTCTGAGACGGGAGAATGATGCTCTGCACTGAGGGGAGCATCCACGAAGGTGAGCACTTTGCTCTCTAGTAAACTGCACTCCTCAAAGCAACTCATAAATTAGAGTTGACTGAGCAAAGTCGTAAGAAGGAGGACAGGGTGGTCAGATGCTATTGGCAGAGGGAAAAAGAGTAGAACTGGCTTTGTTTTCAGAGACCTTTTCATATTTCCAACATGCTGGACCAATTGTAAGCAGATGCATCACTACTCACTCACCATCTGGGGCCCATCTTTAGGGTTGGTGCTAATATCGGGGAGCAAAACAATGGTTAGTTTAGACGTAGAATCCAAGAGAATTTTTCATTGTAGCAGTTATTCGCTATATTTATTAAGATAATACAGACATTAATGTACTGTAATATGCACTAACTATGTAGATGTACTATAGAGTGATGTGGCCCACAAACATGAAAGTTAAAGAACATGGGCAAGGGAGATGTTAAGAGCATGGGTTGCTTGTCCATAGGCCTGGAGTTCAGCTCCCAGCGCTATGCCAGGAGGTTCACAACTCAGGAACTCCAGTTCAGGGTGATCTGGCACCTCTGATCTCCATGGGCAACTTCCATAGGCACTGCCATTCATGTGCACATAGCTGCAAACACACACACACACACACACACAAACACACACACACACACACACATACACACACACAGACACACACACATACACACACACATACACAAACACAGACACACACACAGACACACACACACATACACACACACAGACACACACACACATACACACACATACACACACATACACACACACAGACACACACACACATACACACACAGACACACACACATACACACACAGACACACACACATACACACACAGACACACACACACACACTTAAAAATGATGAAATGAAATCTTAAAAAAGAAAGTCAAAGAATAGCCATAGAAAACTTGGATTGCTGAGTATAACAAGCTGGTAAAAGCAGAAATAGGTATTTAGAACTCATGAGCACAGAATTATTTCCTATATCATACTGTAAATCATACAACCAAATCCATTCAGCTCTCACTGAGGAATATTTTGAGAAGAAAACTCCTCCTTTCAGGTGACAAATTTCATCCGTTTCCTCGGTAAATGACCCAATTTGTTCATCCAAATAACAAACAATACTGACAGCCAATCACCATTGTGTGTGGATAGGTGCTGAAATAAAAGGAAGGTGCTAACATCTTGTCCTTTTCTGTGGATCATGCACACTTACATGATGAGGCAAGACAGACACTAGGTAAAAATAGAAATGAAGACTGACTTATTTCTAAACTTATTGAAATCCCAGCTAATAGAGAAGTCTGGATAATCAGCCAGCAGACATCATGTCTTAAAATCATAACACATTTGCTCTTTTCTCCATTTTTTGAGGATTTCTCATACATATGAGCTTACAGAGAACTTGCTTCTGAAAAAGGAAACATAAGAGGTAGGAAAAATTAAATGGAGCAGAAAGAAGCATTAAGGTTTAGTCAAGATTTGGTAAAATGTGAGAAAGAGAAAATTCTTGTGTATACACATGTGTGTATTTGGTGTGTATATTCATGGATACATGGGTGTGCATTTGGTTTCATGTGCTAAGGAAACAAACCAGACTCTTCTAGTGTTCCTTCCTGGCTAAACAAACAGAAAGCTCCATTACCATGGAAACTAACAGGAAAAGAAATTCATGGCCCTGTTTTCTCCCCACATTTACAGAAGAAAGATCAAATTGCACTGATGTACTTAAAACAGTGATTCAAGTATAAATGAAAATATCAGTAGTTTTAAAAGCTCTCCAACATCGCTAGTTGAGTATTCAGCATTGTAGAAAGACAGCAAACAAGTACAGTTGTAGCCATAGGAACCAGCAACAGGCATGACCCCTCATCTTAGCAAAGATTATGCTATTATCTGCTTACTGATGAACCAGAGTGAAAATCTTATTACTCAACATTTCATCAGAAATATATAACTAATAAAATTTTTTAAAAGGGTGCTCCAGAGATGTCAGTGGTGTAACAAAACATAAACATGGCTAAAATTCATACCAACATTCATTTCCCAGACAAACATACTGACATATTCTATAACACCGTGGTGATTTGGATGAGAATGGCCCCATGCACTCATATATTCAAATTCTTGGTCCCTGTTTTGGAAATTTTATTTTAGGAAGGATTAAGAGATGTGAGCTTTTTCAAGGAAGTGTATCACTGGGGCTGGGCTTTTTGGGATATAAAAGCCCTTGCCAGGTTCAGTCTCTTGTTCTTTGTCTCCAACTTGAAGCTGTTCTGAAACTGTATATGGCACCATGAAATCCAGCATGCAGATATGCTCCCTACCATGTGATGGCCATGGATTCCTCCTTGGAAACATTAAGAAAGGCCCAAATTAAATGCATTCTTTTATAATATGCCTTGGTCATGATGTATCTTCATAGCCATAGAAAAGTAATGAAGACAACCAAATATTGAGGACTTAAGTCTGTAAATCTCTCTGTCTCTGTCTCTGTCTCTGTGTGTGTGTGTGTGTGTCTGAGTACCTACAACAGAGATGAAAAGAAAATCATGCAAATGACCAGAAATACTATGAGATGAAGAGGAGTAGATAAAGGTATAAAAGTAAAAATATAAGCAAGTTTTGGAGCATATCTTACCAGACAGAGTAGAGCACAGTGAAATGAAAACGGATTCCCAGCAATAACAGAAGAACTTAGTCAAGCAGGCGAGCCACTGCTGATGTGATGTCATGTTTGGCTCTTAAACATGAATCCAAATCTCTGCCCAAATAACAAACAATACTGACAAAACTCTGCCCACCCCCATAAGAGTCCAGATTCTATTTTATTGTGTGTGTGTGGAGGGTGTACACATGCCACAGCATGTATGTGTGGAAGCCAGGGGTATCTTAAACTTGTCTTAAGATAAGTCCTCTTCTGTTTGTCTTCTGTATATGCCAGGATAGCTGGCTCACAAGCTGTCAGGGATTCTTGTGTGCTTGCCCACCATCTCCCTGTAGGAGTAGTAGATTATAGATACTGTTGCTATCTACCATATTTGATGTGGATTCTGGGGACTTTAAGTCGGCTTCACATGTTTGTATGTCAATAATTTTATACAAGGAACCATCTCTTCAGATTGTCACATTATAAATATGCATCTTGGTTGGTTCAGATATACCTGATCCTGAATGCAGTAGGCCAGAAAAGCAGCACAAAACCTCACAAGGGGCTATTGAAGGCTTGCTCCAAGCACAAAGCTGGGACTTTCATCAGAAGGAGGTGCATGAACAAGGCACTAATAATAATATTCAGAGAAATAGGTGTGCCAAATTTGTGTTTTAATAAGAATTTCTGTAAAATAACAGTGTAGGGAAAATATACACAGCACACTGCTAATGTCAATACCTCACAGAAACAGAATGTTCTAATACTCTTTGGCAGAATGCTAATTTAAATTTACTGCCCATTACTTTAAGTGGAAAGAATCACAATCTCTAATCCCTTGTGTGATTTTAGCACATATCTAAGTATCTCTTTTTCCTACTCAAATGGTATAACTGCTAACCCAGAGAGTTTTGAGAAGAGTAACAAGATTTCTTGTAGGGCCAGTGACTTCAGAACTGCAAATACACTAGGCATTGTGCAAAGAGATGGCGCAAGGCTTAAAAGGAAACCCACAAAAACTCTTGACAAATTGATCATTCTATGATTAGTTTTGCATAGAGTTTTACATGGAGTATCAAATAAACAAGAAAATCTTGAACTAAAGATGAGGGATAACAAGTGGGGAGATAGGCAGAGAGGTGATAAGATCGAAACAGTAAAGAGATCAGATCAATCCGATGAGCCCTGAGGAGGGGAGAATGAGAGAGGCAGAGGAACATCATTTAGGTATCTGGGCTGCTTGGGCAGAGCAGTTGGTGCTGTCAATTGTAGAGACAAACGATGCGTGAGGAGAAGTGTTAAAAAAATGAGTTGTTTTGGAATATATGCTAATGTTTGATACTATTTCCATTATAAGAGTAATTGTCTGAACCGTTTTCAACAGGTGTAAAATATTAATTTAAATGTGACTACAGTACATTAAAAAACTCTTCTACGTGATATATAAAGATGGGGATATGGATATAGACAGGACACAAGATTAGCTGGAAAATGCAGTGATCTAAAGAGAAGGGAATAAAAACTTGAACGAAAGGGGAGGGATGAGTTGTGGGGCAACAGACACAGAGGTGATGGGTCATGATACCCAGAATGCTGGTCAGTAATGGTGTCACACCATTTGATGAAGAGTCAAAGTCCAAGAAATATGTTTGACCCATAATGCTGACAAAATTCTTCAAAATGACAGTGTTTAAAGACACAAAGCAGTGCAGTACATGCTAAGCTCAGGGACACTGAGGAGCACAGTGCTGAAAGGGAGCTTTTTCCCAGTTACTGTTAAGTCTGCTAAATCGTTGGAAATGTAAGGGTGTTTTTAAGGCGAATAACAGTAGTCAGGATTGCTTGTGAAAAAGCAAGACATAAAATGAGGACAGGCAGATATTTCTTTGGTAAATAAGGGTGGACTGTACCTTATATGAATATGATTTTGTTTGGGCACATAAAGCTATGCAATCATAATCTCCTTTAGGTTAAAAATGAAAAAACTAGGTTAAAAATGAAAAATGAAGTATTTGGACTGGAATATTGTCAGTTGGAAAAACAAAAGGACTTAAAGGCACTCCTCACTGACAGGACAATTTCCTCTTAAGACTGTCTCAGTGAGAATGCATTTGGGAGCCCTGGCCACCCAGCAGGAACAGCAACTAATACAAAAGAAGGATGTGTCCTTCAGCCTCTTGTTCCCAAGATAAGTCTCTGTGGTCAAGGGATTTCCAGAGAATTTGATTTGGGTTTGTTCTCTCCCAGAGATCTCCTAAACCAAACAGAAACAGCACTGCTTAGATTTCCTGCAGTTCTGGTGTTAAACCCAATTAACTACGGCTGCACACCTTCAAGACACTTTCTCCAAAAACTATTATTTTTTTATCTTTATGTGAATAAGTTGTGTTGTATTTGTAAGTAGATATGTGTGCCATGAATCTCAGATAGAGGAGAGTTACTCCCACCATCCACCTTATTTGAGACTGCGCTCTCTTTTTTAGTTCTACATATTCCACCTTAGCTAGACCAAGAGTTTCTAAGGACTCCCATATTTGCTGAGATTATAGGCATGTACTACTATTCAGCGCTTCACATGCAGTCTGTGTACTCAGACTCTAGTTCCCATGATTGTGTGATAAGTGTTTAGTACACTGAGCCACCCCCCAGGCCAACATTCTTTATTTAATTATGTTTCAATGCTATGTGTACAAAACTCTACATCTACAATAAAAGACATCTCATGCTATCTGACTGTTGATGTTCACTTTCTCTAAATGAAATGATGAAAACCAATAACAAAAACAAACAACAACAACCAACAAATGTAAATTGTGTTCATAGAGAATAAATACAAGGTAAGATATTATGCAAACAAAAAAGTAGTTGAAGTCTGTCAAAGTTTCTTATTAGAGAAAGCAGTGTAAAAATATCTCAGGCAAGCTACTTTTCTTTCATGAGTCGCCACCACCATCAGGATATAAAAGTTCCTGCTTCAAGAGGCACAGGCTAGTGAAGAGCTACAGAAAAGGCAGGAGGAACATTGATGACTGGAGAAAGCCTGGGGCAGTGGAAAGACTAGCTTGTTAGGGGACCTAAGTTTAGCAATGGGGAAACAGCAGGGGGATAATCATCGTGCAGCTGGTGATCTCCAGAATGTCAGAAACAGGCAGCCTGCCACACTCACTGATCACTCTGTACCTGCACAGCATGGATACAAACACACGAACAGACAATGTGCCAAATGTCCTTAGGCTCCCAAAGCACCTCCTTAAATGAGTATCAAGCAAAACCTTCGTGTGTCTAGCTTTTGGAGTTTCTTTACACTCCCAAGAATACCGTCCTGATCCTAGGTCTCCTCTCCCACTTGGCTGGATGACTAAAACAGTCTCCTAAAAGACACAGTCATCTTGGATGCTCAGGAGCATCACTTGCACCACGCCCTCTGTGGTGGTCATCCTCTCTCCATCAGCATCTCCCTCTTAACCTGTATCTCAGAAGCCTTAAATAGATACACCCGCTGAACACGGCAATCTGGGATTCCAGGCACGATAGATCATTTTGGTGTGGTGTCTTATAATGAATGTTCAACTTGATCTCTATAATGCGGGCATTCTAAGGCTCCTTGATTCCCTTGAGCATCAGAGGGACATGAACCCAGAGTTCTCCTTCTCATTCCTATGCTAACCAAACTTCCTATTTTTGTCTTATTTTCTCTCCTTATTCAAAAAGATATTATTAATGAATAAAAATAGTACGAAAGTCAAGTAACAAGACATGCCAGAGATTTACTTTTAGAATCATTTATTATTAATGAAAACGTTCAAATTCACATTTCTATTGAAAAGTATTTATACATTTTAAAGTAAATAATATATCACTGAAATTTAGATATTGAAATTCTAAATATTATAAAAATAGAAGATGTGACGTCATTCATCATTGCCACTCAATAACTGCCTTCATGTTGTGTGGCTAAGGAAATTATCACCTTCATTTTAAGTGTGGTATGGAGGTACCCAGAGCACAAGAGAACGTCTCTTCTGCATTCTAGCTGCTTAGGAATTATAATTTGAATAAACTTACAAACTCTATGGATAATAATCAAAACAGTTCAAATAACACTTCATTGCAAGTATGAAAAACAGTCTGTTTTATGACCATAAGATGTTGGAAGATCTTGTTATTTGACCTCAACCACTGTTCTAGTTATCTTAAAAGTCACATAAATTCTGAAAAGTACCCAATTGATGGATGTTTCTAGATATTCCAGAGTGCATTCCAGACAGAGATTTTAAATAAGTGACTTTGGAAAACAAATAGGGCTACCCCCACCCCATGAAGCTACTCTTTAAACAAGTTAATATCTAAAATGGAATGTCTTGGTCGTTTCTGTGTGATGAGATTTAAAAAATGATTAATGCTATCTCAAAAGGTGATTATTCTCCAAAAATATGGAGGTGCACACAGATTTTGGGTGCTTCAGGAGTCCTAAAATCCAAACATAAGCTTTGAGCATTCATTTTGTTCACTACTGAAAATTCAGATAAAATTAGAGTCTAGGGTCTCAAATTGATTAGAAAAGAGCAGGCTGCTTTTATTCACTCAGGTCACTGTCCTGTTCTGCTTCCCTCTTTTTTAAATACTGTTATAATTCATCTTTTTACTGAACCTAGGCGTGTTTCCTGAGCATAAGAGCCCAGATGAAGGAAAGGTCAGTATCCCAAACTTCTTAGCACCAATTCCTCCCCAGCCACAGCTGTGCCTTGGAGGGCCTGAAGCTCAGAAAAGGTAACTGAGCATGAATGAGGAGCACACAACCTTGTTACTTCATTGTTCAGCTGTAGTCTATGAGAATCAAGATTGAATACATGCTCTGGCCATGAGAAAACACATAAGAAATTCTAACTACCATTCCTTTGAAAGCCACGTGTCCGTCAGCAAGAGGCACAGAGAATGATTAATCCTTTCTGCATACAACAAACCCCATAAATGCATTGCATTGCACCACATGAAAATCTCATTGACTGGATTATGCTTCTCCCACACACACTGCATTGTGGTTTTGATAACAAGACCCTAAGCTGCCATGAATATCCCACAGAGTCTTCACAATCTAATTAGCAACAACCACACACACACACACACACACACACACACACACACACACCATTTAAACAAAGCGCACACACATAGTTTATAACCATTGACGTGTCTGATAGGCAGCTGTTCAAGGACAGCACAGACTGAATATTTTAAGTGGAAATGTCATCTGAGAAGCCCTGAGAACATCCAAAGCAAAGCAACCCCAAGGTTGGGCACTGAACATAAAAGTTTTTAAAAGGCAAACAGGACCAGTCATTAAGAAAAAACAAACAAATGAAAACATCGATAGAGCCATTTGGGAGCATAGCAGAAAGTACAGAAATTATACATGTGATTCAACAAAGGCAATGAGTATACCACATTCCAACTACTGAAAAACATTTTTGTTTATTTAGATTTGATTTCTCATTAGGGTTTTATTTTCTGTAAATAAATGTTTTTTTTTCATAATATGAGTCATAGGTCTCTCCAAGGATAACTGGTGGTACTCTGCTTGTCAGAGAAAAGGCAACTGATAGGGACTTCCTAGTATTCTGGGAAAAGGGACCACCCAGGCTCATCCTCTCAGGGTTCTTCTCACCAATAGAGAGAAGTGAAACATCCCGTTAGTTATAAGGTCTGCAAAAGGCTGAGCTCCTGACATTTTCAAATAGGCATTTATCCAGCCAACAACTAACCCTAGGCTAAGCTTCAGGCATATGTTCCCGCTCCTCTACTGTGCACCCTGGGCATGATAAGTCTCCCTGTAAGAAGACCATGACAGGATGAGGGGTAAACACACATTCTCTTCTCTTGTCGATCTGCAGCTCTATAGATGTTTCCCAGCAAAGTCTTCTGCTGCTTTATCTCAATGGGTTCTCTATCAGAGCACACGTGTTATGAAAACCACTGTTAACTTAGAGGCAACATGGGAAAGGAAAAGACATCAACATTGTCATCAGAAATGCAGATTTGGGCAAGTGCACTGCCCAAATCTATAAATGTGTGGAACTGGTGAACAGACCTTTGAAAAGGAGGCTGCTGAAATGAGAAAAAGCTCATTCGAGGGCGCCTGTGTCTTAGACAAACTGAAAGTTGAGCATGAGTGTGGTATCACTATTACAACTCCTGGTGGAAATTTGAGACCAGCAAATTATTTGTGACTATCTCTGATGCTCTAGGACACAGAGATTACATGAAAAACTCCATTCCAGGCACATTTCAGTCTGACTCTGCTGTCCTGAGAGTTGTTGCTGGTGCTGGTGAGTTTGAAGCTAGTTTCCTCAAGAATGGTCAGACTTGTGAGCATACTATTCTGGCTTACACGTTGGGTGTGAAACAGCTGATGGTTGGTGTCAGCAAAACAGGTTCAACCAAGCTACTCTACAGGCAGAAGAGGGGGAAATTGCTATGGAAGTCAACGTTTACATCAAGGAGACTGGCTACAAACCTGACACGGTGGCATTTGTGCCAACATCTGTTTGGAATCTTGACAATATGCTGGGGACAAGTGCCAATATGCCTTGGTTCAAGGGATGGAAAGTCACC
Organism: Microtus pennsylvanicus; assembly: GCF_037038515.1. Lineage (NCBI taxonomy): Eukaryota > Metazoa > Chordata > Mammalia > Rodentia > Cricetidae > Microtus > Microtus pennsylvanicus. Next base: position 26,046,345 of record NC_134582.1, read on the forward strand.
TGGAAAAATGGGAGTGCTGGTGAGACCAAACTGCTAAAATTTTTAAATTGTATCCTGCCACCAATTGATCCAACTGATAAACCTTTGCAGCTGCCCCTCCAGGATGTCTATAAAATTGATAGTTCCAGCACTGTCCCTGTGGGCCAAGTGGGGGAGACAGGTGTTTTCAAAGCAGGCACGATGGTTACCTTTGTCCTCGACAATGTAACAACTAAGGTAAATTCTGAAATGTACCATGAAGTTCTGAGTGAAGGCCCAGGACAACATGACCTTCAACAAAAGAATGTGGATGTATAAGATGTTAGACGTGGTAACACTTCTGGGAACAGCAAAAAATGACCCACCAATACAAGCAGCTGGCTTCGTCACACAGATGATTATCCTGAACCACCCAGGCAAAATTAGTGAAGGCTATGGTCCTATACTGGATTGTCACACATTTCACCTAGCTTATAAATTTGCTGAGCTTTGAAAAAATGATTGCTGAGCACAATGGCATATGCTTTGAATTGCAGCACCATGTAGGTAAAGGCAGGCAGAGATCTGTAAGTTTGAGGTCAGCCTGGTCTGCATAGTTCCAGGACAGCCAGAGCTATATATAGTTTCTGTCCCGGAACAAAACACAGCAAAACAAAACAACCATACAAACACACGTGCACACATACATGCACACACATACATGCATTCCAGCACACACACACATACACACACATATGAACACACACACCCCAAATTGATTTTCATTCTGGTAAGAAGCTGGGGAGATGATTCTATTTCCTGAAACCTGGTGATGCAGCATTGTTGATATTGTTCCCGGCAAACCCATGTGTGTCTGTAGTTTCTCTGACTATTCGCCACTGGGTCATTTTGCTCCATGTGACATGAGGAAGACAGTTGCTATGGGTATCATCAAGGCTGTGGACAAGAAGGCTGCTAGTGGTAGCAAGGTCACCAAGTCTGCCCAGAAAGCACAGAAGGCTAATACATTGACCCCTAACACCTGCTACCTGTCTTACTCAGGGGTATAAGAAGGTTTCAGAATCATTTGTCCACATTGACTACTTAGGTTTTATAATAAAAGACTGCTTGATGATAGCAATGTGCCATAAAACCTCCCAAAGGAAATAATGTTTAGTGAACCATCTAGTATTTATTTATGCATTTATTTGGGTGTGTGTATATATGCTTTAAATTATTAGTTTTTAAAATCAATAGTTTTAAATGCAGAACAACTAAAATCAGTCATGGAATTTTGAGACCCATTTAAACAACTTTAATGAAATTAAAAAAGTCTACTTCTTAAATCCCATGAGCCTCCTAGTGTTTATGCTAAACTTATGATTCTTTCAAGCAACAGCATATGGACACAGAAAGAAGCCACCCAGGCAACCACCTTCATGTACAGGCAACAGAATTTCACCTATGGCAAATGTCATAAGTCTACGATAATACAGAATACGGGCTTAGAACAACCTGGGTGTAAATATTAACAGCGATTTACATATCTGTTTTATAACAAAAACTGGCACAATTCCAAACACCTTTCACTTTTTCTCTTTGGCTGTACATGAAGTTATGTTAGTGAATTAAGTTTTTAAATGTAAATTATAAGAATATAGAAATTTTTATCTGTCTAGCTTAGACCTTTTTGAGACGACTCTGGTGAAGGTATGCTAATAATAATTAATAATAACTAATAATGAGATATCCAAGAACATTGAGAGTTTTTAAAATTCTATTTATTTTTATGAAATAATTGTATTATTAATATCTTTCCTTAACCAGAAGCAACATGCATAAATCTACAAAATGCTCACCATTTTTCTAAACCACTATAATTCCTAACTGCATTCTTAGGACTTATCCTTCTACCCACAGATAAGCATATTATCTCACCCTTCATCAAAGACACTTCTTTTTGCAGGAGATTGAGACTATTAAATAAAGCCACAACTGGTCAAATGCAGAGATCAATTGATTGTGGATGCTCAGCCCCAGTAGATCCATCTAAAGCACAAGTCCTACACTTAATGCTCACAGACCATTATGGAAGTGGGGGTCAGACCAGAGGACCACGAATTCTGCTGTGATTAGAAGCTGCACCCATCATCTCAAAAGCTTGGCTGCCTAAAAAAGGAGTGAACAATTCCATCACAATTGACATTCCACCAGATAGAGGGAAATTTCACAGGGACTCATGCTTAGAGAAAGAGCTACAAGCAATTAACAACTGCAGAGATGAGGAAAGTGAGCCTTCAACTGACTATCCAGTACCCTAGAATCATATACATGCAGGAAATAATGAATAAACTCAGTAGGTTGCATTTATATGTTTGTTGATTATTTTTTATGTGTATATGTAAAAACAATGGTTAAAAGAAGGAGTCCAGTGAGTTTGGGGAAGCAGGGGTGTGAAGGACATGGGTGCAATAAGAGAGAGATGGGAAAATGGTGTAATTATACTTTAAATAGAAAATTAAATTAACAATATGCTCTGATCAACTCTAACTGCATTGGTATATGAATTGCTATGAACACTTACTTGATTCTGTATTTAAATTGATGTAGACTCACAAATGAAATGTTTCATTCTCTGCCATTCAAATTTGATGATATACTAATATATGTTGATAAGACAGAGAGAAAGGAACTGTATTAAATATAATAGTTATTCATGACCTTTGAATTTAAATGTAGCTCAGCACTGGCCAAATGAAAACAGACCAAGATGAAAAATTTTGATCAAATTATATATAACTGCTTTAAAGACATCATTCGATTTTCACCAAAGGGATGAAGTGACTTTAGAAATTTATTCAGATGTGATTGAAGACATGAGAAACAAAAGGCATTCCTTATCTCTCCCATATGTGGAGACATATGCAAACACACATAAAGGAAAGTAAGACAACAGCTTTAGAACAATTAATTGGTGGGTTGCTTACATGTCAGAAAAAGTCTTCAAGGCATGGTGAGACAAGGGAGGGGTGTTACTGAAGAGTGAATTTCTATAACCTGAATACATTATGCATAATAAAGAACCTAAAAATGACTGTTAAATCCATCAGTAAAAATAAAAATATATATAGCATCTAAATCTTATTAAAAGATAAGCCAACTACAGATCATTACCTCTCATGAACAAAGATACTAATGTGTTAATAGCAAATAGAGACCAACAATGTGCTAAAAGAACACCCAAGTGGGATTTATCCTAGATATGCAAGAAAGATTCAGGGATCTATTGTGCTAATCTAAGACAACTAAATAAAAAACAAAACTTACAGAGCCATATTAATAGTTAGAGAAGAAACTGACAAAAATCCAACATTCATAAGAACAGGGGACTCAGAAGTTTAAGTAACAAGGAGGGTTCTAGCAGGGAATGCGTGGATCTCTATGGGAAGAGGAAATAGGATAGATTTTGCAGGTGGCCTGGGAGTAGATAGGATGAGAATAGAAAAGATCAGTGCCAGGGGATAGAGGGAGAGTACAGGTATAGATGACTGGAATTGGAGCACATTTGGTGAGCAACGTGGAAACTTACTGAAGTGGAATCGCCCTGGAATCTATACAGGTGACCGTAGTAAAGACCCCTAGTAATGGAAGCTAGGGATTCTATCCTATCTTCTGTAACCAGGCAAGGCTTCTGGTGATGAGACTGGACACCAACCCTGTCACAAAACTGTACAAGGCTTTTGGATCTCTAGCCCCCAAATCACAACATGGAGACATTTATTATTATGAAAGCTTGACTTATTCCTAACTAGTTCTTATAATTTAAATTAGTCCCTATTTTTAAATCTACATTCTTTTATGTGGCTCAGTTACCTATACTCTGACCTGCCCATGTTGCTTCCTCTGTATCTGGCTGGCAACTCCCTTTCTTCCTCCCAGAGCTCTTTGACCCCAGAAATCTTACTTAGCCTAAATTTGCATAGATAATGGCCATTCAGCTCTTTATAATGGCCAATTGGCCAATCACAATGATGCATTTTGACACAGTATTAAGGAAGATACCACAACACAATTTTTTGACCTACAATCTGTCATCCACCCTGCAAGATGCGCTGGGGCAATGGTGGCAGAGAAGCCATGGAGTGACCAAACAAAGAGTGGTCTAATTTTTGATTCAGGCCACAGAGGGAGCCCACCCCAATATTGTCTGGATTAGCAGAAACCAGAGACAGGATAGCCCAGAGTCCTAAGGTAGAACACAACACACACACACACACACACACACACACACACACACACTAAAATGATTCCTACTGATGTTCTCCTAGACTCATAGGTCATTGCCTAGCCCTATTATCAATAGAGAGCAGATGGGAACAGATGCAGAGACCCACAGCCAAACATTAGGCAAAGAGAGAGAGAGAGAAAAAGGGAGGGAGGGAGGGAGGGAGGGAGGGAGAGGGAGAGGGAGAGGGAGAGAGAGAGAGAGAGAGAGAGAGAGAGAGAGAGAGAGAGAGAGAGAGTCTAATTTAGAGGTCTCCATCCAGTCCCTCCCTCAGGATTTTGGATCTCTTTGGAAAAAGGGAATGAGGAATTGTTGGGACCATTTGGAGTCCTGGCCTCCAGCTGCTCTTCCCTGCTAGAGATCTTTACTTTCCTTCTGATTTGAGATACTGAAAGCTGTGTCAAAGTTGTTTACCAGCTCTGCTACAGGAGCACGGGTTGCCTTGGCCTTGAGGATCAGAGGATAAGGTTTTCACCTGTCGGCCCACCTGACTTTTGGGTATATAAGCCTCCATGGTGCTATTGAATAAAGGGCTTCTTACCAGTGACTGAAGGTCTGTGTCTCTCTCTGTCTCTGTGTGTCTTTGTATGTTTTAACCTCCAGCCCCTCGTTCGAAGCTCGGGAACTGTATGGTAGCACATAGAGCTCAGACAGGCATTGTGTGCTGCAAGGAATTATGCAAACCAGAGGGATTGAGAGCCTTGGAAGAACATGGCCCACGGAATCAACTACGCAGGGCTCATGGGAGCTCACAGACACCAAAGCAGCAACCATGGAGCCTGCATGAGCCTGTGGTTCTCAGCATATATGTTCCTGCTGTTGGCTTGGTGTTTTGTGGGGACTCCTGACAGTGAGTCATGTGTCTCTGACTCTTTCGCTTGCTCTTGGGATATTTTTTCTCCTACTGGGCTGCCTCCCCCAGCCTTGATGTGAGGGTTTGTGCCTGCTCTTATTGTATCTTGCTGTGCAATGTTTGTTTGATGTCTCTAGGAGGCCTGTATTTTTCTGGGGTGAAAAGGAGATAATAGATCTGGGAAAGAGGGGAGGTAAGAGAAAAACATGGAGGAATTGAGAGAGGGAAAGCTGCAGTAGGGGTATATTATATAAAAGAAGAATTAAATAAATAAATAACCTATTTTAGTTGATATTTTATAATCACAAAATGATTGGTGACTGAAGTAGCCCTTTGCAGAATTATCTGAACTTAGAAACCATGTTTATCACTGGGCAAATGAGTAAACAAGGACTTAGCAGTGGGACATATCAAATGCTAAAAGTTCTAGAATCTGGCATTGTGTTTCATGTCTCTCATCTCTCATCCCGGTCCTTGGGGGAGGAGAGGGGGGAGAGGGAGAAGAAGAAGGAGACGGAGAAGTGGAGGAGGAGGAGGGAAAGAAGAAGCTGGAGTTCAAGGTCATCTTCATCCTATATAGCAAGTCTAAGACCATTCTGGGCTACATGAGACCATGTCTCAAAAATCAGGAAATTATGTTATCAATATAAGAAAAGAAATGACATAACACATGGGTAACTCTGAAATGTACATTAGTAAAAAAAAAAAAAGAAAGGCCAATATGAAAAGGCTATAGACATGCTAAAATTCCACAGGGCCCATGCTCTAGACAGTTACAGGCTAGAAAAAGGGAGCATCAAAACAGTAAACTCATCAGAGGGTTCCAGACTGGGCAGTAGAGGATGAAGAAGAGTAAACAGAGGGTTTATAAGGAAGTAAAAAGCTTTGTAAGACACTAAAATATGCCATTGTACATTTGGTCAAACTTATGGGATAACAATACTAAGAGTGAACTCTAAGTTAAACTATGGATTTTGATTGTCAGGAGATTAATGTCTAGACTTATTGTAAAAATACACTCTCTGGAAGAGATGCTGGCAGTGGAACCTAACCATGCATGGAGTAGGGAGTGTGTGGAAACCTCAATACTATTCATAAAATAATAAAGTTTTATTATTTTATTTATGAAAACAAGGCAAGTCAAAAGCTCACTTTAATTTTACCACTTACTATGAATTGAAAAGTTTAAACACTGTATGGTATCATATAATATATAAGGAAGACATCAAAATCTTATATTAACTTTTAAAAGCTCATTCATATAAATTTAATAATCCAATAACTTGCTTTATTAAATTAATTGTTTTCAATATGTGTACCATTACATCCCCACACTGGGTATTAATAATGTGAATCTTGTTTTAAATTTCTGATTTAGGTTCTTAGTGCAGGAATAAAGGATACACTCAGGTCACTGGGTGCTAGGAAGATGTGAATCTTTCTACTGCTGCTCTTGGTGTTTCCAGACAACAAGTGGAGGAAACATGAGCACAGTTATTTTGCTCCTGAATTTCACTCTCTGAACCTCCCCTCACTGCTGGCAAAGGCAGATCTCCAAATGTACCACCTATTCATGTTCATGTGGCAGTCCTGGGAAAACATAAGGCCTGTGGGGTGGGGGTCTTGGTGCTGGGTCTCATTGATAATGCTTTTATATCACCAAAGGCGATTCAGATGGTTCTGCTGTTCTGCAGCCCCAGTTTGAAAGTCAGCAGCTGTAGGTTAGGAGTGAACATAAGCCTATCTCCAACATCCTCAATCAGAATAGCTGCTCTTCTGGCAGGTCGAACTCGTGCGAAAACTCCCAGCATCACCAGGCCAGGACAATCCCACATCACAGCCACTTAACTTCTCAGTGCCATCGTGACAGTTTACTCAGCCAGACTGGCACATTCCATTGCTTGCAGGTGATTCACAAGGAGGGTCAGGGTGTAGCTAACTCAGTGTCATGGGACTCAGGTGCTCAAAGGCATCCTCAGAAAATAAGAGCTCCCAGAAGCCGTTCCACTTACTGGGGAAATATGATTTGCCCTCAGATACAGCTGATGAAATTTGAACTTCACATTTTAAGTAATACAGGATAGTAAGATTTTTTGATGATTACAGAAAACTGAGGAGTGGTCAATGTATAAAGAATCCAGGGCAGGTGGGATTTTGCAAATCAGACCGAATCAGAGCATTCCAAAACAAGAACGCAACCTAAGGAGGTTGCCAGTTTAGGAATGCCAATTTAGTGACTGGCACAGTACTTTGGTTTTATGGGGAGTGGGATAACTTTTCTTGAGAAAGTAAGCAAAAATAGATTGTGCTTTGTTTTTCAAGACACTGAAGGATTCTGAGTTTAAAAGCACCTTATTCAAAGTGACACATATTTTAAAAAAGTGCTCACTTGGCAAGGTGATGAGCAGGAAGAGCCAGCTCATCAGCCTCCCAGGAGAGGTAATGAGGCCCTTGATCAAGGCTCTGCATATAGAACCTAGGGAAAGTAGGTTTTACAGAAGGACAATAGAGACGACTGACAATGTCTAACAGCAATCAAACAATAGGACATATTAGGGAGTAAGAATGTATATAATCTATTCAAAACATGAATGAAGTAAATTGCATCTAAAATTATCCTTAAAATTCAGCAGTAACTTAAAAAGAAACACTTTGTATTCATTAGAACAGGAATAAAAATTTGATATGCAGAGAGCAGCTAGTTATGTGGGAATATAATTCAGAGACATAAAAAGAAGCAAAAGTTGTTCGTTTATTTGAATATGCAGTTATAGGTAGATAAAGCTTTGACTATGCATGAGGTTTGACAGTTTCTAACTTTATTTTAAAAATCTAATAAATAAAAAAGGAATGAGTTATTTCTGAGAACTAGGTGATGATGTACAATATATATCAGAAATCATAACTGATGGGACTACATTCCTAATACGGCATAATCAGCAGAGACAGGATGTATGACATAAAGGTTTCATAAACACCACAGCTAAAAATTAACTCACACTTAATTAAGGAGCCATCAGAGAGAGCAGAAAAACAGAGAACCACATGACCGCTCCAGCCGAGATGTTAGAGCAACAGAAGGCAAGAGACACAACATGCAATGTAGTAACAAGCGTGATTCATCATACGACTTGATCGGTGGGCTAAAGTTCAAAAGGAAGTGGAGAGAGCTGAAAAGGCCAGAGAATTCTGACAACAGTTACAAGTTGAGAGAAGGGCTAGAGACGGGACACAGGCAGCAGAAAGCATTGGAAGAGGCACCGTGTGGAAGCGGGGCATTCTGGACAAATACAGAAGCGCTTCTCTGCACACTGTTCAGTTATTACAAGTCTGATTGTGAGAGCACTCTGGGTGAGCAGATGGGAGAGGGCTGGGTGTTTTTTAATATGCATCTAGACACAGACACACAAACACCCCTGCACAGCAGAGATGACATCGGGAGCTGTGTTCACCATCTGCACTTCTCTGACGAGGGCTTCTGAAATAGATACTAGGCTATTTGCTGGACCAAGAGGGGCCACTATCATCGAGAATTTTTAGATTATATTAAAAGATCAGGATGTTTCCTTCTACAGATGCAGGTGGAGAGGGCTAAATAGGATATGTCCCACAAATCCTGAAACGTTGGAATGGAAATCAGTAAGGAAAGCATTCTAGAGATGGAAATTCAGGGTCTTCCTGTCAGTCCCTTTCCATGCTCACAGCTTCTCATCCTTTTATCTCTCTGAATCCCTAAATATCTGTTTATATAATGGTGTTATCTGGAATGCTTTGGTCTTGGAATGGCCAGATCATTAATAAATTCTTAGTTGAAGCAAATACAAAATGGGGGTGTGGGGTGGACATACACTTAAATACAAATGCGAAGAAAAATTGCTTAGGGAAAGAGGTAGCTCCCCATTTCCGGTAAAGGTTGAGTGTCAGATTTTAGCCCAGTTCTGTCTCCAGAGCAAAAGATAGTGACTCCATCTGGAAGGTGCAGAAACAGGCAGAGATTAGGACACTATTGGAATAGTTACTTTTTGTTGCTCTGATGAAACTCCAGGGCTAAGAAAGAGTTTATCTGGCTTACAGTTCAGATGGAAGAGTCCATAATGGTGGGGTAGGCATATTAGTAGGTGGCCAAAGCAAGAAGCTGAGAGATCACATATTCAAACACAAACATGAAGCAGAGAGTGGAACAGGCGGTGTGGTAGTGGTATAGACTCCCAAACCTCTCCCCAGTGATATACTTCCTTGAGCAAGGCTCAACCTTCTAACAGTTACATAACCTTTCCCAAAGAGTCACACAAACATGGGAATACGTGTTAAAATGCATGAATCTATGGGAACATTTCTCATTCATATAAGTACAGCTGTTAACCGCAGACATGAAAAAATACATCCCTTCATCCAAAGACACTGTTCAGTACTGAGAGTAATTTGTAAATCTTGGTTCTGAGTTAATCAAAAAGAATTATGACTATATGATACATTATACTTGTCTCTTAGATCCCCAAAAGACTGAAAAATATGTTTGTATACATTACAGATGATATCATAATTAGTGAGTTATTTAAGGAAATTAGGCATAGATAATCTTTATTATCTATTATAAATAAATAAAAGCAAAAGTACACAGTTTGTGGTGACAAGCAAACAAGAGAGGTAGGCTAAATAGAAAAATAACAGCGCAGAGGCTTTTAATAACAGTCTTATCTGTGCATTTCATATTCAATTAAGCTTTTAATGGATTTCAATATGAGTTCTTTTTGAAAATGGAATCAATTGAGCTTTTATAGATTATCAAAATTCAAGCATGAAATCAAATGTAAGATACACTCTCACACTGACGATTCACTCCAGGTAGAATGTTTTTATCCTTAGCTCTCTGTCTTGTGATTGACAAGTAGGCATCTCTGATCAGGAATTCTTTCTCGTTCTCAAGAGCAGTCTCTCCCTTTTACTCTAACAAAGTCTCAACTCAAAAAAAGTTAAATTACTACAACTGATGTTACTGAGGAACCTTAACCCTTACCTGGAATTGAGTTCAATGAAACATTAAATACCATTAAATACCACTCGTATGTAGATGATACAACCAGATATTTCTACAGAAAATCAGTTCGTGTCTGATATAAACATGTCCACAATCTATTGCATGTCTATAATCTATATGAAAATAGAATCACAAAGAGAGTGAAGATGAATGATCATACAAATGCTTAGAGAGCAAAGAACTGTGAGAAAGATAACACAGGCCAAAAGAGTTCTAAGGAGTCATAACTAATGGTGATGGGAATAATTGAGAATGTCTATGGAGTGAGGTTAACCATGTTGTGTGTCAAGCCAGACACGCAATATGAGTACGATCTGCCAAGGCAGAAAACCACTCCAAGCACAGTGAATTCCATCTGCACATTATCAAGGACCACCAGGACTTTCTATATAAGATAACTTGTCTTTAGGACTTAACGGCAGAGTATTAAATCTGGAGATAATCTGAAATGGTTTTAATCTTGCTGATAGATGATGATATATTTAGTCACTTTAAAAAAAATCGACATTGTCTGAGGGTGTCAGACAACACTGAGGTCTATAAGTCTGATCACCTACCTGAACTTAGTCAAAATTCCCACCTGACTCATGAGGGAAACTGTCTCCTGCCAAAACAATTTAGTAAAATGTTGGTTAAACAAGGCTCCCTGTGGATTGCTCTAGGGGAAGTAGCCCGTTCACACTTGAATTAACTAGAGATGAAGCAATGTGTAAAATAGTGCTGCTGAAGTCCCAGCAGAACCAAAGAATGTGCAGAAATTCACAGCTGCCAGCAACAATTTTACTTTACACAATGAGGTCTCTGGAGATGAGGCCATGGCTAATGTTCAACTAGCCACTGTGCCAGTAACCCCAATAAATGCTTGGTGATTTACTGAACAGAAAATGCAATCTACTCTAAGACTGTGTCTGATTGTTATTTTATGTGAAGATGGTATTTTCTAGAAACTATGTGATATAATAAAAAGAATTTTTATTATAGGATTTAAAAACACATTGACCCCACCCCGAACACTTTTATAGCAATATAGCTTTCTTTAGGCAAGTAACTTGAGCACACAATTTTCTCATTTGCAAAATATAGATAATAAAACTCTTTTGCAAAGTGACTATGTAGATAGATGTGTTTAAAATATCCACATTACTGCTTAGTAATATGAACAAATAAAAAATTTAACCAACAGCATTTTGTTTTATGATGTCAGTCTTGTTACCCAATGGCTAGAGAACTTAGTAAGCTAAATGAATAATTTGTGACAATAAAATTAAAATTAAGCCCATATTTCATTATTACAAATATTTAAAATAGGATTATTTACGCTTTTTTAACTAACTACATGATGTGCTGAAAATGATCATTCACTGTAAATTGCACCACATTTAAAATGCAATCACAAAAATTATTGTTATCATGAAAAGTCAAATACATTCACAATTATTTCTATCTTATTATGATTTTGAGAACAGAATACCAGGGAATTCTCTTATTTTTAACCATTGGGGTATAACCATAACATGCTCTCTAAATTAAAAAGCATTTTAAATTTCCCAAAATGTTTTCTTGTATTTTAAAATAGAATACCAAGGAATTTGGTAAGAATATCTCTAAGTACAAATGGCAGCCAATCATAATCTTCTAGCTTTATGAATAACTGATCTAGGGCTGGAGAGATGACTTAGCAATTAAGGGCTAGGCTAACCACCAAAACTGAACAACTGATCTAATATAGGCATTTCAATTGACATTAAACTACATAATTTAGAATTGGGCACAGCAGCTCCTTTTTATCCCTCATACCACTGAATATCTCATCAGGTTTGACACTTGCCAAATTCAGATCATAATATGTTTATAATATCTAAAATAGTTTATGACATTGTTAGCCTACTCAGAAATCATTTTTTATTTAAAAATGATTTTTTTCTTAAATAAAAAGAAAATTGGTACTAAAACTCACCCATTCCTTGATACTGAGAAGATAAAGACATTATTTCACATTAGAGCATTTATTATATATTTCCATCCATTCATCCCTTCCAACATATATTTTTAAGCACATCTTATGAACTGGCCAAGTATTCTACTATGTTCTGCTTTTGCATATGTTTGTATGACAGATATATTCAAGTTGCTTTCAATACAGTGGTAAAGACAGACAAAAAGGAAGTAAGCAGCCATGTGACTATGAGTTCTGATAAGTCTTCGGAAAGCAGCAAGCAAAGGCTGAGGTGGCGCCCTACATTAAATACTCTAGTAAAGCCAAGAAGAGCTAAGACTTCCTTCAACAGAAACCTAAAGGCTGAAAATGATACAGCTTTTCAGACAGACATGGGAGAGATGAATTCTCACCAGTAGACAGATAGCATATGGCAAGAACCTTTGCTTAGAAATGACTCAGAGTGTTTGGGACACTCAAAGGAAGACAAGTGTGCATTCTATTTAGCCTACAAATAAGTATGTACACATGCTTCCCTAGTTTGGGTTGAGAAGTTATTATTTTCTTCCTGATTCAAAAGAAACTGACCTAATGCATTAATTAAAATAGAACATTGTGTTCAGGCTTATATTTCTGGCTGACCTTCAACTACTGCAGAAATAGCACTAACGGGTACCTCAGCACAATGAGTGTTACTGAATAAAAGAAGCAAGCACTTCAGATGGCAAGAGTATCCTTTCTACTCATATCTAGAGAAACCACTTATAATGTGCTTTGGGAAAAAAATAAATTACATTTTTGAGTAGAAAAGAAACTTTCATTTAAGCTCAAGACTACTCAGAAGCAAAGAAAATAACTGATATTCACACAGGAAGTATTTCAAATTAAATGCCTGTAAAGAGCAAGAAAATGAGTGTAGCCTGCAATCAGTACACTTAATGACTTAAGTGCAATTAGCTAATGCTTAGTTGAAGAAAATATGCTTCATAAAACATGATCCATTTAATTATACTAAGTAAGGCCTCATCATTAACCATTAATGAATAAATCATTGCATTAATAATGGAAATTGTATAAACCAATTTAAATATAGCAGTATTCATGCTGATTCAGAAATAGGTTCCAAATTTACACCCCCTTACTTAACTCTACAGATACTCCCTCTGAATTCTGTATGTGTGTGTGTGTCTGTCTCTTTGTGTGTATTAATGCACAGATAAATTTTCAAAGTATTATTTTGTAGAAAACAAAGGACCTATCAAAACAATGTCCATTTACTTCCATTGACTTACAGACAGTGATGCTGAGAAATATATACCAGCATTGACTTAGTATCGTGTCCATTAATTACAAAATATTCATAGAAATAATTCACTAATTGCCAGAAAGAGAAGTCAACAGTTAATGATCCCCAAAACTAGGTTAAAGGCAGGGTCATGGGTTCCAGTGGAGATTCTTACACAAAAAAAAAGTCTGGAGAACTGCTTAGAAATCAGCATTAACAGACCGTACTTCTCAGACTAAGGCGGACAAGAGTGATGGTACCTTTGGAAAGCACTGACTGTTGGAAACTCAGTGACCCATTCACTGAAGGACTTCTGTCACGGAGTGCTGGTCATTTTATAAAAACAACCGTGTTTGCTTCTTGGCTGCTCTACTGCATGGAATGCTGAGAAATGCCTCTCCTCCATAGACACACTTGTAACGGAATTTCGAGAAAACCATGAGAACACAGTCACATCATATGACTGAACATCTGCCACACCACAGATGCAGCTGGAAAACCCTCTGCCCTCCTTTCCCGGGGTAACTTTCAAGAGCAGCAGATCCTGGACTTCTTTTAGATGACCTGAAGTATCACAAAGCAGTTCGCACTTAATATTCAGTGTCAGTTTGCTGAACTGCATTAAGAAAAAATAGATTCAACACCAGAAATTATACTGATATGGAACATAATTAGATATGAGTATTTTCCTTTAAAGATAAATCACACAGGGACTGGGGGGACTGTAGTTGAAAAGTGCTTGCTTTGCAAGTACAAGGACATGAATTCAAGTCCCTAGAATTCATGAAACCCAGAAAGTCAACTGTGGTAATGAATATTTATAATTCAAGTCGTACAGAGGTAGAGAAAGTGGAATCTCTGGCCTTCCTTAGCCATCCCGCTTATTCTACTTGGCGTATTCCATGCCCATGAGAGACCCATCCCCCAATTAAAAGGTATATGATTCCTGAGGAATGGAACTTGAAGCTGAAATCTGTCTGCCTTCCAAATTCACACATACTCAGTCAGATATGCCTATGTACCTAGGCAGATGCGTGTGTGCATACATTCATACACACACAGATAAACAGGCCATGGAGAAAGAAAACTACATGATCTCACTCCCATAGAGAGGTAAGAAGGTAGGCGGCCTACAGAAGCAGAAAGAAGAATGGTGGGCACCAAACACTCTTCTAGGAAGAATGTGATGCCAAGAGAGTAGTTGACGGGCACAGAGGTGCAGGTGGAAAAGAGAAGAGATCCTAATAGTGTACAGCATAGCAAGATTATTAAAGTTAGAAACAACTAATTGAGCATTCCAGCGTGGCTATCAGAGAATATGTTCATTCTTACAGTGGAAAACGGCTATAACAATTACATGGCTGTGATCACTGAGCACCGGGTACCGATACTTAGAAATCACACCGTGCCTCATATAGAGACCAATAGGTGCCAATTTTAAAAATCTGGAGAACACTTCTTTAAAAAGGCTAAACTCGAAAATGTGTGGTCGAATTGTAAAAGCACTCATTATACCGATAAAATTAAAAAGGGAGAGCTCAATCCGATTTTATTGCAGGTTAATTTTAGCTATGCCTATAGATGGGTTTATTAAAGTGTGTCATGCGAATGGAAGCGAAAGCACAATGCAGATTTCCAAACAGTATATATTTAACCAGACACAACTGACTTACTGAAATCTCACAAGAGGTGTGAGGACTGATTCTTCATGAGCCATTATATTCAAGGAACATGCTATTTTAACTGCCAACACATCAATATTCTACTTATGGGAGGGGATTTCACTCCTGTAAAATCTACCTGTAAAATTTCTCAAGATTAATTCAGATTACATTATAAGTGCTCATTCTTATGGCTTCAACAAGGCAGTGGAACAAACTTAATAAAAATAGGTTAGTATTAGATTAAATAAAAAATTCTAGGCCTTAATGTCATTTCTAGACGTGCTCTCTAAAATCCCTTCTATAGTCGATTCCAAACACTTAGGCAAATTGATGGCTGCTGAATGAAGCGCACAGTGCTTGAGGACACAGTCGGGTTTAAGCACGGTTTGTCTATGAACGATTCTTTCGTTTTCACTCACCATCTTCTGTATAATTAATAGCCACTTTCCCAAATCACAAGCCAATTAATGGGATGCAGATAAAGGCTTAAAGGTCTGTATTGCAATTCAGCCGTAATGAAAGTCAATATCCCTCTGCCAAGAAAGCCCAGATCACATTTGGCTTTCTCAGATAATTAGTGAGGTTGTTATGGAACCAAATAGCAGCAGAGACTGGTAAATAGCAGACCTTTGAAATAAATGTCATATTATCCAGAAAAAGAACAGCAAAAGCCACTTTTCAATGTGTATAGAAATAAATTTGTTTTGTTCTCTTTAGAGGATATTTGAAAGAGAACAGCTCACCACACCACATGCACACACAAACTCTCTCTCTCTCTCTCTCTCTCTCTCTCTCTCTCTCTCTCTCTCTCTCACTCACTCACACACACACACACACACACACACTCAGAGCGAGAGAGAGCACTCTATGAAAACACTTTATTAAGCATTATCACACATAAAAGTTATCTTCACCTATGTTTCTTAATTCCTCTTGGATTAAACATTAACTTTCTAGGTAGTTATATAAAAACTATTTCCTGGTTCAATCTTCTTCCCTTGAGCTCCTCTCAGCCTCTATAAATGTGTCCTCGACACTTAGAGGCTGCATGATATTATTTCATAAATGAAGACACTAAAGTTAGTTAAGTAGTGAAATTTGACTTTAAACACAAGGGCCTTTGACTCTGAGTGCTTTTTCCATTACAACCCGGTCACTCTACATTGGCTACATAAATAGAAGATGGTCAGAATCATTCATTTATTGCCTCCTTAAATTGCTTTAGGCAACAGTAACACTAGACACGTTGAGACGGTACACAAGGAGTCCTTTGACTTTACGTATAAAGTGACTTACAGTGTCCTCAGTGTGTGAGGGACAGTGTGGTCACTGAGAAGGGAATAAAGCCAGGCATTGGCTCCTACATTGTCACTTCTCAGGTTTTTTTCTCATCTCCCTTTCCAGGCCAGAAATAAATCCAGTTCAAGAAAACTCATCGTCGATAGTAGGTTAGAGTTCTTTTTTCTCTCTCTCTCTCTCTTTCTTTCTTTCTTTCTTTCTTTCTTTCTTTCTTTCTTTCTTTCTTTCTTTTTCTCTTTCTCTCAGGTAGACACTGAATAAAACTGAGTAGTTCTACAGAGCTGCAAAAGCCCACACTTAGGGAAGAATCTCTGGAACATGAAGATCACAAGCCCCACACTGTGGCCATTAGGCAACTCCTGTAATTTCTGCTATTCTACACCGCTAAAATAAATGAAGCCAGAACCAAGAGAGTATGATTTGTATTTTCTAAAAATGGCTATACATAAACATGTCAATATCAAATGAAATGCTCTAATTTCTCAGCGACCTGGGTCTTGCTTTATTCTACGGTCGTACAGAAGTTCAGAGAAGACAATGCTACCTGGCCAATCGGCTGGAGATGAGGATTATGGCCTGCGCAGGCAGTGGGCTTCTCAGGATGACTCGTGTGCCTGCTGTCCATTGATGGCTGCAGTTCAACAACTGTTTACTAAGCTTCACCTGCTCACATGACATTGAGTTATCCCAAACACAAACTCTTTTGAATCACCAGGCTAAATCAGACGGATATACTCCACACTTTTGGTTCTGGCATACACACACTCCTTAATGGTTAGTAGTGGTTATTCTATAATCATTTGTTATGTATCACACTTTATAGAGATATAAGCGGAAGCATATTTTAACAAAAAACCTCCTGTCACAGCTTCATATTATGTAAGCATACTCAAAGTGTAGTCAAGATCCCAGGCTCTTGACTTTCCACTGGGATGGGTGTAGTTTCTCTCAGAAAAAACACAAAGACAACTGAAGCCAGTAGCTCTAGTTGTTAGACCTGGTAACCTTCAGGTTTGGGGTACCTATTTCCCATGTTACATATACACACATATGCATGCCCGTGCACACACACACACAAACCACAAATCCTCCCAATTTCCTACAGCCATTTCAGAGGCATCCATTTTTCAACACCATTCATAAAACACGCAGAGGCTAGTGGTGAACAATAAAGCAACATCTCTGCAGGTCCTGGCAGATACCACCACTGTCCATGGTGGTCACGCTGCGGTGAAGCAGATACTAAGAATGTATTAGTGTGTGAAGCACATAAATTGCTTTTATTTTCTTCTTTTCTTGAAACTTCAAATTGGTAGGCATGAAAGACGATAGGATCAGTGGTTCTCAACCTCTGGGCTATGACTCCTTAAGGGTCACGTATCACATTACTTTTGGTAA
The DNA here is from genome assembly GCF_037038515.1 of Microtus pennsylvanicus. Taxonomy (NCBI): domain Eukaryota; kingdom Metazoa; phylum Chordata; class Mammalia; order Rodentia; family Cricetidae; genus Microtus; species Microtus pennsylvanicus. Next base: position 26,064,061 of record NC_134582.1, read on the forward strand.
CAGTAGCAAAAGTACAGTTATGAAGTAGCAATAAAATAATTGCATGACTGGGAGGTCAAACAGCATGAAAATTGTATTAAAGGGTCACAGCATTAGGAAGGTTAAGAACCACTGTTATAGATGATTCAACCTACATTTTGCAGGAGCAGAATAAACTATCTATCAAGGATAGATTCAATCAAATACTTTGACTGAATGAAAGAAAACCAATAAAGGGAAACAGAAAAAGATCAAGATCCTTTGCATTTTCTGGAGTAGCATAGCTTTAAAGTCAAAATCAAACACAAAGAAGGCTTATATTGTGAGAGGCATCATGTCTACAGAGCTCAAAAGTTCTTCCCATAATTTGAATTTTAAACACATCTGTTGCTAGTAGCCTGCTTTGTGTCACCAATTAAGGTTCTTCCTAAGGTAGTTGGGATTCTGGGCATATCATTTGTTAGACACACGTAGGGATTGTCCTAAATAATTCAGTCCCAGAGTGTTAACCACTGGATGTTAAAAACAAAGAGATAAACTTTACAGCTTCCCAATATCAGCCAAGATAGCTTGAGAGCTTTCTGATTCCAATACATGGGCACATGATTTAGCTACAGTAGCCCCAATTGTAGGATGAGTTGACATTAACCTCTTCTTTCCTTGAACCATCCTTACTTTCTCTTATCTCTCTCATCCCAGACTAGGATAGAGCTCAACTAATAGAACAGAAAAGCCTATGGTGGCCAGAAGGAATTCCACCTCATCTACCTGCTATTCTGCTCACATACATAAACTCTGGGTAAAATAATTGGCTCCTCACTCAGCTATCCCAGGATCAAATGGTAATAAGCAGCCTCTAGTGCACACAGAAAGTTTGACTACAGGAAAGGAGACAGATCACAGCCACTTAGCACCAAGCCAGTGTATTTCTTCTTGAGTGGCACACATACTTGAAAATGCAGAGAGTGACTGCTACCAGGGCTCAGACATTAATCATCAAAAATGAACTCCAGCATATACAGGCAAAATATTTTAGAGATTTCAAAAACCTAGCAGGAACTCCTCTCCCAAAAAATAAACCAAAACAATAACAACCAAATCCCCTCAATCATGACACTACTTGGTACCCAAAACACCCCCACTCAATAATGTGGAAGAAAATTAAAATGTGGATTTTCTGAGTCAGATAACATTAGAAATACTGGAATGATGACGAAAGGCAAATACCACCAGAAGAAGGTTGCAGAGTCTGTACATACGGCTCTGGGATGCATCCCAAACACAACTAAAAATGGGTCACTGTAACAGCCGAACAGAGGGCTGCACTGTAAAAAGTAGCTGAAAATCAACTCCTCAATGTCATAGGCTAGTTATTTTTCCATTAAATCACACTTCACTAATATGTTAAGAGTACACATTGTGACCTGAATAGTGTTAAATGTTAACACGATCCCATGAGGGCAGTACAGAAATTAAATGACATGGCTGCTTCGCTTGGCTTTGAAACCCAACCTAATCATAACTTTTCATTTTGCTTCTTCCTTCACAGAAAAACAAAACTGAAAAATGAAGACCACCTCTATCATAAATAAATTCAATAAAATGTCAACCCACAGAGTAGATGGAAACTGTTTCATGTACCCTAAAAGAATGTGGGCATATAAGGTGTTATCTATTTCTCTAACTTGAGAGAAAAAAAAGAGTGTCAGAGCTCCCTTTCATAATGAATAGGATTCTCATTCTTAGGTCACTGAATACACAGTGCCTGTGCCTCTTCCTCAAGTCATAATTTTGCTAGATCAATCATAAGTAACAATTAATTTTAATTATTCTGACTTTGCCACTGGAGCTGTGATCCTGGCAGTGACCTTGGGTTTCCTGACATTCTCTCTCGGAATCTATAAAATATCTATCACCAACAGTGCACAGCACAAGTTAACTCTACTACAGAAACTAGATGCCCTGGAAAACACAAAAAAACAGGTATTTATTTCCCTGACCACAATCAACCAAAATGTTCTAACACTCCAGGAGGCTTTTGACCCTTTTATATGATTTCAATATTTCTGCAAGAATTGGCATTTGAATGTACTACTTGAAATTGGTCACTGAGAGTCTAGAGACATGCTGTCAGCCACAAACACAAGGGATCAGGATTTCTTTCCTTCACTAGCTAATGACTGGACGTAGGAAGAGTAAGTTAAGACTTCAGATACACACAGGAGGGAGAGGTAGATCTCACAGTCTACAGAGAGGTTTTTCTGCATCTTGTGTGTTCTAGAAGCAACAAAAGAGCTTAAGTAGAAGAGAATCAGGTCATTTACTAAATAAATAGACAGACAGACAGATAGATAAGGAGAGATAGCAACAGCTGTGATTTGGAAACCAGCCTTGTTGAATTAGGTACTTTCTAAAATCTGTTTGGTGTAAGGGTATCTGGAGTAAGAGCAGAAGAGTACATTAGGAAGCAATGCCAACCAAGCATGGAATGAGTTGAATCCATGGAGTAGAAGAGGACAATGTCTTCCAATAGGCTCTGATGTCTTTACATGCAACTGACTTGACAGAAGAACCATTCCATGAGATCAGAGGCACAGTGGAAAAGGTTACTGTTGAAGGTTATGCAATCAATCATGCATTGTGAGGGCGAAAATGAGCCTCAGCTGACTAGTTTATCTACGCTAAAAGGCAGAGCAGGGTGCCCGACTGAGAACACGGAAGCCAAAACCCAGATGCAGGCATTGGTATAGGATGAACAGACTTCCTCTCGTGTGGGACCTGGGACAGTGCTGAAGGGACACTGGCAGACAGGGAGAGTTTCCTGGTTTGAACTGAAGGAAGCTGAGAACTTCCAAATGATAAATTTTATCTTCTCGCCATGAGTGACATAGGCTATTCTGTAGATAGATAATAAGGTTGGAAATAAGAAGTGTTAGAGTAGAGGGGGTTTGCCATGATTATTGAAATAATTAAAATGTATGCTGCCCTCAGAGAAAACAAAAACCAGTACGACTGCTATGCAAATAGATTTCAAGTTATGCTTCCATGAGGAATTTAGGGTATCAGCAAATAATACAGAACATGCAGAGCCAGGAGTTGAAATTAGGCTAATGGAAACATAAGGTTTATTCTACATGGGAGTGTAATAGCACGTAACTAGATTGTGCTCAGCTCGTAGATGATGAAACCATCCCAACCATCATGCCTGAAAGGGAGTAGTATGTAGTCTATGTTTTCAAGTAAAAGGAATCAAATTGAAAATGTCTTATGTAATCAAGAAGTAATTTTATACAATGTCACTACTATGTATGTGTGATGTATGAATGTGTTCAGGTATGTTTGTACACATATGGAATATGGGTACTGGCCAGAGGTCTCTCTTCATTACTCTCTAGCCTAATTTTTGAGATAGGATCTCTCACTGAATCTGGAATGTACAGATTGGTTGGCTAGCTGACCAACATGTCCCTGGGATTCTCTTGCCTCTGCCATCCCAGCACAAAGATTGTCCATTTGCTCTATCACTTGGTGTTTGACTTGGGTTCTGGGAATCTGAACTCATGTCTTCAAGGTTGCATGGTGTCTTACTTGGGGTTTCTATTGCTGTGATTAAACACCACAATTAATTAGCCAGTCCTGAAGGTCTGTAGAAATCATGCCACCATAAAAACTGATTAGCCTGTGCTGACAACTATGGGTCAGACCACTGTAGACATTGCTTTGTCTGTCCTTGTCATTGCAACTGTACTCACCTTGCCGTGGGGAGTCAGTGCTGCCAACCAACTCCTGCCACCCGAGGGCTCAATGAAATCCACTACATTTAATTCATCTAATTGAACAGCAGCATTCCCCATCCCAATGTCTGGCATAGGAGAAAGGCAATGACAAAGCTCTTCAAATGCGCTGGTGTCCCTCTCACCGTTTTGCATCTTAGAGTATGTCTTATTTACTTCTCTGTTTCCATGATAAAACACCATGATCAAGGTAACTTTTAGAGGAAAACATTTCCTTTGGGGCTTATGGTTTTAGAGGATTGGAATCCCCAATAGATAAGCAAAAGCCTGACAGCAGGGATAGCTGAGAACTTAAGTACTGATTACAAGCATGAGGCAGAGAAGAAGAGAAACTAAAAATGACAGGAGTTGTTTTGAAACCCCAGAGCCTGCTCCAGTGTCCCCAGTGATGTACCTCCTTCAATGAAGCCACACCCAATCCTTCCCAAACAGCTCCAGCATTGGCATCCAAGTACCCAAATGTGTGAGCCTGTGGGGGACATTCTCTTTCAAACCACCACGTTTCTTTCTCTGCCACCCGCGATGGGCTTGTAGCCATATCATAATGCGAAACTGATTTAGTCTAACTTTAAAAATCCCCATCATCTTTGACAGCATCAGCATGTCTAAAGATCCAAAGGCTACACTCTCTTCTGAATGTCAAGGCAATTTCTCAAAAGTCACACCTTCTAAAATCAAAATCAAAACCAAAGTTACATACCTCTAACATACAATGTCACAGAATACACACTACCATTCCAAAAGGAAGGAAGGGGGCCATAGTGAGGAAATACTGGATCAAAGCAAGACTGAAACTCAGCAGGGCAAATTCAAGATGCTATAGCTCCATGGTTGATGCCAACGGACTCGGATGGCTCTTCCCTTCTGGCTTTGTTGCGTGCAATGCACTTACATCTCTTGGACTGGTTCTGCTCACTGTCTGCAGATTTCCTTGGCTGATGTCTCACAACTATACTATTTCCAATGCCTCGTGATCTCTAGTACAACCCAGGCTTTACTTTTACAGCCTCACACCATGGCCTCTCTGGGTCTCTAGGCAAAGACAACTGGCTCTTGCTCTCCTTGCACACAGGCATGCATGCACACATGCATGCACACACACACACACACACACTCACACACACATGGCCTCAGAAGTTCTTCTTAAACACAGAGAAAGAGTACATAACCCTTTTACTTGTGTGTCCTTTATGATGCTAAAATCAGACACCACTGCCAAGTTTGACAGAAAGCCCGAGATAGAGCCTGACTTGCTACAGTTTTCATGCTGCTGCTTTTTAGAAACAGAAAATTCCTCAGTCCTTTCTTTCTTACACGTTGGAAGGTTGTCTGGGTGAGGTGTCACCCTGACGGCACTCCTCCCTTTATTCCATTTCAGAACAGGTCATTCTTTAATCTCGTCATCTCTTTGGGCACTAAACCTCACTCCACCATTCAATTTCCTGGTATCCTTTTACTCGTCACACTGTACATTTTTTATTTCCTGATACATGGCTTTCTCTTTTTCATTCTAGACCTACAGAGGAGTGGACGTTAATCACCACATGACAGAGCCAATATTAGGCTGTTTTGAAATCTCCCGTGCCAAGGAAATGAATCTAATACTCTTCAATATAGCCTGCAGATTCCTAGGACAAGGACAGAAAGCAGCCACATTCTTTGCCAAAATATCATCAGAATGATCTCTAACCTAGTTGCTAATATTGCTTCCCTCTGAAGCCTCTTGAGCTGGGCATCCCATAATCTACATTGTTCTTGGCACTACTGTCTTCCAAGCCCCTATTAGGATGGCCTGCAAAACCCCAGGGTTCCTGATATGAACTTCTGACTTAATTTCTATTGCTGTAATAAAATGCCATGACCAATACAACTCTTTTTTTAAACTGTTGAACTTGGAGATGATGGCTTCAGTTGGTTAGAGTCCCAGAGGGCAAAGCAAAGGCATGAGAGCAGAAAGAGTTGAAAGCTTACATTTCGTACCAAAAGTTGTAAGCAGACAAAGTTATTGGAAGTGACACAAGGTTTTTTTCTTTGTCTTTTGTTTTATTGAGAATTGATTTCTCTGTGTGACAGCCCTGGCTGTCTCGGAATTTGCTTTGTAACCAGGCTGGTCTCAAACTCATAGAGATCTGCCTGCCTCTGTCTCTTGAAACCTAAAAGCCCATCCAGTGACACACCTCCTTCAGCATCCCCCTAATCCTTACCAACCAGTCCCACCAACTGTGGAGCAAGTATTCAAGTGGATGAGATGGGACAGCACTCGTCAATCAAGGCACTCATCAACAATCCTTCAGGTCAGGCTCCCTATGCAAGTGATACTAATCTGCACGAGTTGACATTAGAAACATCTAAAACACATGGTAAGCCCTTTATAGGCAGAGCTGTCTCCAGAGCCCAATAAAGCTATTCTCAGAGGCCAGTGTGATCATGCTTCCTATCTCTCTCAGTTCAAATCCCTTTATCACCATTTCAGACCTTACCTGCATTGATATGTTATAATTAGAAAGTTAAGCATTCTCAACAACTTCAGCATTGTCAGAAATACTCGATTTCAAAGGGAAGGGAAGGAAGGAAGGAAGCAATTACTTGGTGTGTTTCTCTCATTAGCTGAACTTTCCATTGACTGTTTTCTGAAAACTCATGTCTGCACCATTTATGGTGAAAAGCAGGACAGTTTTGCCACAGTCAACCAAACATGCCAAGTCAAGTCACTCTGGGAAGAATTTCAACTAAGAACACACTGTGGAAAGTTTCTGCTGGTTTGCTCATACCCACTGGTGGATGTAGCATTTAGAGTAGCTCAAAAAATAAATCATAATGTTATAACGCAGAACACTAGACACAAAGTAATACAAGTACAAAGGCAGATTTTTGGCATGCTTTCATAGTTATACTATCATCTGGGAAAAGGTGTTTATAAAATACTCCCTGAAAATGTGTTCAATAAATTGGGAAACTGTAAAATTTTTCCTATCCTTTAAAAAATGAAACAAATTCATTATGAAACAATTGGCTTACTAAAAAACCAATGGCACAGTTTTTATTATTTGCAAAATTGTTGGCTTATTACATTGAGGGTTTTATAACTTTAAAACAAATAAATACAGTGAAAACTTGAGCTAGAGTTTTAAGACCTCTTCCATAATTTCTATTCTTCCATGTATTCTTGTCAAATATTCAACTACTTTTTCGTCTCACTACAGTTGTCTTTTTCCAAATGAAATATAAATAAAATGTCTTTATAAAATCAAATATAAATGTCTTAGTCCATTCTATTACAAAACTTATTTAGGTTTGGATTTGTTTTCCATATCTATTAAAAATGTTGCCAATTGCTAAAATCTTGGCATTAAAGGCCATTTTAAATGTACTAGGAAACGCATATTTTGAAGACACTGTTTTACCATTTCTAAACAAAGACCTTCAAGTAGATTTCAAGCTTCGACGTTCAAACTTCCTTTATTCATGTAACAATTAGGGAGTGTCTGCTAAGTGCCAGACTTTTCTCATGTGTGGATTGAATAGCAAGAGAAGCCTGCAAGTCCAGTGACAGTGCAAAGGTTATCCTTGGAATAATATGCCAGGTTCTTTGCAAACAGCCAAAGATGGGCCTCAGAGGCACCATTTCCTTATAAGGTCATGTGGAGGAAGTGAAGGAACCCCTGCGTGTATGTTTAAGGAGCAGATGAAGTTTGTAATGAAAGTGTGTTACTGATAAGAGCACAGCCAAGTCTAGGACCTTCAGGGCCATAGGAACAATAGGAGCATCAAATCTTCCCCTGAGCAAGGCCCAGAGAGATGGCAAAGGCTTCCTCTCAATGCCAGTGCTGACAGAGTATGCAGAAATTCTCAACTGCAACTTCCTCCCCAGGGAGGAAACCTCACAGGATGAGGCAGTCATGATATGATCATCTGTTGTCAAATGATGGTTTAAGACTAATAATTCACAGGCCTACGAAGTTTCTAAGATATGTCTGATAGCTCTCAACCCTTCCCAAAGCAGAGATATGATAATGTAATAACAGGAAAAGAAATACCCTGAACTTTAAAAACATGCACTTTCAAAGGAAAAACTGCAAAAATGTATGACAATTCTCAACAGCTTTTTTCCAACTGGTGGCAAAGAAATACGAATGTAAATAAGTCAGGAACACTGTGAATTGAAACTAATGTATGTACAACCGTGCACCTTTAGCTGCACATTCAAATGAATAACACTGAGTTCAAGTATTCCAAATCATAAATATATTATTAGCACTATCTATTGGCATTAAAACTGGCATAACACATTTTTACATGAAAATTAAGAATTTCTTAAATATGCTGGATTATGTAACACAAATTTGAGAATAAAGGGGAAGATAATATTTCTGTTCAATTTTCTCCATCAAATCAATATCGTAAAATGTAAGCCCTAAACAGAAATGTAGACTCAACCACGGAGACAGCTCTTGAATAGGTGGCAGAGGAGAAACATTTTGGACATGTGAGCAGATTCTGGCTTAGACAGCAAGCAAGAGATTGTAACTGAAATTTGGTGATGGAGTCAACATGAGGTTAGTCAACTGGCCAATGTTGTTTGCCTCGTTTATTAGGGGAAAAGTATTCAGAAAATGAATAAATATAAATAAAAATTAAAACCATCTTCATGACAAGATCCACATCTAACAGTAACTCATGGGAGCATTCAACTCAGAACGTGAAGGAAAATAAAATAATTTCACAGAGGGGGAATTCATCTATGCTATGCAAATGTGAGCACATTCATTTGGAGTTTATCCAAGAACACTTCATTAAAAACTACAAGCTGGGACTTGAATAAGAGTACATTTTTGCTATCTATGTTTAGCTAACAAACTTTTAGTAACAAGTCATTTATTTAGGCTAGCAGGAAAAATACTGAATCCTGCACTGTGTTTCTTCAGGTATTAATCTTTTAAAACTTTGACATTCAAAAATAATCTCGTCCTCAAAGGAATTCCTTCCTAAATGGAAAGCACCCAGCACATGCTAACTGAGAGATTCAGTGACATCATTTTGATTTGTCAAAAGAGCACCAGCATCTAACTAGGTATCTTTTCATTCACATTTTTTTTCTGCCCACTGTCTTTTTTTTTTGTCCACTGTCTTTAAAAAAACCAGGTAAATAAAAAAGGAATCCTATTAGAAAAGCAGATAAATATAAGAGCCAACTAATTTTATGTGGAGAAGAGGAATAAAGGTCATATTAGTCAACAGACCTTTGAGACCTGAGGATCACATTACTTATTGCTAATAGTGTTCCTGTTTGCTTTACATTTTTCTTTGTAGATTAGAAGTAATTGTCTCATTTGTTGATAATGAGGATGATTAGATAATATGAACTAGCAGTTAGGTGATATTTAATAACTGACACTTTCGATCCACTCAGCTCCTCCTACAGAGTCCCAGGCAGATCCTCTTCTCTGAAAAAATGTAAATCATAGACAAGGTTGGGGTAGTACATCGAATGAAGAGTGTTTGCCCAGCTTTATCGGGGTATTGGGTTTAATCTCTCACACCACAAAACAAACAACCAACAGCAAAACGTAAATTTTTAAAAAATGAAGAAAAAAAAGGAAAGAAATATTACCTCGAGTGAAAAGTTTAGTCAGGAAAACTCTGCTCATAAACCAGAGTGGGCACTGCGATCGAGAAACAATTTAGGTGAATATTAAGATGAGATTGAGACAAATAACTCAAGTTAATAATTTATAAAATGCTATTCACTTAAAATAAAGCCCTCTCCTTCCAAATTTCTTAGACTTCTACATTTTCTGAAGCATGGGTTTATCGAATACTGTGCGAATAAGCTTAGAATTCAATGCTCTACTCTGCACTCTGTCTAATCTGATACAGAGAGAGGGAGTACTATGGCTGCTAAGCATGTCTGCATTCCCACCCATCCTGACAGTTTCAGGAAGCAGGTCCTTTAAGAGACCCGTAGGTCACGGGGCTCTCCCATCATGATTGAGCCAGTAGGATTTGTGTGGAGGTGAGTTGGCTACTTTGTGACTGGGTCCTGATGAGGGTTTGAGTCAATCCGATTTCCCTTCTAGGCTGCATCCTCACTCGCTCTCTACCATGTTCTGACTCACAGAGAATGCTGGGATATCAGGACTTCTAACCCCTACAACCAGGTGCCAAAGAAATTTCTATTGTTATCAAAAGAAATCAAAGGATAGCCTCCGTAAACAGTGCTAACTGCACAGTAATTGCAAGCAGTGCTGCCCAGCACATTTCTCCAGTACATAGTGACACTTTCATTTAATTCATTAATAACTATACATTCTTAGTATGTGAGTAACTCATTGATATTTGGTTCCTAGCCATTTTTGCCATGTTAAAGAAATTTAAACTCCAAGATCATCCATAGTCAGATGGGCACCATCATTCACTTCCCAGGATTTGATGACTGAATGAAACAAAAATTCAGTCCTAGACCTGAACTATGACTTTTCTTCGCTTTCTAACTTAGAATGTATTCTACTTTTATTGGTGTATCCAAGGAAACTACCACAGCATACCAAAGTCCCTTCCCAGAGGATGAAAAAGATATGTCACTATCAAAACTAAAGGAGAAATAAAATGCTCTCTCAGGAAATAAGCTTGAAATACCCCATAAAAAAAGAAATTGGAGAATTTAAAAATGACGTGGGAATTTGCATTAAAGCACCAGATGGAAAACACAATACATCAAATGTGACCAATGAGAGATTTTAAAGCATAAAGAGAAAAATGTAGATAATCACAGATACAAGTTGCAAGTTGAGGATGCGTGACAGTTTCCAGGAAAAATAAAAAAAACCTCATCAATATGATATGTAAATGGCAGAAAGAACCCAAAGTTCTAAATACTGGAACATAAAGTCAGAATGAGTCTAACTGAGCTTTATAAATATGTTGATAGTTATTTTAGTTACACGTTAATAAAAATAGCACTCAACCTCTTGGTATTAAATGATCTCAAAACACATTCCAGGAGTCTTCAAGACCCACTTATTACTCATTAAATTTGGATTAAACTATTTTCCAACTGAATATTGGTCACTTCTCCTGTCAAATTTACAGGACAAGGGCCCTGCTTATTGGTTCAAGGTAGGCATTCTTTCTATATTTGCTCAAGAAAGATATTCCAAACTCCACCTTACTCCAGTTTCACTCAAGAAATAGTTTTTTCTTAACAACCCCAAATTGCTTCATCTCTTTGCCTTGCCTCCTTTCTCTGAATGCTCACAGCCTGGCATTGCCCACACCATATGATACACAAGTTTAAGTTTATTATGCTATGCTCTGTGTTCCTGTGTGGATACCCTTTTTGGTGCCAGACTGATTGTATACCCATTCTGCTTATGTACCTGGTCCTTAGCAGATGTAAATGGGGCATACGTAACAGTGCTAGCAAATGAATAGCAGAAAACAGTTCAAAGCAAGTGGTGACATAGAAGTGGTAATTCCATTGTCAAGAGAGCCCTAAAAAAGCGATCTCTTTCTGTGGACACATCCATCAAGTGTGGCTGTGACTTTGTGCCTTATCTGCTGTGCCACAGCAGATGACACAAAAGGTACCATCAGGGAGAACACTGTCTCACCGTTCCACTGTAAATATCTCCTGAAAATCTTAGCAAGTTAGGGTTTGAATACAGACGTCAGTAAGTTTCAAATGGTATTCAGAGAATAACAAGTATATGGTTTGCCCAATCATTTTTGAGCAGTGATATATTCTAAAAGGTATTTCCCCTCTTGTTTAAGGTCCTCCAACTTATCTGGATGTCAACTCAGTGCTATGGAATTGCTCTGTTTCCTGCTTCTGTCCTTCCAACTGTTTCTCAAAGTTGTCCCCAGAAGGAAAACACTGCATGATAACATAGTAGCACTGCAGGTTTGAATTTTATATGAGATTTGACAAAAACTGGTGAAATATTAATAACAGGAGCACTTTGGATATGGAAAAGAAATCTTTTACGCTGTAGTTGTCTCATTTGCTCAACCTTTTTGAGTTGTTCTCATTAATTTACGTAGGCATTCTTCACTTAAGTATAATTGCACACATTATGTATATATATTTTATAGACAGTAAATAGTAATTACACAAAAGATGTTTGATATGTAATACAACCCCTTTCCATATAAGATTAAATGTTCATACCTTGCCATACTAATTTCAAACACAATCTACACCAATTTAAAATACAGAAAAAAATTATAACTTATGTGGCTATGGTTATTTGTTTTGATTATAACTGTATTCTTGAGGAATCCAGAACTCAGGGTAGCAGGGAAATATCAAAAGCCTTTCTCTATGCTACCTCCTGAGAGTATCAATAGCCCAAGGCTTTTGTTAGTGTTTAATCCCTTCTGAGTTGATTATTATTTATGGTAAATACAGTGATACAAGTTCATCTTTTTCCATATGTGATATTCAGGTTCTATTCCTAACTAGTATTTTCCATGTGTTTTTAACTATATATATATATGATTTTATGTATTGATTTCTGTATGCTAAAACTACTGAATTTACAACATGCGCTCTAATGGGCTTTTATGAAGTCTTTCTTTGTATATGTTTACACACATGATCATACCATCTGTCAGTTTTCAATTCTTCCTTTTTATGTCATTTGTTACATTATTTGCCTAATTGCTCTAACTAAAACTTTTAGGTCTATGATTAAGTGCTGAGAAAGCGGACATCCATTCCTACTCTTAATCTTAGAGAGAAAGTCTTCCCTTGTTTCCACTATTAATTATTATGTCAGCTGTCAAATATAGTCTTTAATATGAGGAGGTAAATTGTCTTTATATAGGAATTGCTGAGAGTGCTCATCATGAACTTATGTCGCTTAGTTAAATGCTTTTCTTATCATTATTCATGATAGATTTATCCTTCGTACATCACTCTACTATTATGTAATACAGCATTTATTGATTTGTGTGTATTAAACCATTTGAACTCCAGGAACAAATCCCACTTGCTCTTCTTAATGTGCAACTAAATTTGATTTTTAAATGTTTTGTTGATGATTTTTACATCTTTATTCATCAGACATATTGGTCTATGATTGTCCATATAGTATTCATATCTAGCTTAGATACAGGCAAAATATAGGCTACAAAATTATGTTTGGGAGTATTTTTTCTTAAATATTTTTGAAATGGTTTGAGAAAGCTTTATATGTTCATCAGAATGGACCAGAAAAGCCCTAATCCATTGCTTTTCTTGGTTGGGAGAAGAATTAGTCATTTTTCTTGTTGCTATGAGCCAATATGATAATGACAAGAAGCAACTTAAAAGAGGAAAGATCTATTTTGCCAGATAGGTAGAGGATACAACCTATCATGGTAAAGAAGTTGTAGCAGAGGAGCTTAAAGCTGTGGATAATTCTATATTCACCATCAGGAGTAAAAATAGATGGATGTTGGTACTCAGCTCGACCCTTTGTTCAGGACCTCAGCCAGGGAACGGTGTGCTCACACTTAGAATGGGTCTTTCCATCAAAAAAAAATTTCCATTAGGTCTTACCCTAATCTAGATGATCCCTCAATACCACGCCCAATCTAACAGCAATATTCACATGTACCCCAGGGTCTTATCTCCAAAGTGATTCTAAGTCACAGCAAGTTAACTATGAGATTTAGAGAGAACATCACAAGAGAATTTGTTAATGATTGTCTTAGCTACTCTTTTATTGCTGGGAAGAGACATCATGACCAAGGCAACTCACAGAAGAAAGCAATTAATTGAGGACTTGCTTCCACCTCCAGGGTGTTAGTCCATGATCATTAAGGCAGCGAGTATGGTGGCAGGGAGGAAGGCATGGAGCAGAAGAACAGCAGCTAAGAGCTCATATCCTGATCCTGACCCACAGCAGAGAAAACAAGACTGGCCATGTGTGGGCTTTTGAACTGTCGAAGTCTATCCCTAGTGACACACTTCCTCCAATAAGGCCAGACTTTCTAATCTTTCCTAAACAGTCCACCAACTGGGTACCAAACATTCATAGACATGAGCCTATGGGAGAGGGGCATTCTCATTCAAACTACAACACTTATCAAATCCTCAAACTGATCTCAGTTTTTGTTTCTTCATTGCTCAGTCCTGTGGGACTAATCTAATTTGCTGGTGTATATTTAAGATTCTTTATTTTCTGTGACAATGAATGCAGCTGTCTCATGTTGTCTGAGTTTATTGATTGGAGTCTTCTATTTCTTCCTTAGGGCCTATTTACCAATGTTTACCTCTTCAAAACAACTATAGTGTTAATCTTCCTTTTTCCAGTTAATGTTTCATTTATTGATACTCTGATGTTTGTTATTTCCTTACATTTTAAATCTGGGCTTCTTGGTTGCCTCTCAGAGGTTGAGGGTAAGTCCCTATTGCTGAAGACACCACACACTCATGAGACAAGGATTTGTCTGGATTATTCAAACGAAAAACCTTCTTTCTGTGGTCAAATTTTCATTGTACCAGGAAATACTATGCAAGCAGCCAAGAAAGAGAAGCAATTAATAGTCCTACCTATTCGTGACACCTATGAACCACAAGAATGAGCAGCATGACCATTTGGAAAGGCACAGGAAGAGGCATTTACATATTGGCAAGGCCCAATAGTCATCTCAATGGACATAAGGCCCACTCAACAGGAAGGAAATCATACCTGAAACTAGAAATCTAGTCAACTCCCCGAGACTAGCGTGGTCACGGATCTTAGAAGAAAATCCATTACTAACACTTTGCTAGACTATAATACTCCTTTTCTAAATTGTAAACCTTATGGTTATGCCCACTGATAAGTATAGTTACGACCCCTTAACAAAGAATATTCTCTTCAGAGTAAATGAAGAGCACCACATAAATTAACCATTGAACACAATGTAAAGATCAAGAGAGCATGGGGAGCTCAGGCCCAACAGATACATCTACACCACAGCTCTTTCATCTATGTCTCAATACAAGCATGAGGACTTAAGTTTGCAACTCCAACACTCATGGAAAAGTTGCCCTGTAAAGCCAGCACTGGGGTGGAGGAAGAGACAGGAGGCTCTCTGATCTCTGAGACATGCTAGCCACGTAACATAAACAGAACAGCAAGTTCCAGGTTCAGTGAGAAAGCCTACCTCAAGAATTAAGGTAGCAATAGAGGAACACAATTCCAATGTAGATTCTGTCCTTTAGATATACATATAGAAGAACATATTCCATACACAAAAAAATATAAATAGTAAAAGCATAATATAGGGGTTTCTTTACTTTCTAATGATTTAACTGTAAATTTTACCTTGATCTAAATTTGCACAGTAATTCTTTTTATTTATTTATTTATTAAAGATTTCTGCCTCCTCCCCGCCACCGCCTCCCATTTCCCTCCCCCTCCCCCAATCAAGTCCCCCTCCCTCATCAGCTCAAAGAGCTATCAGGGTTCCCTGCCCTGTGGGAAGTCCAAGGACCTCCCACCTCCTTCCAGGTCTAGTTAGGTGAGCATCCAAACAGCCTAGGCTCCCACAAAGCCAGTACTGCACAGTAATTCTTTACACAGAGAAATCCTCTAGAAAACATGATTATTTTCATAATTCCCTAATTGGATCTCAAAATTCTTTTTTATGAAGCAGCTAAAAAATGAGAAAATTTGCTGACAATGTCTGTTTTTCCTCCATCCACCATACCCATATACACAAAGACTAACAAACATAGGCAGTGAATCAAACAGAAGTATTCACAAACGTGAGGAATCCAGGCTGGTCTGTCAATGCACTTGAGCTCATATCTCTTCTTCTTTGACACTATTCAAGTCATGCTAAGAGTGGGAAGGCTGTTAAAAATAAGCCTGTGGTTAGAATAACATCTTTATAGGTTTATGTCTCTCAAAGTCACGGACTATTTTTTTTTCCCTGAGAAAAGTCAGAACTGCATTCTACATAAAAGAAAATGAAGAAAGAAAGGAAGGACTGTTAGACTAGTTGAAATTTTTACTAAAACCAACACACACACACACACACACACAGAGAGAGAGAGAGAGAGAGAGAGAGAGAGAGAGAGAGAGAGAGAGAGAGAGAGAACCAAAGGCACTACAAATGCTAGGGAAGTTTTAGCCATTACAAAGTTGTTTTTCCTTAATAAGACCAACATTTTAATTTAAAAAACAAACAGACAGTATTTTAGCTATTCTGCCATCCACAAAGTTTTATGCTAAATACTTTGGACCGCAAAGCATGAATGAAAAGTCCCAACTGCCTTTGCATCTCTCACTCCCTCAGGTATCCGAAAGCAACACCCTCATCAGTCTGTTCTCCACTTCTTTTCTGTGTCCTTTCAGAGAGAGGCCCCTTACATGTCTCCCATCAGAAGTGCCTCATGAACAAGAAGGCACACACGCTCACAGACTGAAGTGAGTATAATTTCTAAAGCTCGAACCATGCCTCAGGTGAAAAATCCTCAAGTCTTATAAATTAAGAACGGGTTGTATTCCTTACTTATAGTCTTGTTTGTGTTGTTTTTCTTTCTCAAAACTTCAGGCCAAGGTGACGATGGAGAAAACAGTGGTGTGCTCACTCTGCAGGCTTTTTTGGAGTGCTCAGAAGAACACTTGGCAAAGAACAGAATAGCAATTTCCAAATGAGATTTTTCCTAAATTCCCATGCATGTTGCATTTTCTACGCTTCCAACATTACTCTGGTCCAGAGTCTCTCAACATCTTTCTTTCCTGAAGTACTAGGGCAGCTGCTCGCTGCGGACTACAGAATGACAGTCCTTTGTCTGTTAAAGTAAACAGCCCTTAAACTGGTGTCAGTATTACTAATGAGAAAGGATCCAACAAAGTGGTTCTTAACATGCAAACCCTTTGGGGGTCAAACAACCCTTTCATGAAGGTCACCTCGTACCATAGGATGATAGATAGTTACATTATGATTTATAACTCCAGCAAAATTACAGTTATGAAGAAGTGATGAAAATAATTTTATGGTTGGGGGTCAACACAATATGAGGAACTGGATTAAAAGGGAAGGTTGAGAACCACTGCTCTAACACATGGGTTTATTTTAATTTCCAATGCAATTAATTCTGGTCAATATTTTTTTAATAATGCATTTTCTAGAATGACTTTATTTGACATAATCACTTGCCAAAAAAAATGACAAAGTAGGTCACTCGCTCTTTCAATTTTCAAATTTATTTTTTAACTGGTATAAATATGGTACCTATTTTTAGAGTACAGTGTGCTGACTCAATATATAAAGGTACTGAGTTATAACCAAATCATAGAATAGAACACTTCTGTGATGAGAAACCTCTCAGTTATTTGGAAATACTCAGTACTACACTGTTGACTGTGATCAACTGCCCATGCCATTGGACAAGAGAAACCACATCCCTGATGACAGCGGTATATCAACATCCACATTAGCCTCTACCTGCTACCCTCCCATGCCACAGGTAAATCATTTTTAATCAATAAACCATGTACTGGGCTAGACTATGAATGAGGACATTGTGAAAGCTATGAAGAAAGACAACTTTTTCTCGGTGTTCTTGTTTGCTTTATGTCGCCATGATAAACACAGTGACCAAATCCAACTTGGAGAGGGAATGGGCCCCTTTAACTTACAAGTTAGCATCCCTCATGAGGAAGGGAAGGCGGCAGAAACCTAGATGCAGGAACTGCAGCAGACATCAAAGGTAAAGGTTACTTTTCACTTGCTTTGTAGTGCAAGCTCAGCCCACCTGCCTAGAGGTGGCACCGCCCATATAAGAGGCTGAGCCCTCTTATGACAGTTAACAATCAAGAAAATGCCCCACAGACAGGCCAGACTGATACAGTTTTTCACATGGGGTTGACTCTTCCCAAGGGTGTCAGCCAAGTTAGCAGGCACTTAGGATACTTACCTATTTGTATTAAGTTTTTGCTCTCTGAGAAAAGCCATCTTATTGAAAAAAAAAGTATTTAAAGAAAGAGAAACAAGAGAACACATAACTTTCATCTATAGGGAATAATATTGTCTTGATAAAATTATTTTTAAAGGAAATTTACTTAAAAATGACATCAGGTTAAAACATGGTGAAATACATGTTTAATCCAAGCACTTGGGAAGCAGAAACAGACAGATCTTTCTGAGTTCAAAACCAGACTGATCTTCATAGCTAGTTCCAGGCCAGCCAGGGCTACATAGTGAGACTCTGCGTCAGAAAAAGTGAATAAAATAAAATATTAAAAATGGCATAGAATAATTACAGATAGATGATGTAGTCAAAAGTTCAAATGGTTAAATTCATTGTCCCAAATAGTGAGTTGAAATTTTATGCCCCTCTCCTTAGCAACCTTTTTTTTTTAAGTTCAAGGACCATTTTATTAGATTTTGAAAGCTCAGAGCAGCAGGATAGTAAGTTGTGAATGTGGATCATTACTGGAGGAGGATGGTAGAGAAGAAAAAGAACAGGCCATACGGTTTGAGTTAAACTGGCATGGAGGTTAACCACAAGGCAGACCAGCACTGACATGATGAGGACAAAGAGAAAAAAAGCCACAAAGTACCAGACCAGAAAATGGAGATTTAGGCACTGGCCAGTATCCAAAGAAAGAAAAGTAAAAAGCAGGGGAAATGTCGACTTTTCTGAGCCCTGACTCAGGTCAGCAGAGCCTCACAGTTGCCCTGTATCAGCTGCACAGACAGCAGGAATTCTGAGAAAGAAAAGTGTATTGTCTCTTTAAAGGCATAATTTTTCTTCCTCTCTTCTTAGCAAGGTTTATGGTGGATCCACCTTCCTGAGAGCTGGTATCTTGGGCAGGTGATTGTGAGCTACTGAGCTGAATGAACTCTTAGGAAAGACAACGATGATAGGCCTCCACCCAGAATTAGGTTCTCCACCTGTTCTTTTCTGTACCCTTGCCCCTCTGAAGAGGTAATCCTAAAATCATGGAACTGTATAATAAATAAAACCATCTTCCACATGAAAATCCAGATATAAAATATTATGAGCTTGGTATAATTCAACACTGCAACATCTACCTGCAGTCGAGAAAGGCCCACCACTGTTTTCAAATGATGGTTAAATTGATTCTCTCTGTGTCTAGAAGACACAGGATGGTAAACCCACTTAAAAGCTGGTTCTGGGCTCATCACTCTCAAGTCCATCCATAGAGATAAGAGGAAAAGAGGAGTCTAGTGGCTTGATGACCTTGTAGGGTTCTAATGGGCCCGGACTTCTGACGCTTTTAAAGTACCCTCTGCCTGGGGTGGTACTATTAGTAACTCTTGCCTTTACGTCTCCCTCACATCTATCCTGACACCAGTCAAGGACTTTCTTTCTTCCCTACACTCAGCTGTTAGATAAATAGAAATACACATTTGGGGTCCTCTAATTTGCAGCTTTGGAAGACTACCCCTACTGACAAACCTGACAGCTCTAGAGGTCAAATAAAACCATGTCCTAGTTTCGTAAGTGACAGTTGGGGTTACCTCTTCAGAGGAGAGAAGAGTGAAGAGGAGATAGAATATGGTGAGGTAAAGGCTCGGGGAAGGGACCCCAAAAAGCTGTTCTAGAATTGTCTTTGGTTCTCTGGTCAGTAGTGCCAGGAAGGATCTCTGGGTTAATATCTCCTCCTAAAAGAGCAACTTTCTGGAGGTGACCCAGGATGGTCCACACACTGATCCATTCTGGTGTCACAGTAACTTAGAGGACCATCACCACACCCCTTGTTAAAGAAATTACAATGAAGTCCTACTTGATGTTTTTCATTAGCAGCCTAGAATGGTCAGTATCTTCCCTTCCTCAACTCCAATAAACTATCACAGGTGTGCACATGGGCTAAAAGGAAAACAAACTGACCTCTTGGTCAGAGTTAGTGACCTTTCTTTGGGTTATATTAGATGGCAGTGTTCCCAAGAGCCACAGGAGATGTTGTAGACTCATGGCTGAGCCCCAATGGAAAAGGCAGTGCTGTGATTATCACCTTCAAAGTGGATAAGCACTTTCTATGTCTGATAAGCACCACTGCAGACCTGCCGCCAGAAAAGAGGGACAAGACAGACATTGACAAAATACCCTTCTTGCAACCCTCAACCTGTGGGTCCCACAGCCTGGCACACAACTTACTGAGTGTTCATATAATTTGGGGACATGTCTAGTAAATGCCTTCTAAATTGTATGACAATGTTAATCATTAGCTATAAGAGTTTTAAATATCCACATTTATCAAATATTTAAATGAGGAAAAGAAATTATTATAGCCTTATATCACAGAATTTAGTAAAGAATCAAAGTTATATTTTTAATTCAGGAATATGCATGCATACATATTTACAACTCTTAATTGTATATATGTGTATGTTTAAATAGGTAAATATATATCATTGTGTCTATGTTTATATAAAAAAATAAATGTACTGTATCCATAAATATACTCTCCTAAGGATTATAAATGTATATATACTTTACAAATATATGAATAGAATCTACATATACATTATTCTATATGTACATACATTCACAAACATAAGAAAGTGTACTATTTTTAAGTAACAATGAAAACCTAAAAGTTTCATTTACAAAAAAAGGAAGGTCAAATTCATGTAATTTTCTGGAGTATAAAAGGCATAGCCTTATATGTTTAATATTCTACAGTGTATGAATTTATTTTAGACATAATTTATAGGTTATCATAATGTTGAAAATTTTTATTTTAAAAAACAAATCTTGTTATATCTAATGACATAATTTTTGTTAACCACCTCATGGGGTAAACATTAATTTCTTATTCATATCTAACTCATCATTACAAATTTTCAGAGTGAGTTCAGTTCATGAGGACCAAAAGAAGGCCCAACACATCTTAAATAATTTGATGATCAAAAATCAACTTCATAATGTGTAAACAAAAAAGTCACATTTTTTTTAAAAAAAAAAAAAGAAAGATAACTAGATGCTCTCCTCACTTCAGATTCCAGCATGGGCACAGACAGGACAGGGAGGGCACATAATGGGATCCTGCTCTGCCGTGATGTCAGCAAGGAAGACTCTAAACCACAAAGGGGAATTTTGAAAATATCTACTCAAGAACTTTTTCAGTAACATTTGAATTTGATTTGCATAGCCATTAATTAGAATCTAAGATCATGTATCCAGTTCACAAGTCTCCAACCGTTCTGTAAAGTCAGATAACGTAGCAGTCCCTATTGAGTGGTGATGTTTCTCACTATAGGGAACTGAAGAATCAGGACTGAAGATGCTTTTTATCTTTCTGCTTCGGTTCTCAGGCTTTACGTTTTCATCTCATCTCGAGGCAACACTTAGGAAAATATTTCCTGCCAACTGATAGGATGCTCTCTGTGGGAAAAAGCTTTGAACCCCTTTACTTTCAAGCCATCAGGTTAAAATATGTTTTAAAATAAACTTGGTCTCACTGAAACACAGTTCACTTCATAGCATAAAATCATAGCTTCATCTACCCAAAAAATCTTTCTATATTCTAAGTTTCCATTAGGTAGAAACCCCACAATTATTTGGGCTTAATTTTTTAATCTGAAGAATTACATACTATAACCTAAAAAGCAAGTAGCAGTCTTGGTTCTTAAACAAAAAATACTGTCTTTTAATATCAAATATTATTATTTGGCGAGAGAAAATATAAATATCTTTAGATTCTTTTTCTTATTGTGCATAGCAGTGTATCTGATATTTTGTGTAAAATAAAACTTGGGTAAAGCAAAAGGATAAATATCCATTCACATTTTACAAACTTAGCGCCTTAAAGGGTCACAGAGTTAAAAAAAAACACTCATATTTGTATACATTTTTGAGGAAAATACAGTATAAATATTTGAAAGTGAAAATTCTTGGGCACACATTGCTGCCTTGAGCCTGCTGTTATTCCTAACAAAGCTTCCTGAGATGACGGAGGCACAGCATCCAGGACAGATGGGACGAGACAAGAAAGGAAAAAAAGTTAGAGAGAGGAAGAACGAAGAGAAGAATTCAAGGGATTCATCTGGCTTTTTGGAAATGAGTGAGAGATCGATCCACATCCCTTTTGAGTTCAGAAACAGGGAGGAGAGAAGAGAATTCCAAACGAAGGAACATGTTTCTTCACGTAGGAGGAAGCAATGACTTTGTGGCTGACACATGGGCAGTCTGTACAAATGCGCATGAAAGGAATTTTAGACCAAGGTAAGAAGGTTAAGGAAAGCAGAGCATTACAAAAACAGAAGACATCCCATTGGGAGGAGGAATACGCTATGGACAGAGTGTAGGGCTTGAGGACAAAGTAAAATATAAAGCTGTAGGTCAGACATGTTTTTTCCTGGATGGTCGTTGTTTATTATTCATTCTTGTTTTTGAAGACTTCTCATCTGAGGTCTGTCATAGAGCAATTACTGGAAAGTAGTGGCCCTTTGACAGCATTACTTATTGCTCTGGTATAGAAATCTCACCTGATAGAGCATGTCAGACCCACACAGGCACTAGTAATAGTAACACAGAGAGAAATGCAGAAGCTGTTTCCCTGTAGTGGGGGTGACCATGGATGCAGCTACTTTGGGCTCCTGAGAGTAGCCTTGCAGTGGTAACTGAACTCTGCTGGGTGTTGAGCAGCAGCAGTGACAATACTGAGCTAAATATGAGTTGCGGCCTAATCCTGGATCCTGTCCTGACAATTGGTACTCAACCTTATTCTTGAGCTGCTAAAGCATTCATGAGCTGCCCCAGGATCCTTGAATCAGTCATAATCTATGCAAATCACTCAGAGGTGGGTCTTTTGCTTTCAAGTAAGAACCCAAACTCATATGTCATGCAAAAAGGGCAAAGCTACAATGAAGTGCAATACAGAGAACAAAGACCAATGAAGGCAATCTAATTTTCTGAATTAGAGCCTGACTCAGAAGTGTTATTTTGTTTTCACATCTAATGACCATCACAAGGGCCATGTGAGGCTTCTAAATTTTTATATAAGAACATAGATATTTCTGGATTAATGGCTGAAACATGGTAACTATAGATTATCTTGATATTGATACTTGTTGCAATTTAATAATTTTCTTTTTATAAACTTTATTACATGAAAAAAACTGAAAATTTTAAAAAAATGCACATTGAAATTAACCAGATCCAAAATCTATACAACTTAATGAACTGCTATGAAGTTAGAATAGGCCTTCAATGTAGTGATATTTTGTTTGTATTTTTAACAAATAAAGCCTGCCTGAAGATCAGAGTGCAGAACTAAGCCACGAGAGGACAGGCAGTGATGGAACACACCTTTAATCCCAGGACTCAGGAAATGGAGGCAAACAGATCTCTCTTAGTTCAAGGACACCCTGGGATACAAGAAATTGATCCAGTCTAAAAGAGAAACAGAGCTCATACAAAGGAGATCCTAGCCTTTGGGATCCCACACCTTTAATCCCAGCACTAGGAAGATGGAGACAGGAGTGAAGTGGCTAGGTGGGGAGAGGAACGAAGGTGGGAGGAGACAGGAGCTCATTGCAGTCTGAGGTTAAGAGTCTGAGGATGCAGTCTGAGGATTGATGGAGACTGGATAGCCTCTTCAGTCTGAAGATTCAGGAGAGGTAAAAAGTCTGTCTAGTGGCCGACTGCACGGCTTCTCTGATCTTCAGGCAAGCTTTATTTGTTAGATTACAAACAAATTTTCACTACAATTCAAAACAAAAGTAATGGAGCTACATATTAAATTTTACACTTTCTGAAATGAAAATACTTTATGCACTTATTCACCACCAAAACTGTGTATGTGTGTGTGTGTGTGTGTGTGTGTGTGTGTGTGTGTGTGTGTGAGAGAGAGAGAGAGAGAGAGAGAGAGAGAGAGAGAGAGAATAAGAACTAGAGAAACAATTAGCTTTCTAACCTCTTTTATAACTCTTGTCCATTACTTGCATTCAGTCCTTCCTCAGCCTCTAATACTAAGTCTTTCTTGTTCTTTTTCCATCTTGTACTGTATTGATGTGTTCGTTTGCTTACATATATAGCCATAGCAAATTAAACTCTGCCTATAAAAAAATGCAAGTTTTTGTTCTTTCTGAGATTGTGTGACTTCACTTAATATTAAACATTCTAAGTCCATCCCTATTTCTGCAACCTATGTGCTATTATAGATATATTTGTACCCTCATGCTTATTGTTGCTTTATTCACTATAACAATGAATAGGAATCAACTAGTTGTCAATCAACAGATGGATGGAAAATGATATCCTTTTAAAGCTTTAGGGGTTTTCTGTTTTGTTTTGCTTCAATTTATTTTCCTGACAAATTTCTCTTCTGGGTAAACATGGGATGTTTACCCAACTAAGCTCTTAGGTGTATCTGATAAGAAATTCCTCTGCAGCTATTTCATCTTTCAAAAACACTGGACAGATTAATTTCCTTACTAACTTTATAGAGAAATACTGTCAAAAAATATCAGAAAGCTATGAACTACAGAAATCAATACCAGACATGCAGCAGCTTCAGCACAGAGTGTGAGCCTTGGACCTGAACAATGATGACATCTATAGACACAATAACATAGACATGAGGGGAACTTACGAGGACTCAACCCCAGACAAAAACTATAAGGAACAAAAGAGTGGTGATGGCAAAAGAATAAGGTTTTCCCAGGTTATCTAATGCCATCTGATCAATTCTGAAAATATATACATACAAGTAACAATATACAGATAAAGAATGTCATATTTATGTCTCTAGGAATACACAAACAAATGCCACCAACAGAAGACAAGAATGTGAAAACAAGGAAAGACAGGTAGTACAAAGGAGGGTTTGGAGGGAAGAAGAAAGTAATTTAATTATATTATAACCCCAAAAACTTAAAAAAAAAAATTTAAAAGGGCATGTGATCCACTTAGAATGTGGCACAGGAGAGTAAATCTACTTAAGTATTAATAAAAAAATGCTTGACTTTCATTTTTCCATATTATTTCTTTTTATCAGTCAGTTCTACTTGAAATAATTGCTTGCAGGTAGCCACATGTTATTTTTTAGGTTTCTTATGGGTGAATTAACTCTGAAAATGCAAACTGTATCAAATGAATACTTTGGCAGAGTGATAGATTGCCAAGAACCAGCCTTTCCATTGAATGAGACAGCATTCACAAGGCAGATGCCTGTCTTATTTCAGACAAGAAAACAAACCCAATGAGATAGGGCTAAAGAGTTCATCTAATTTAGAAGCGCGTGATAAATATACAACCAACGAAAATTCAGGGGAAACTGCTCTTTATATTTCATAATTCATATATGTCTTTCTTTGATAACTAGAAGAATTATCTATAATTCTCATATTTAAAAATCTCATATTTATAGTTAGAAATCAGCTATTTAAATGGTAAGGGGACTTCTCAAGCCAGTTGTGATTTGCATGCCAATTATCTCAGAGGTTAAGGCTGTGGGATTCTGAGTGAAGACCAGGCTGGGTAGTATATTGAAGTCTAGGAAAGTCTGGGCTACACAGGGAGAACTTGTCTACAATATAAACAAAATTGGGTAAGGTGTGCCCTCAAAACAAAATAGGAGGGCAGTCAAAGAGAAGGCTCAACAGGAAAAAACCACTTGTAACACAGGTTTGTCCACCTGAGTTTGATCACTAGAACCCACAGAAAGGTTGAAAGAGATAACCAACTTCATGAACTTGTTCTCTGATCCCCCACACATAGACACATACACAGCAAGAACGCATGTGGACACACACATACACACAAGAATAAATATTCTGAATCTCAGAAAGATTACATCGTAAGTGTAAATTTCAATCAGTAAATTAAAATAATATAATAATACAAAACAATAGGTGCACTGGAGAAAATGTGGGCAAACAGAATTGTTTCTCTTTAGAAAGGATTCACTTTTTCACATACCAATTAAAACTTTCTTTTTAGTAGCTTTTCTTCCTTTGATATCCCAGCTTTGAGTATGATTCACTTACTATGAGGGTCTCATTCATAACAATGAGGAAGAATTTCTTTCTAAATTTGAAGTGCTCATTTTAAACTAAGTATTCTTAAGATATCTCTGTTCAATTTTCAGCTCTATTCAAGACCAGAGCTCGGCCTTTTAGACAGCCCATCTCAAATAAACCTCCTATGCTGCTGACATAAGCTTCCTACCCATCTTCTGAAACCTGAAATTACTCCCCCAGAATGTTCCCTAAATACTGCTTCAGTTATTTCCCTGAAAGGCTATTGTACTCAGAGAACTCACGCTTGTACAGAATCCTACGCTGTCTCCAGCCTCCAGCGTCAAACTCAAACAGACTGATACACCTACAATGTAACCACTATCGCTAGGGCTCCAGGGAAATCACAGAAGAGGTAATGGAAAGATTTCAAGAGGCAAAGAACCAGGATGCCTGTTTCTTTTACACATGACAGGGAAGCTGTACTGTAAAATCTCAACAATGCGGCTACCTAAGCAAGATATGCATAATGACAAAGCCAGTTGACATGCCAACATGGATGAGGGAAATTTCACAAGACAGCAGCCCTAGATGAAGAACTATAGACAATCAATAGTTTCTGGGAGAAAGAAGATCAGTTTTCTCCAGGGATTATACAATTCCAAGTCACAAATGCATGTATGCATAAGCAATACCAAATTGAAATATGTTTGTGTATACTTAAGTATTTTATATATTTATGTACACTTAAGTATTTTATATGTTTATGTATACTTAAGTATTTTATAAAAACAATAAAGGAGAGGTCATTGGTTTGAAAGGAGGAACAAGAGACATGTTGGAATGAGGAAAGGAAAGGGTGGAAATGATATATACAGAACTTGTGTACAAAATTCCTTCAAAATGAAAAAAATAAATTGAAAAGAAATAAAACAAAAATAAAGGAGTAAAAAGGCTTGGGAGGTGGCTCAGCTGGGAAAGTGCTTATCAGGCAAGCATGGTGATATTAATTTAATCTTTAGTACTTGAGTTTTTTTTAAATAATACACACATAATACATATATACATACATACATACATACATACATACATACATACATAAAGCAAGTAAGTCCAATGTAATCTCAGTGCTGAGGAGGCAGAGACAGACAGATTCCAGCTGGTCAAGAAGTCTAGGCAAATGGGTGAGCTCCATGTTTGGTGAGAGTTCTTGTCTCAAAACTGCGGTAATAATCCTTGAAGCCTAGGCATAGCTAGAAAAAAGAAAAACACTATGCCACATCAGTTGTGGCCTGCCCAACCACACACCTAGAAAACTGAACAGCCACTGTGTCCAAAATTTCTATAGCTAAATACACTCTTAAATGG
The DNA here is from genome assembly GCF_037038515.1 of Microtus pennsylvanicus. Classification (NCBI taxonomy): domain Eukaryota; kingdom Metazoa; phylum Chordata; class Mammalia; order Rodentia; family Cricetidae; genus Microtus; species Microtus pennsylvanicus. The sequence goes on from NC_134582.1 coordinate 26,091,117, forward strand.
CTTTCTAAGCATCTAATCAAATATTTATAAATCAAATGTCAACAGCAAATAAATCCACAAATACATATAGCATCCATGACAAATACTTGTTCCCTTATAGAAAAACTAGTAAAAAATTAATTTTAGAGTACGCAGCAACTAAAAACCATGTAGAATTTATCAAAGAGCTAATTAGTTTCTTATTTTAATGTGTGGAATGGCAATATTATCAAACAGCTAATGATTTCCTTAATTTAAAATGTGAGATTATGTGTTCTATTAGAAATATGCAAAAGAAGTCAACTATTTCTTTCAGTGGAAGAAAGGAGAAGCTGGTCTGTCCAGAGATGAAAGTTTATTATGGAAAGAAATGCTTGTTCTCTGAAACAACTATGCCTTAAATTGTTTACAAAGCTGTACAACCAATTTTTGTACATTACTACCCTGGCCTACAAATACTGCTAATGGCTGTTTAAAACAAGGTAGATGAAGCAGACAACTTCAGAAGAAAATCTGGAAAAACTGAAGAGCCTTGATCAAGAGCCACTGTAAGAAGTACTCATTTGCAGTCTGCATCCTCCCTCTGTGGCTGTCATCTCTGCCGTAGATATCCAATGCTCAGGTCTTTGTAGCCACCACATCTGTCACCGTACAGGAAGAACCCTGGCGTCCCCTGTGGCTGTTGAGATTTGCTCCTTCCTATACACTTTTGATCTAGACACCAGTACCTTAAATTGGGTGATGACCCCACATGCGATCATATAACTGAGTGTGGAAGCTATCAGTAATTTGTCAATTGTGCAATGTTTCTGAATCTGCAACAACCAAATTGATTCAAATGAAATATAAGAACCTGAGGTGATTCTGGCAATGTATGGAAGTGATTCATCGCAGCCTTGGTGCTAAACATACAATATTTACACTTTGTACTATATATAGGCCATCATGCCGGGTAGTGACTGAAGCACCTTAACTGGCAGACTATCATATGATATGATTGTGATGGTCTTAATGATCTCGTAGAATGATAATCATTTATAACAAAGACTTTGAACATTTCCCTACTTTCGTTCTTCCAAATGTAACTACAAAAATGTCTTGGGTTGATATTGTGTTTGAAGTTTTGATTTTGAAAACTTGTTTGAGTTGGTAATTTGAGTATCATAAGAAATCATTAAACTCAGTTGGATTCATTAAGAAAGAATAAAAACCAATTTCTGAAATGGCCTTGAATATACTTCCGTCATTTTGTACAATATATAAAAATTATATATATATATATATATATATATATATATACACAAATATTGATAAACATTGAAAAGCATTGAACATGCTCTACCACCTGCATTATTAAATATTCAGCCAATAGTTTACTCTTTGCTTGAAGAATTACTGAGCACATTCTTCTCAGTATCCAAAATTGCTTTTGTCTTTAATAAATAATAAAATGATAGAAATACAAATCATCTATTTTTAAAAAAAATCTTGTGATTTACTATGATGAAATTTTGGTCTATACAACTATATAATCAGACATACATGAAGAGTTAGCAGGTAAGAAGGGGCTATGAGAAGAAAAAGTTTAAGAAGCCTTGATCTAAAGGATACCTTGACTGTGCTGCCCTGGAACTTTACGGTCGATCAATCCTATCACATCCCACTTCTGCCTGGGACGTTTGCCTACTTGCATTTCCAAGTTCAGATCAACCAGCAATGAGTCATTTAAACATCCCCAGCCTAGCTCTGTGTGTGGCACTGTAGCTTATCTTCTTGTTTATTGGTCCTCTACCCTAGTTACCCCATTCAGCCAAGGAGGTTCTGTGCGTAGGATCTTACACTCAGTGCTTACACTGCTCGTTCATGTAAAGGGCTCAAGTGTATTGGGATCTCATTTTTAATTAAGTCAGAAGCTGAGCATATGTCTAGCAATCACCACAGCCTTTTTGCAATGATGATTAGGATTGAGTTCACAATAACCCCACTCATATTTAGGGAGCTTCACAATGACTTAATAGTTTAGTGTAAGTAGAAGACATTCATTCTGAAAGAATAATAATTATAAAGTATCCACTTTAATGTCTGAAACAGTTTTGTAACAACATTGTTGTTATATTTATGTTATAGTTTGTTCTAGTCCTGATAACTTTCTCTCATATGTATGTATTTATGAAGTAAATGAGACAGTCTCATGGTAATACAGTAGAAAAATAGGTATTTTACAAGTAAAATGCTGAGTTCTCAGAATGTATTGCATTCAGCAAGATTGTCCTGTGATATGCATGCCCACATGCTCTCTCCTCCTAAAGATTACAGATGGAAATAAAGGTCATTTAGATACAACTGATAGCTTACATTCTTATTTTTGTCCTGAGGCCAAATAATTGTTGTTTCTATTGACTTTTTTGTTTCTATTGAAAATGAATATTTTGTTCTTCTAAATAGTTTCCTGTAAACACACTAAGGGCTGGAAAGACAACAACAATTTTGATCTTATGCATCCGCATCCCACACATCTATCTTGGAAAGACAGTGTTTATCTTCAACAGGTAAACATTCAAGCAGAGAATTGTACAATTGTTGGCCACTGATCTTCATTCTGTGTCTGTGATTTAATCTTTCTCACCTTATACATTGTCTTCCTTACTTCCCCGAATGGTGAATCCATATACGGGTGACACTGTCTGTCCACTATGACAGTAGTTTCAAACTAAAATCCAAGGCAATTCTTTGAATTCATAGCCATGATGTCAGTGTGACAATAAGACAAGGATATGGCCATTGGAATCAAATAAACCAGACTTCAAGGCAAGACTGTCAATTTTCAAGCTGTATGATCTCCGCTATTTGTGAAACTTGTGCTTGTAGCATAAGATACAGGAAACAACATCTCCCTGAATCCCTGTATAGCTCAGAAACCCTCAGAGTAAGAATCAGGTATATAACTCATGTTCAACAGTTATGATAATTATTGATTTATATACTCATAAATGTTCAAACGTAAGTTACTGGTCCTCATTAGCATAATAAGATTTTAGACTTTTCAGCTAGTTAATAGCATTATTTTATTCTACAAAGAAAGACAGTAGACCACATCAAACTATAAATTGGCTTCTGGAATATTTATATATACTACCTTGTAAGCTATAATAAGGTATCATTCAAGCTTCTATTGTCTCAAAAAGTTACATGATACTTCAAGTGTCAAAATGAAATATTCTCATTTCAGTTTACTTTAATGGTAACTCTAGCATGCAGAAAGAACAAAAATTATCAACTATTTTATACTGTAAATGGAATTACCATCTATTTTTTAAAAACAAAATTTATTAGGTTCCATTTTAGAATTAGATATGGATTAACTCAGCAATAATAATTATATTCCATGTGAGGAAAAGAAACTATGACACAAATGAACTAAAAATATGTACTGTTCATCATTTTCTAATATTCTAAAATCTGTGACTACTAATTATATAAGTTGTCCTGTAAGAATCATCACACTACAGATTTATTTTGCGTAGACTTTGTGAGAACTTGTGACACACTGGGTATCTATCCTAAATGTATGCGTGTAGCACACACTAGAATTTAACATGAATATGGAGAAGGGGAAATAAAAGAGCATTAATCATTATAAAACTTTTAAAAAGATTAAGAAGAATCTTTGTAATCACAACATTTGGCATGAAAATGAGGTGAAAGCAGGTGTTGCTTGAAAAATCAAACATGTCCCCGCAACTCCCACAACTAGGAGTTGTTAGTGTCATGACTTGCAATCTTATACAAAAATCCTGACACTTGCCAGGCAGTGGTGGCGCACGCCTTTAATCCCAGCACTAGGGAAGCAGAGGCAGGCGGATCTCTGTGAGTTCGAGTGCAGCCAGGTCTACAGAGTGAGTTCCAGGACAGGAATCAAAGCTACAGAGAAGCCTTGTCTCAAAAAAAAAAAAAAAATCCTTACACTTACTCCTACACAATAACGTAGAAAGCTTTAAATTGTTCTCTTAAACACTTCTACCAGTGTCGGCCACAGCAGGAAAATCTCAGTTTCACCATTATCAGCCGCTTCAGGTGACATGGAGCGATGAACACTAGTGCTGAACCTGCAAGCTCAGCAGCCTGAATACTGCAGTTGGGTCATACGCCCGTTTGTCACAAGTTTCCCAGGAAAAGCAGGAGCAAACGGAGAACATGCTAGAGGAAGAGTAGGCCAATGTGGCTTTATTTCACAGCAAATAAATCAAAAATCACAGAGGTAAAATTAAACATAATAACGGAGTTTAAGCCTATGAATACTAAAAACTAAGAGCTGATAAAAGAGAAATATTTCAAAATGAGAACTGGAGTTGAAAATGTGGAGCTTAGTTAAAATAATCCATAATTTAAAGTGTATTAAACCATGGCCTTAAAAACTTCATAAATTTTACTTCTGGTATTCTACAGGGTAAGAATAGTGAATACACTTGTTTTCATTGGCCTGTTCTCATTGTTTCTGGTTTGGTTTCAATCTTGCTTGAGAGCCTAAAATGTTTCCTTTCTTTTACTACAACCTGTATGCATCTTTGTCCAAGATGAGTGATCCTTCACACCTATGTCTATTTTCAATATTTGTTGAGATTACTTTTGTTCGAAAATGACAACATGCTAAAAAACTAGAAAGAAAAAAACTTCAACAAACTTTGCTGACATAATAAAATGGCATATGTAAAAAAAAACTTAATAAATATCTGAATTTATAGTCATTATCAATTGATATTGTTTTTAATTATTTTTATTCATACCCCATAATTACACCATCCTATAGTTATGAGCACAGGTTTTCAGTAATACACTGGTATTATTGAGACTGCTTAGGTTAAAAGATAAAACTAACTTATGTTATTAAATGTTCTTCAAATGAAACAAATCCGTTGTAGTGAATTTGAAATTATTTACACAACAGACACTTAACTATTCCATGCAAAACACTTATTACTCTAGATATACATACATTTAAATACTATGATTGCAAAATGAGTAAGAATAATCAATGACAGCAGGTTTCCAACCAAAGAAAGCAAAACCTTTAATAATATACTGCAAAATGGTGTCAAGAGAAAGGCTGGTAAACCAAGGTTGTAAGACTGAGCACAGTAAGTCTTTCTGTCAATTTACAAGTCCAAAGACATTCTCCCCAAAACCTGATTGTCACAACTTCATAGATAGGTGATCATTTAATGAAAAGGGAAGCCAAGGAAGATGAGGGTCAACTGTAAGAAATGTAGAATGTTAAACAGCCACAGAGGAATCAAATGGGTATCAAATACTAATCTAAGCAATTGTGTGGGTAGGAAATCAAGAATAGACTAATGGTAAGAGACTGTGTAATTTAATTAATTTTTAATTCATCTAAAATTTAGTTAAAAATCATTTCAGTAAAATTACCTAAACTTAGTTACAAGTACTATATATTCATATAGTGAGATGTTAGTTTCATAAAGAAAGATATTTGTTCCTTGCTTGTTGGTTGGTTGGTTTGTTTATCTCCCTCCCTGAAACCATATATTCCATAAACAGAATTTACATCTCACAGCACACAGCAAAGTGTCTTCCCAGGAGGTACTTGGCAAATCTTGTTGAAATGAATAATACATATTGAAAAAGGCTAATCATTGGGAGAGTCAACACTGCATCCAGGAACCAAGTGCAACCATTAAAGTGGGGATTCGCGCATGATTTGGAGTGCTGTGGGGTCCATTTTCTTTGTTTTCTTCCAGATATGCAAATAGTTCTCCAAAAACAATAATCCAATGATACTGAAATTCTAGATAGCATCAAAATAAAGAGTGAGGATATTTGATACTGATGTGAGTAACTCTCTATTAAGACGTTTTTGTTACCATAATGAAGTATTAACAGAAACAGCTTGGAGGGATACCTTGTTCAGCCTCAATACAGGGGAAGGGACTTGGTCCTGTCTCAACTTGATATGCCAGACTTAGTTGATTTCCCAAGGGAAGGAAGCCTTAGTGAATTGAAGTTCAGGGGGAAGAACGAGAGAAGGGGAGGAAGGGGGAACTGTGATTGGTGTGTAAAGTGAAAAAAATAAATAAATAAGTAAGATTAATTTGACTCACTCAGTTTCTGAAGCTTCAGTCCATGGGCTAGGCCTAAGATGAGACAAAATGTCATAGAGCTGTGAGCATGGGGCTGAGGAAGCTGGTAGCAAGATAGAAGGAAATGGAGAAAGGACCAGTCACAAGGAACGTCCTCCTAATGCATGCCTCAGTGACTGGCATTTTCACCAGACTCCTCCTCTTCCAGGCAGTTCACCTACAAACCCATTATTAGATAACCCATTAGTGAAACTAATGCCCTTCTGGACCAGTCACCTCTCAATAGCACCACCAGCTGGGAACAGGAGCCTCTTGGAAGGGATACTTGCTCATCAAATTATGGCTCCCAGCAATGATCATAACTGAAAAACCCTAATGTTCAGAACAATATGCATATTACATCTTCTACTTCCCATGAAAATACAAAGTAATAACAAGGGAGAGCAACTAAATCAAAGGTTTCTGTTAGTTTTTAAAAAATAAAATGTGTTACTGGAAGGGAAACTAACAGAAATAGATTTTCATATATATGTATATATATGCATATATATATGTGTGTGTGTGTGTATGTATATATGCCATAAGTTTCTCCGCATTTTATAATATTACTTTTTCACACCACCATATTCAGCATTAAATTAGTTTAAAACAATGGCTTTGAAAAATAAAATTATAATTAAAAAATAGGACTGTCACACCATGGACATGGTAATTCTTTTCTTCTGCAACGCAATCTCAGACTTCCAGTCTCAAATACTCTCCCCACTTCAGGCCCTTGAGTTGACTGAAGGACCCATGGGCCCTTGTCTTCGTAGACAGCTGTAAGATGATCACTTACACAGAGTTTTACCTAGAAGTGAAGCTTGACAGTGCATGTGTTCATCAGAAGATAAAGCTGGCTGTGGGTGGGCACCCCTGCCTCACTAGCAAGGTAAATTTTTTAAGGTACATGGAACTCAATTTTCTCTGGAAAAGTCCACCCAAAGAACTTCAAAGTCATCCCTGATATCTGCTGCCATATTTTCTCCATTCTGATCTTGCTTTTTTTTTTTTTAACTCTCCAGCCTGTCACTTCATTTGAGCTTCCTTCTAGCTGGTTCTCATGTCCATGCTCCTTTGCTGATTGTGTTCTCTCTTGTTACCTGCATCCCTCACAGAGCATCCTCCCAGTAAAGCCCAGCTTGGCACTCTGTATAGAGCTGTGCCCGTGCCCACTCTAGACCTGATGTTCTGCCTTCCTGAGCCTTTTCATGTGTGTTTCCCTTCTTTCCTAATCTAGAAAATACAGCCAGATAAGTGTTTGCTGAAACACCAGCCACTGGGAGAATGCCTGGATTGATGTGGGAGTGTCATATATCAATCTGTTGATTTCATTGGTTAAGCAATAAAGAAACTGCTTGTCCCTCATAGGTTAAAACATAGGTGGGAGGAGTAAACAGAACAAAATGCTGGGAGAATGAAGCTGAGTCAAGGAGTCGCCATGATTCTCCCACTCCAGGCAGACGCAGGTTAAGATCTTTCCTGGTAAGCCAGCTCGTGGGCTACACAGATTATTAGAATTGGGCTAGTCCAGGTGTGAGAGTTAGCCGAGAAAAGGCTAGATATAATGGGCCAAGCAGTGTTTAAAAGAATATAGTTTCAAAAAAAAAAAAAAAAGAATATAGTTTCCGTGTAATTATTTCGGGGCATAAGCTAGAGCTAGCCATGTGGGCAACCGGGTGCCGGGGACGCAGCCCCGCTGCTCCTATTTCAATACTGGATGACGACTGTTGGCTGAATAAATGAATAATGAGTAGAACTTGATGAGCCTTAAGTAGACATTCTCCTGTGTTCTGCCAATTCCGGAAACATTAATCACCCATACCTGCTCATCTCATGTACTCTACCTCTGGGAATATTGTCATCTTCCAGCCAAAGCCCAGGAGTGATTGTATCCTTCCCCCAGTCAACCACCATGCCCCTGGATTGTCACTAACTGTCAATTCTGTCTTCACTATCTCTTAGTTCATCATGCTCATTTTTTTCCTTGTTGCTTTTATTAAGATTCACCTCACGTGGTCAGAGGATTTAACTAAATCTCCTAAGGTGCTATCCCTAAGCACGAGGCCTCTAAGGCATCCTCCCACATTAAACCCATTAAGAAAGATCTCTGTGTGATACTCTACACTCAGAACTCATCAGAGTTTCCAAGTACCTACCTGCAGGATTTTCTATACGGGTGGTTCATTACTGTCACCCAGAAGGATTTTTAACAATCTCATCTTCTCTTCTAAGTCCACACTGTCCCACGAAATTCTAAGACTCACACACTCATCTACAGACATAGCTGGGCCATTGAGTGTTATGTATAAGTCGTTTATAACTGGATTTGCATATAGGTTTTAATCCTCACTTATCCTATCTCAAGATGTGCTTAGCCCAAGCCCTCCAACGCTGTTACTCAGCCTTCTCTGCTCTTCCTCGTCTGGAAACGGCCCTGTACAGTACCGCAGGTTTGAGGGAAGCACATTTCTTTCTCTTATGCACCACATACTTTCCACCATCAGAGAAGGCAGGACAGTGATGAGCAAAGAAATGTTTGTTGATAATAAGCAGATGACAACAAATGTATCCTTAAAGATTTTAAAATCTGTGTTACCATTTCTGCTCTACCATGTTCATCATGCAAGTTACCCAAATACCTTTTGGCTTGAATGCACCACTCCAACGCAATAAGTCAATATTATGATAGCAAAATCATGGGACTCAGTATACAAGTATTTTTGAACTCTTACTATATATCACTCGGATACAGTCATTAGGAAGAGCTATAATTCCTTAAGGATTATAAAAGTATGTAAAAAATAGTTTCAGAATGTCTGAAAAATCCCCTTTGATTTTTTTTTTCTTTTTAGGAAAACACTATGTGAGCATGATCATTAGGCAAAAAGACATGCATATGTAAGTGATAGTCTTATACCATCGCCTTAAAACCGGGGACCAGCTGTTCAAAACAGATGAATGACAATGACTTAGTTCCATTAGTCTTTATGATTCCAAGAAAGGAAAGAAAATGAAGAATAACTCAAAACTGACTATGTACTTAAGTATGTGAATTCACTTAAAATCCACATACTATGAAAATGGGGAGTTATCTCAGTGGGTAAAACACTTGCTGTGTAAATGCAAGGACATAGGCTCCACCTCCCGCAGCAATGTGAACATGCACGCATATATTTTAATGGGCACTGTGATGTCAGCACTATATCCACATTAGTCACTTAGAAAATACACTATGATCATCTTAGTCACTTGGAAAATGTCAAATAATATCCATGGTGCAGGCATCACCTGTAAGAGATGCTGATAGATTGGACCAGCGGTTGGTTCCAATATTACAATTCTTTTCAAAGTCTCTCAGAGAATTCCACTGTGTGATAAAATAAGGAACCAAAAAACTGGCCTGGATAGATGGCTCATCAGTTAGGAGAACAAGTGCTCTTACAAAACAGCCAAGTCTGGTTCCTACCACCCTCATCAGGCGGTTTATATATACCACCTTTATCCAGCTCCAGGGGATCTGGTGCTCTCTTCTGGCTTCTGACAACATCTACACACTCATGTTTATACACAGAGATGGACACAAAACAAACCTTAAAATAAATAAATATAAAGAAAATAAAACACTGAATCTAGGCTTCCCCATTATAGCAAAACAGACCTTTGAAAGACACATTACAGCTAAACTCTTTCCAATTGGCATTCCTCTCTTCCTGGGGGCTGAAGCATATGAACACTGCCATTTGGATATCAGAAATAGTTAACATGAACGCATGGCTTATTGCGTGCCGAGCAGGCTTCTAAAAACTTTCAGTGTATAGACCTTTTCAATTCTCCACAATGATTCTGTAAACTTGGCACTATGTTATGGCATGTTGCTTCTTCCAAAACAGATAAAGGTCATGAGATGCTTAATAGTTCTAGCAACTACTCCGAAATGCTTCTATACACAGGAAGCCAGTGAGTCTTCTCAGAAGTGCTCTGAAGTAAGCATTACTGCGATACCATTCTGTACACATTAAACCACTGAGTCTTCTCGGAGGCGCTCTGAAGTAAATGTCACTGTGATACCAGAAGTGCTCTGAAGTCAGTATTACTGCATCATGGTTCATTGATTATGAAATGAAAAGGAAAGAAACAAGAGACCTGATAAGTTGTCCATGGCCATACAGCCAACAAATCCCAAACTGGGGTCTAGAATTAGATGGTTCAGTTCTTGAAGTAATTTGCCATTAGTAGTGGCCAATGGGAATAAAGGATATTAATAGAGAACAAGTTTATATCTAAGAGATGCCACAGCTAATAAAGTTGAGTAATAGTGATACCATCTTTATTACGAGACAGTTTATCACACAGTTGGAATCAACTGGAGCTTCCACAGTGCAGAACATAAATAATATTGAGAAACAGATCTGAGATGGGAGCCAGATTCTGGGTCAGATATGAAGGCAAGAGGTGAGTTAGAAGCCTGAGTTCTCCTCCTGGTCCGTGCCATAAGACGAAAAAGGTAGGTTCACGATACACTGCCTATAGAGGAGGCTCCACGGGCATATGGAACAAGTCAAAGAGGCTGGCTATATAAGCAGATCATTTTAAATATTCTTTAACCAATGTATTTTTCAGGAGTGCTACTCATCATGTACATTAAGTAATCCTCATGTCATTAAGAAATCAGCTTGGTATTATAGGATCGTACCTCATTAAAAACAGCTTTTATTTAAGTGTTCATCTTCTTATATTTTGATTTGTGTTTTTACCTCAAAATTAAATGACCGTTAATGAAAAGAGTCATTCCTGACCATCAGCTCTTAGTTACACAATGGAGCGTTTAATTCTAGGCCCAGTTGTTAGGATCCCACTCCTCCTCTGAGCTCCTCAGGTCGGATAGCAGCCCTGTCCTAAGCTGGCTGAGTGATCGATCCTCAGGGGTTCCCCCACCTTCCCTAGATTCCCAAGCCCACCGCAGACAGTTCCTCAACAAAAGCACAACACCTGAACTTCAGTTTTCTGACAACAACAACAAAAACAAAAACACATTTTTCAAAATATCTGTTGGCCAGCTTATTAGAAAATATTTGAAACAGTTGCGGTAGGCATGGAGGAGTCTCTAAAGTACACTTTATACTTTAAAACAAACTCAAGCAATCCACCAAACACTGGGGCAGTTGTTAACAACTGTGTGTTCTCTATGTCTGCAGAATCTCCCTTCTGCCTTCCAGCCCCAGCTTCTGTTGAATGTTATGAAACATCCACGTGACCTTCTCTTAGCTGATGTGTTAAGGATGTGGTTGGCTAACTCTCCATACTCCTTTCCCTCACTTGCGTCTTTTCACTAGGTCCTAATTTTCAGAAATGTTATTTAAGTTTCAGAAGATAATAGCCAATGTGCATTTATATAGTTGTCACTGTATTCTTCTGCAGTTTCTTTTTCTCTGATTACTTTGAATTTTAACAGCTAGTTTTCATATATTTGTATACTTAAACTATCACCTACTATTATAGGAGTTTTATAAATAAATAACTTTCCAAAAAAACAAGTGAAAGCAAAAAGGATAGTGAAAAAAACCTCAGTTACTATTGAAAACAAAGAATGAAGAATGCAGCTGTTGGTATTATAAACAGTAAATAAAGATTGAAGACTCTCAAAACAATTAAGAAATCAATTTCATTGTCTATTAGCTCCCAATAGGCCCAAAACATTGCCTGTTCAGTTTTAAAGAATAAATCTTTTTATTCAGTTAATTCATAAACTTGTAGCACACTTGCCGAACTGTTCATGTACAATACATTTCCAGGACAGAAAAACATGAAACGCACCTGAAGCTGACAATGGGCCTGGACTGATGTGTTCTTTCTTAGGAGATTAAATTAGAACAGCACTGGGCCTCTGGGGCCCTGACGTTTCTCAGTTCCCACCTTCCTTGACTGGCTTTAGTATCTGACATTATTTAATAATGACTCACACATATTGGTACTTTTTTCGTTCTTACATCAATTAAATTTCTTGAACAAAATGTCTCGAAACGTGGTATAAAGCAAATAAACTGTACTTTGATAGCTGGTGTATTTCTCTGTATTTTTGACTTGCTAAGTAGAAAAACAACTGAACTCGTGTCTCTCAAAGAACATGCTGGTTTAGACAACAACACAATGAAAGTGGAACCATAAACGGACTTGATTTTTTTTTTCAAGAAATTAGAATAGTTGTGAGTTATTAAGGAAGAAAAGCATTTAAAGCTGACAGGAGTGTCACGCTATCACGCAGTTTATTCTCAGTTGTCTGGAGGCATCTTTCAAACCTAGTAATCGCTTCAACTGCTGGCAAACATCTATTTGGAAGGCATAAACTGTCTCAAGGCAGGTGGTAAGGGACCACTTAGCAATGGAAATGAATGAAGCTCACAAAGTGCTGAAAGCAACACTGTTTTCCCCCATCACTTCGGAGGTGATTTTATTTTGAACAACGAAGAGAACAGTGTCGCAGCAACAGCGTCTCCGGAAGTCAGTTATGGATGATTTCACCTGTCGAGTGGGGTGGGGGAGGAAGGAGTGGGGAGAGAAGCTTGCTGCTTCTAGGCAAGAAACAAACAATGATGGAATCACACCGAGAAAACACTTCTGAAAGACTGAATTTTGAATGAAAATCATTGTCTTGGATTTTGCCACACCTGTTAATGACTTCTGGGGACATCGACCACGTTGACAACAGAGCTAAGCCATCATTAGGCAGGGAGTCGTCTGTCACTAGGCTGGGGAGATGGCTTCATGAGTCAAGAGCTCTCTGTGCCACCACGAGGAACTGAGTTCAGGTGCGCAGACCCAGAGTGGAAATCATGTATGGCAGCAGGTTCTCCTACCCCAGCATTCAGAACTGGGGGACAGAGTGGCCTAAGTGGTATACTTCTGGTGGCAACCATCTGAGACGACAACCAATATAAACAACTGCTGGCTTCCACATAGGGACACACAAGAGATGTCACTGGCATACAGACTTGTGTACACAGCTGCACACACTCATTCATATACAGGTGGAGGGGGAGAGAGAGAAGATAAAGATGAAGGCAAAAATAAAGGAGAAGGAGGAGGAGGGGAGAAGAGGGATGAAAGAATAACCTACAAAGACCAAGGACAAGTTGAGAGATCTGAGGGACCACCCTGTAGGAATGGCAGAGATACTCTGAAACTATAAGATGCTATGAATACTATATATACAGTCTAATGTCTCAGCTCCCCATTTAACTTAAAAGCCCAGAAACAACTCGTGAAATATATCCTTTTGTAAAATAATATAATTCACTATGACACTTATTGCCATTAATGGGCCAAAAGTGAACAACAGACTTCTAGCATAAAGTTAAATATGAAAAGAGTCAAATAAAACTCTGTTTACTCACAAGAAATGATTCTCTAAAGTCACAGAAAAATATTTTTTTGCCAATGTAGAACTGGCTTTTGAAACAATATGTAGTTGAATTATATATCGTTCTATTGGCTTATTTTATTACAAAAATTAAAGTGAGAAAACATAACTCTCTTCATTGACCTTTGATGATCAAATGCAAAACTCACAGGGTGAGAATAATTACTGAAGTTAAAATATTTTAAAACTTAAATATAAGTGATAGTACTCCAGTAAAAATGTTCGATACTCTTAGTAACTAAACAGGAATATATAAATAATTTATAATAAAAAGAGATGTATATATGATACAGAATTTTAATGGGAATTTCTGAAAAAACAATGATTCTTTTACAAAGTTGAGCAATGCAGTATTATGATGGTATCGCTAACATTCTAACATAATAGAACTTTTTCTGGACCACAGAGTCAGAGTCAATAACACAGCTTAAAGTTACTGGAGACTGCTAGCCTATGATGTACTCAAATTGTTTGTTTAACTTGCTTTTTAAAGGCCAGTATAAGACTCTATCTTGCTTGCCTTGGGGTTCCAGTGTAAACAAGTTTTACCATCTAAAATTATGGATAGCTGTAATCTTAAATTATGAACTCTTCCGTGCTCTCGACCCAGATAATGTGTGTGCATCATTTGCTAAAAGCGGCAAATACAGAAGCTGAAAAACAACTTCCTGAAATCTACCATAAGGTTGGAAAGCAACCATTTGTGGATACTGCTTGATAAACAGAGATGCTTTGTATTAGGGTCAGTGGGGACCAGAAGCAATGATTTAATCCCTTGTAAAAACTCTATTAATGATTTCTGTAAAGTATCCCATCCCTTCCTTGTGTGATGCTTTCTATGATGCTCAGTAAAGACAGAGCAAAGCCCTTTGTTAGAGATAAACACAGACACAAATACAGACACAGATACAGACTCCTACAACAGACAGAGGACAGAAAACGCAGGGAAAAGAACGTGGACAATTCAAATCTAACTTGCTCGTGTTTAATCAACTCCAAGGTGAGATGCTTTTATTTCTTTCCTTAACATGACACCCACGCATTATTGGTGACTCAGGGTTAATAACCACTACATATAATCTGCACGACAAAGTATTTAAAGTACAAATTTTATTCTTACTGCCAAAAGTCATTCATTTTATGGAAAATAATCTAATAAAATTTGTAGCCTTAAGGTTCTTTGGCTCAAAAAAAAAAAAATAGTATTGTTTTTGTCAGCTCAGGCCAGACGTATAAAATAAAAATCCTGGTGTCCAATGAGACATGAAAAGAACTGAAAACTGCCTGCCTTTGCTGCAAGAATCAGAAAACAAAACTTAAAACACAAAACTTTAAAACCTCCATTGGGAAGGCAATGTTGAGAGCCATATGCAGTTTCCTAAAGCAACAGAGATCAACAACAGTCAAGTCAAGGCTCCACCAGCAGAAGGTGCCAATCAATGCTAGCACAGAGTAAGTCCAACAGAAGCACCTTCTAACAGGCTTCAGTCTATACACAGAACCGGAGATGCGCGTGAGTACACCAGCAGCCTAGCAAGTCCTTGAAGATTAACAACTTGAAAAAAATGGATGATTCAGTCCCAAGCGGGAAAGTAGCCATCTGCACTCTTCATTGGCGTCAGGTGCTATCTGTGCCATGAAAGACCAGGGCCTGCGAGAGTACATATGGAGAAGAGAAGGAGGAGCCAACTGGCAAACATATGTGCCCCGGGTACCAGAATCTGATTATTAGGTACTGAAGTTATACATTAGTGTCTCAAAGTTCTCCTAAACAGCAAGAGGAGTTTTCAGCCACCTTAAGAGATCAGTTCCTGAAAACTAAGCAGACTGAGCTACTGAAGACCGCTTGAGTTGCCTGCAGTTTGGGGTTATTACAAATAATTGTTGTAACGTTTGCCTAGAAGGCTCTGTGTAAATTTAAGTTTTCATTTTCTGAGAGCAAAGTTGTTGTGGGGTTTTTCGTTGTTGTTGTTTTTTGTTTTATTTTGTTTTTCTGGAATAAAAAGGGAGAGAGAAGGACAAGAGTCCCCAGATGTTTGTGGAAGAGAAGGCCAAATGGAAAATCACTAACTTCCTTGCCTGTTGAGACTTTATGAAAAAACTCAGAAAACGGAAAAGAGCTCTAGAAATTAATCTATGAATCAGTTGAGTAATTTTTCTTTAAGTTTGTATTCTCTAACCTGTTTAGAATTCTTGACTAATGTATATTTAAGTAACATATTCCACACATTCTCCTTTAATTTGGTTACATTATAATGCAATTTAGAAGCACTCTGAATTTCACGGTCAGTTTTCTCCCATTGGATTCTTTATAATTTCTAAAATAAAACAGAAATCAGTTTTCCAGTGTTTTAACAAAAAATCATTAAAGCATGGACTTGGTAACAAAAAGTTTTAAATTTTTGTTTGACTCATTTCACACAGATGAATCAACATCACGAATGACTAATACTTGAGGAAAGTTTATGAATCCGTGTTATATTACACAGTTCCTGATTTGGTACCACTAAGCACAGCATACAGCTCTGAGACCTCGATGAGAGGCATGTGAAAATAACCTGCCACAGGCTAAATACTGTAGGAAGGCCTTGGGGCTGATCGGAATTTCATTCAGGAGACTTTTTTCCAACACTAGAACAAAATGTTGAAATGATCTATTAAAGGAGATTCTGAAGACAGTGATGGACAAGCGTCGTTCCAAATGAAAACATATTGCAAAAGTTACTAGAAATTTCACCAAAGCCCTGCCTGGAAGAGAACCTGCACATCACTTGAGCACGTTTTTCTTGTCATGGGACACGAACAGATAAAGCACTAAGGAAAGACAGGACACTCCTAGCAGAATCAATAAAAACGTGGAAGATAATAATAGATAGTTTGCTAAAACTTTCTGTTTAACTTAAACAATGAATTAGCAAAAACAAAAAAAACACATTATTTCCCCTTTTTGTTTTCACACATACATTCCAAACGACTGTAGCATATCTTCCCATAAGACAAACCGAATGAATTTTATATGTGAAGCATTTGTTGCCTTTTGCAGATGATTTTACATCAGAGAGAAGTCTTTTTTCTTTCGGTCAGTGACATTACCTTTACTGAGAAAAGCTCTAACGCTTTGATGTCATCTCCTTCTAAGTATGCTTGTTTTGGTTTTAAGATAATCTGACTACAAATCTGAGGCTAACCTCTGATTCACAGCCCTTCCTCTTCAGATATGCAAGTGTTGAAATCACAGGAATGGATTACCAAAGCTGAAGGATGGGTTTATAGAACAAAAGTTGCTATTTTATTATTAAAGGAACTACTTATACCATCATCTAAATTTGCCTAATACATGTTCCAAATGCATAATTACCAGAAAGTTTCCTTGTGTATAATAATTATTCAAAATGCCTCATTGAATTGTATCACAGCACATTTTGTTTAAAGGACTAAATCAAGTGATATTACACTCCTGAAAGAAAAGAAGAAAGGAACCATGAACTTTGATGTACAATCATTTCACACGTTTTCATAAAATATGCCCTCCACACTAAACTTCTAAAATTCCTGAAGATCAACAACGAAGTTAAAATGCAGTTTTAAACAGTGTGCACTGGGTAGGTAAAAGAAGAGTACACTCCAAATATCTGAAAACAAAACTACATTAAAATTGCAATGTATTATTTAAACATCAAATCAATTGTTACTAAGATTATCTTTCAGGAAATCCACTTTAAAGGACAATTCATTTGATTTCAAAGTCAAATTCTAAAGGGAAAAAGTTCACAAGACTAATGGCCACGATCTCATCACAGCCCACACCTCTGATTATAAAAACAATTCTGGCTATTGATAAATTGCCACCAAAATAGACTTAAAGTCTAGAGAACAAGCGGATAGCCTCAGCCGTTTCCCCAGATTGCTCACACACTACACAATAGAGGGTTTGAAGAGTTGGAAATGAACCCTACCATGAATGACATATTGCTGACCTCCCACTGAGTGTTCAATCCCCACTTGAACATTCCCAAGGAAATCAGATTTCAGCCATGTAAAAGTAAAGGGCTGTTATAGTGTAAATAAAGAAGAAAAACAAAAAAATATAGTTGACAAGACTCAAACTAGTCTTCTTGTTAGAGACATCAAATGAACACACTTGCAAGTAAACACCATAAAACGTAAATACAGAGGGGGTAGGGGAATTGTATCTGATGGAGATGTAACCAAAACTCTGCTCAAAGTTAAGATTCATGCTAACAATGAAACCTCAGAGAGGCTCCGGGTCCAATAAGAAAGATGGGTCCCACAATCATTCCCAAATCTATAAAGGCAGCTACCATGAATTTGAAGCAAATAAAAGTAAAGATAGGACTTTAGTCCAGGATGTGAAGTGGCATGTACCTGTAATACCACAAGTATCTGTCACACTTCAAGGCTTACCTCATAAGACCAGACACACTGAGTCCCACCGAAGCGGCGAACACAGCGACCCACTTCCACATCCTCGTGAGTGGTGTACATTTCTCGGAGGCATTCGCCAATGTGAGGAACCATCCTCCTGAGGACTTCACGGCTGAAGATCATGCCGGGTCCTCCCATGCAGAAGTTCTCCCCGGGTTCCAGCCCCAGCTTTCCAAGTTCCTCCGTATTCCCCAGGCCAGTCTGTCCCAGGTAGAGAGGCTTGCTGCTATTTAGGGACCTAAGGAATTCTTCTAATTTATCACCTACAAAGAGAAAACAGAGAGTCACCTCCTTCCCTCATTTCACAGGCAATTACTGTGTTCATTGGAGTGAGAGAACTTCCACCATCGCTCTTAACCTCCGTGTACACCTTTCGCCGCCAGGAAGAAGAAACAGTTCCCCCTCCTTTAATTTGCAAAACACAAGCTTATGATTATTTCTCTACTCTAAATACAAATTTAACAAGTCTAACAATCATCAAACTTGAATCCGAGGTGAGATAAAGATAAGGGAACAAAGACTGTTACTATGTATGAGGTGACAGAAGTTCTCGGAAATATAACCCAATATCAAATGCAGGTATTTTGACAGCGAGTAAATATTCTTCTTTGTATGTATATTTGTGTCTATATTCTCATAGGTAGGACACAACATCACATGTCTGCACGTGGAGGCTAGAGTTCAACCTTAGGTGTCCTCCCTCTGGTTCCAGGCACCTGGTTTTTGGAGACTGTCTTTCGAACTTGCATGAAGTTCACCTAGTAGACTAACTTAGCAGGCCAGATAGGCCCAGGGAGTATTCAACTGTTTCTAGCTTTTTCTTTTTACCTGGTTTTGGAGGTTGCAACTCTGGTTCTGAAGCAGGCAAGGCAAGCACTTCGCCAGCTTAGCGACCTTCATAGCTCCAATATCCAACTATATTCTTTTATGGTAATTGACTTGGTTAGGTGTTTCTCATTAGTTAAACTTCAGTCACATGCAACCTACATTTTTAAGGGGACATTTAAATAAAACTTCATGTTGACACTGAACTTGAAGTGAAAAGGCCCTAACCATCACAATAAAAATAATGTGATAAGTTGACTTGTGGATGGGAAGTTGATCAAAAGAAAGGATTTAAAAATAAAACTCTGTATCTTTAACAGGTCAAAGCATTTGATGTTCTATATAGCAATATATCAGAATAAACAGTCAACCTCTTCACATTCGTGACCAGTCTTGGTACGCTCATTTTTGATGGCCACTATCTTGTCACACCCTCTAGCCCCCAACAAGCATTACTTTTAACTATGACTGAGTTATTAATACAAAATGCTTTTTATTTTTAAGAGAAACACAGTATGATATTTCAAAGATTTGAGAATTAAATAACAAAAGTAGGTGCTATCAGTTGTACACTGTAAAGTGTGACCCCCCCCCCAGGATGCCTTCTGTCATTTTTGGATGAGAGACAAAAGATAATTATCCTAAACTCCAAGTACCACAAGGCAAGAAACAGAAAGAAAAAATAGCTCAAGTGTTAATACTTTTGAAAGTAGTACTTTTCTCTGAATCAACCATAAATACCACATTACAGGAATACAATCATAATAGGTTTGTTTGTCGTTATTATCAAAACCTCTCATTTCAAACGGCGTCACCAAAGTGATTCTGCTCCTTCCAATTCAAAACTTAGAACACCAGCTGTTAAGGTCAACTCCTTGACCCAAAGAAGATCTTTGGGTCGGCTTGTCCTAACATTTGGTGAAGAGTATTAACCTTGATCTTGACAGTCATACACTTACAGGAAGCCAGCACACACTGAAAAGGGCTGCCCTCCACAGAACAAGAAGTTAGAAAGCACAGAAAGACCATTTCTTTCTTTGTAATCTTTCCCCTCCATTTCCACGATCTGAACCAGAAAGCCTTAGTCCTGTGGTCTAAGGAAGTTTGAACCACTGAGTTTAGAAATTCTCTGTCCAGAACCACGGACAATCTGTAAATAAACGGCCCCTTCCCTGACAAAGTTTCCTCATGCTGTGGCTGTATGATGCTGTTCTGGGTAGTTCTAGGTTCTGGCATATACTGTAACCACCAAGATGAACTGCAAAGGATCTGCCGTTTATGTGCTTGATGCAGCTTGCAGCTATGGGCGGTCTCTGTAAATCTAAAGCTCTTTCAACCTCCTTTCTCCACCTGACCTTTGGGCAGCCCCACCCATTGTCTCTGGGTTTTATTAAAATATGGCAGAGAATGAGGAACAGCTAGCACGCTGGGCTGGTGGGTGTACCCAACGTCAGTTTCAGTGTGGGGGCAAGTTTCTAAAGGCAACAGAATGTTCAAACACGGGTCTGGGACAGTAAAAGATGACTAGCCTCAACCCCAGGGGTTCGCAAACTGCTCTAGACCAAGCTGAAACAAAGGAGCAGGGGAGTAAAGCAGCAACGTGCAATCCCCAGCTCTGCTCTAGCCAGCATCCTGCATCTTGCTTTCCTCTAGCCAGGACACGCCCCTCTGGACAGATCTGGGAAACTATCACCTACTTGGGGGAAGGGTGGGAATGGATTTTGGGTTAGCTCTAAGGTCCCTTTCTTGGCCTTTCGAGTAGGGACCTGCGCCGAGAGGAAGGAACAACTACAAGAGCGAGGAAAGTGGATAAAGCTGAGCAGGTATGAGGAGGGTCCAGACTGCAGAAGAGGAGGGGCAGGCTAAGAATGGTGGGTGGATGCGAGGGGTGGGGATAGCGGGCCAGCGGCTGCAGAAAGCCAGAGCAGGTGCTGGCAGAGAGGCAGTGGAGGGGCTGGGGATGGCAACAACGAAAGGAATCGGGAGGTGGGCAGGGGGCACAGCTAACACTGGGAGGTCACCTTTGATGTAGACATCGTCGTCGGCGCGCATGAACCACTCATACTTGTCCAGGTAGTGGTCGTGCATGTACTTGATCATCATGAAGGACTTTTTCTGGGGAGGGTAGGAATCGTCGACCCCCGGCAGAGCGATGACAGGCAAAGGCGGAGGGGGCTGGCCGAGCGCAGCACTGGGAGGCTGCTGACTGGAAAAGAACTCCACGCGGCCAGGGATGAAGCGCGCCCAGGTCCTCTGCGCGGCCAGCGCGCGGCTGCCCAGGTACTTCTGCGCGGTCATCACACCCACGTAGAGGAAGTCTCCGGGTCCGGAGCTCGGGGCAGCGGCGCCCCCGTCCCCGCTGCCGTTGTGGCTGCTCCCGGGCCGGCCACCCTTCCGAGGGCCAGCCGCGCCCCCGTCCTCCTCCTCGGGTTCCCCTTTGGCAGCTGGAGCGTCGGGAAGCGCCGTCGCACCTTCGGGCTTGTGTCCTCGCCTCCTCTGCGGCAGCGGAGCTGGCTGCTGCCAGGGGCTGCTCCGAAAACTGGGACCTCCGGGCGCCGCCTCCGGCCGCTGTGGCCCCTGGAGCTCCTGGTTGGCAGGGGGCGGCGACTGCTCTAGCCGCGGCCGGGACTGGGGTTGGGGGAGCGGCTGCTGCGCGCCCGTTCGGGGCCCGGTGGCCAAGCGGCCGTAGAAGGAGCAGAGGCTAGAACCACGTCGCCTCTTCTCACTCAGCTCGGCCACCCGGGGGGCGATGAGCCAGGACGCAGCAGTGAAGCCCAGGACCAGCCCCAGCGCCACGCTCACCCACGGGCGGCGGGAGCGCACCGCCATCGCGGCAAACCGGGGCTCGGATGCAAATTGGGCGGTGTAGGAGCTGCCGCGGGTCCCCTAGGCTGGCTGCCGCCCCAGCTGGGTCTCAGAGACCCCAGCCCGGACCGTGGCACGCCGCCTGGGCGCCAACGAGAGCTGGCTATCCCCACGCCGAGCTGCCGGCCGTGCGCTGCAGCTTCAGGCTAGGCGACAGCTCTGCTCCGCGCCGGGGCTCCCGCCGAGGGTCGGGAGTGAAACTTCGGCACCGGCGGAGGTGGCGGTGGCGGCCGCGAGAGGAGCTGCAGGAGGAGGAGCGGCGGCGGCAACGCGTCCGCTTCTCGGCTGCCACCCTGTCACAGGCGCGCCTGGTCCCTCCTCCTCCCGCAGCCTCCGCCCTCGCTCCCCGCCTCCCTCCCACCCGCCGCCCCGCTCGGGACCGGCCCGAAGGAGGAGCCACCCGCGCCGTGGCTGCCAGGCGTGGGGAAGCGCGGGTCGTGGTATTTCCCCATCACCCGCCCTTGGACGCCCCCCAACCAGCTCCTGGCTCGACTGGCCAGCCTCCTCTCCGGAAGGAAACGACGCCTGTACGGCCACCTCCGGCTTCCAACGCGGCGGTCCCCTGATCTCCCCTCCTTTAACTCCAGCTCTGGGTCCCGTCCCGCCCCCGCCCCCGCCCCGCCCTCCTGACCCCGCTTCCCGGGTCTCAGTTGTGCTCCTCCGGGTGCCTCCACCGGGCTGGGTTTACACTCCGAGCTAGAATTCTCGAGTCCCCAGTAAGAACTCGCTGCGGTGGGTGGGCTCCCCTCTTACAATCCACGGCCCTTGGCGTCCTGGCGTGACCCTCTTCCACTGTGCCCCGCCCGGGGTCCTCGGAGCCACTTTGGCGGTTTTAGTTTTGAGTGGCTACACTTACTGTTGCCACTGTGCCGCGCCCTCTCTCTCCACTCACTGCCAGGAAAGCAATGGTCAGCCCCAAGCCCAGCCGCCCTACCTGCGTCTTTCCCCTTCCCTCCCCCTGGTCAGAACATCAGCAGTACTAGGTGTCTCCTGAAACAAAATCTGAGATTGGAAATAAACGCTCCGAAGGCCAGGAGAGATGAAGGTGAATTGGGGGTATGAGGGGAGAATATTCAATCCTCAAGAAACTTGTGAAGACTGTCCTCCACCTGTTGACTTGGGAAATTGTCCCCTCCTCCTGGTAGTCTTTTTTGGAGAAATAAGCATGAATCATTTTCTGTCTGGGAAGAAAAACTAAATAGGACCGGCAAATGATTACAAAATGCGAACACATTAGAAAGCCCCAAAGACGCAAACCAAGGAGATCATCCCGTCAAACTTAATCACAAAATAAAATAAAAGGTGTAATTTTTGTTCTTGGCTGTTCTGAGACACTGACAAGAGACAGTTCATCTTTCTGCAAGGGATCTCAAAATGGTTCAATGGTATTGGCGAAAATCACTCTTAATATTGAGAAGAATTTATCTGAAGATAATATTTTGAAGGAAGGAGACTTTTCAAAATTGTTTTCTGAACAAATGCGTGTGTCTAACCATCTACAGTCTGGTGTGTCTGACATCCCAAACCTTTTGCATCTCTTCCGATTTCACTGCTCTGCTTTCCAGATCAACCTCAAAGGGGATGGATGGTATTGAATGGCATTAAGCGTAATGACTCTGTCGAGCACTGTGCTGGCAGCGTCCCTGGAACAGTCAGCCTGCCTGGAATCATTGCAGGAGGGTTCTTTCCACGCCAGTCACTGGCTGTCCACGAGCCCGGCAGACTAAAGGTTGCTTCTGTTTAACAATGAGTCGCCTCTCCTTTCCACATCTGAGCCTTGCCCTGCGACTCATGGGAATGAATGTCGAATTTCAGCTAGGGAACAAACCCAGCCAAGCAAAAAAGACTATCCTGATTAACAGTATATCTTCACCATTTTTTTTAAATTTTCATGCAAGTGTTATCTCATGGAACTTTGGCCACGATGAATATTCTTTATCATTCTTTCATGGTAGTCACTGACCACATGAAATTTGGGGGCACTTGAAATACGGCTACTGTGACCGAAGAAATGTATTTTTAGCTTTATATAACTTGATGTTCATTCTGATTGAAACATCCCCATGTGGTCAGCTACTGTCATGATGGGCAATACATTTTCAAAGAGTTTCCCAATTATGTGTGGTAAGTGGCTGAGGGTCAGCAAACACTGCCTTAGAGCTCTCGGTGGCTCTTCAATCTAGTGGGTACTGTTCATGAGTTGGCCTACGAGGCCATTAATTCTCATTAGATACAAATAACCCACTCAGGACCTGTTTAGAGTGATTGAGAAGAAAGTTAATTCCATTTATTAGTTTGCTTAGCGAGCATGTATGAGGCACTACATACCACTCAAAGTGGACAGGTTTGCACTGGGAGACTCCAGCTAGATAAACGCTGAGGAAGTGTTCACTGTGCTCAGGGTGGACTCTGTGTTGAACATAGCACACACTACAAAGCATCAGAGTGGCCTGGCGGTGGTGGCTCACGCCTTTAATCCCAGCACTCGGGAGGCAGAGGCAGGCGGATCTCTGAGTTCAAGGACAGCCTGGTCTACAAGAGCTAGTGCCAGGACAGGTTCCAAAGCTACAGAGAAACCCTGTCTCGAAAAACTAAAAAGAAAAAACAGGGAAAAAAAAGCATCAGAGTGTTGGTAACTCATGGGAGGGAGAGGCGCAGTCCTTAAGAGTATCCTAGTACTTTAGTGCATCCGTTTGGGAATCAGGAAGACACAGAAGCTTTTTTTTTTTTTGTCATATAAATGAAGGTTTTGAAGCAGTGGTCTGAGTGATTTGGGGAACCTGTTTTAAATCCTCCGAGTTTTAGATTTCTCACTTGAACATCACATCCCCGTGAGAATGTCTCAGCATGCTGGATGTGTTTAGTACAGCCTATGGGTCACTGCAGACCCAAGACATGTTAGTGCTTCCCCCATCTGATCTCTTCAAAGTTTTAGATAGAACCTCCTTTTTATATTTACTTTCAAGTATTGTGTGTATGTGTGTGTTCCTTCAAACCTGTGGGTCTCCGAAGAACAATCTCAGGTTATCAGGTTTGGCAGCTCGTACCCCTGAACCTCCTTATCATTTCTTCATTTATTTAACAAGTACTTAGTATCTCTTCTAAACCTGATTCTGTTATTAAAAAACAGAAATTAGCAGACAAGGCCTCTGCATCGTGACACTTATATTCCAAGGGAAAACTCAAAGTGCTACATAAGAGATAGGTAAATAAATAAACATGTTGGCTCATCTACCCGTGTCTTTAAAATTAGAGACCAGTGCTGGGGATGTGCATGGTAATGGGGCAATTTAAAATTGTTGCGCCAGATTCTTTCTGATAATTCTATCAAAGATAGGCAAAAGTAATGAAACTAACCATGGGGTTGGTTGCAGCCAAATGGCTTTCATTCACGTCCCGTGCCTGCTTCTTCATGTCCTCCCACTTCTCCAAATACACCATGACCCAGGAACTGCCACCCTTGTGAATAAATAAAATGTAACTTAAAATATACCAAACATTAAAAACATTTTCTCACAACTTTGGAAGAACTTCTGAGCAGAAAGACCACAGCCACCACTAAGCCTTTGGGACAGGCACTGCCTACTGAGGATCACCAAAAACTGGCCTACTTAAAAAAAAAAAAATCCAGAAAGGTACAAAAAAAAACTAGTATGAACTCCAAATGTAAGATACGTGATTAAAATGTTTAACAGTCACATTTAAAAATAAACTAGTATGAATATTTTCCGTGCTTTCAAATTAACATACCCAAAATGTCATTATACTATGTTATCAATATAAAATTATTAGTGAGATGTTTTATATTTCTTTTAGTGACTCTGCTTTTTCAAGGCCATTCTGGCATATAAAAACTCGTATTAGCCACTGTTTTGGTGTTTAATAGACACTTTTAACTAGTGGCTAATAGTGAGCAGTGTATATTTAGTGTCTAATAACTATTTTAAAATCTCTGAATGATTCTAGGTGACAATAAATATGGTATGTAAAGTAATCTTATGGTTGTTGTTTGTATTTTACAAGAAGAAAACTGCATGCATTATATATATACCCTAATGCCTATGGGGAGAAAAATCTAGAGACAGGGAGACATATTGTAAAGGTATTTAAAGCTTTATTCTCGGCAGCTCCCAGTGCTCGAGACCATGGCTAACCTCACCAGTATGAGACCATGAGATCAATTACAAGCCCTACGAAAATTAAAAATAAATACTTTTTAGCAAATTAGAAAATTAAAATACCTTTTTTTTCCTTCACCCCCAGTGCCTGCATTTCTTTCCATTTTGAAGAAGAAGCTGTGAGAGAAAAAAAATATGCCTTGAATATTTTAAATTATGTTTTATTTATTCATGGGGAGGATCTTGTGCCGTGGTGTATATGTAGGGATGGAAGGACACGAAACAGTAGGTTTCGGGGGAATGAATTCAAGCCATTTGACTGCAGGTACCTTTTCCCGCTGAGTCATTGCGATAGCCTGAAAGTATTTTTATTAATCTAAATTAAGTGTTATGCTTATTGAGAATGTATAGCTACTTATTTGAATTGCCCAAAGCCAGTGAAACATTTTTTCATACTTTATTTTAATCTTGAAAATACATACATTTTAGGATAAATAATTTGGGGGAATTTTAAAATTAAAAACAAGCAATATATAACCTAAAAAAAATTAAGAACAAAAAGCTGCCTGGGCAAGAGGTATTAGGAGCATATTTACCTGGAAACTATCACCCAAAATCAAGAGGTAGGTTATGGCTGGGCCATGGTGGCATACACCTTTAATCCTAGCACTTGGGAGGCAGACACAGGTGAATTCCTGTGAGTTCGAGGTCAGCTTGGTCCACAAGAGCGAGTTCCAGGACAGCTAGGACTGTTACACAGGGAAACCCTGTTTGGGGGAAAAAAAAAAAAGAGAGGTAGGTAGGTTATGTGTAGGGAATAAAACAGAAAGCAGAACAGCATGTTTCCTGCACTAAAGGAAAAAATACTCAAATGTGGCAGGGAAGAGCCGCATCTCGGACTGAAGGTCCCCAGCACTTTTGCTAGTCTTACCTGAAACGAATGTCTCAGCATGTAAACTAGCAAACCACCAGGTAAAAATCTCCACGGAGCAGCATGGTGGCCAATTTCGAGAAAGACAGTAAGACCAGAAATGTCCTAAAACCATAATTATTTTACAAAAGAAATCACAAAATTGATTCTCTGACATCCCTAAATCTTTTCAGGATTTCAGAGGTGACCATGTGCAACTGTGGTAACATACAGATTAGCTCTCACACAACTCCTCGGAGATAAAGTTATTGAGATATATTATCATCTGGATTCAGGGTGCAGGTTTTCTTCATGATGGAAGCTTAGGGTTGTTTGACAGCATCGTCAACCACTGGAGACCAGGTGTGTGCAAAGGTGTGCTTGCTCCGAAGGCCCTCCCTTGAGTATATGAGTATTCCTAAAGAGCTAGCACTAGCTAGTAGAAATGAGTTTGGGGAAGAGTCCCTAGTTCTGATCACTATACTAACGGTAAATACTTAAACAAACAATCCAGCACATACTTCTGAGGCTCTAAGCCAGCAGAGGCTGGTACTGGCACTTTGACTTGAGATTCTATTGAGCCATGTTAGGGTATTTTTCTTTAACAGATCGACTGAATTGACTTCATTTGCGTGAAGCAACTGTGGCATCTAGTGGTTAGTAATCATAATGGTAATACAGTTTGCTTCTAAGATAAATTATGCCATAAGTACTTTGGACATTGAGGGTTATTATAACCACTGATGATAAGATAGCTTTTTTTGTTATACTTTTATTCCCTCAGGAATCATCACAGCAGGAAATGTTCAAAGTGTACACAGTGAAATATGAAAAGCCAATTAGTTAGAGCAGATTACAAATTGTGTAGGCCATGACCTGATGTTAATCTATACCATATAGGTTAATCTATATAGATAACAAAATGAGGATATGGTGGTTCATTCTTTGGTTTTTTTGTTTTGTTTTGTTTTGTTTTATTTTCTGCCCTTTGTTTTCGAGATAGAGTTTCTCTGTGTAACAGCTCTGGCTGTCCTGGAACTTGCTTTGTAGACCAGGCTGGCCTCTGACTCACTGAAATCCGCCTGCCTCTGCCTCCCGAGTAGGGGGATTAAAGGCGTGCACCACTGCCAAGCCCAGTGGTGGTTAAATTTTTACAGTGACTGTCCTTTGAGTTTTAGAAATTATTAATTGTTAATTCTGCTTTTACATATGATAATGCTATTGGTGTATGATTTTTTTCAAATGAATCTTTATTTTCAGAAGTGTATACTCACATGCTAACCAGATGAGTTGATATGATGACTTCAAACAGTATTGGTGGAGGTCACACTAGCCAATGTGTGACCACACATTATGTGTGGTCACAATGTAAATCCAGACATGTGTAAAGCTTGGTGTTATTAGGGGTGGGCCTTAGCCTTGGGGGTACCTTTGGAGATATTTGGAATTATCCATTATAAGCTGCTTAAAGAAAATACTTCATTTGTTCACATTAGTGTAAATTCAACATTTTTTTTTTCAATAGATTTAGCTGACTGAGATAATATAACTTGCCCAAAGGATTGCTGAAAAGGCCTCTTGGCCAGACAAGAGAATGCCATTTGTCTTGGTTTGAATGATAAATGTCTCCCCAAAGCTCATGTATTTAAAACTTGGTCCCAGTTGGTGGCCCTTACCAGGTTTCAGACCCTTCTGTAGGGACAGCCTTCCAAGCATTACTGGGAGAGGACTTTGAGAGCTTGTGGTTTTGCCGGTTAGGTTTCCTGTGTGTTTAACAGAGGACACCTGGGTAAAGTTATCGCAATTGAGAAAATGATTCCAACAGATTGATCTGTGGGCATATCTGGGGAACATTGTCTTGATTAATGATTACTGTGGAGGGCCCAGCCCATTGTGGGCAGTGCCACCTCTAGGCACACAAACCTGGCTTGTGTGAAACAGCAAGCACAGGGTGCCATGGGGAGCGAGCCAGTACACAGCATTCCTCCCTGGTCTCTGTTTCAGTTCCTGCCTTGCTCGAGTTTCTGCCATGGCTTCACGGCATTATGAACTGTGATTTGGACATGCAGGCCAAACAAACAACTCCTTCCCAGGTTGCTTTCGGTCTGGGTGTTTATCAAAGCAGCAGAAAACAGACTCAAACAATGGCCTCGTCCCCCTGCCTGTTTGCTGATTTCGCTTCCTGTTTGTAGATGAAAATGTGCTCAGCCAACTGCTGCTTTCTCCGCCTCTTGCCGTGGCCCCCTGCCGAGACCGGCTCTATCCTAAGTTCGAATCAACCCTCTCTTCCTAAAGTTATTTTGATCATGACACTTTTTTTTTCCACAACAGCAGAAGGATAACTAATGTAACAGTGCCCTTTGGAACGGGTCAATAAACATCCCAAATGAAAGAAAAATCCTGTCTTCAGTGTCCTCTCTGTCTCAATGATACTCGGAGCTGTAAGAAAAAATGCCTGATTGAATTCTCACAAAGAAAGGAGCACTGTTTCTGATGCAAGAATTGTTTGTTTTTAAATAGAATGAACTTTTATTATTACAGTGAGCTGCAAAATTTTTAGAGAGGGCTTAATCAGAAACCTGGACTTATTCATAAAAATATTACTGCTTTTAATCTTCTCTCTTCACTACTCTCCTAAGATATTAATAAGCTACAATTCATATCTTAGCCTTAGTACTTTAAAATTACAAATACCACCTTCCTCTGTTTAATGTACAGTCCCTGCTGGTTGCTTCTGTCTTTCTGTTTGTGAGACAAAGCTATGCAGCAGAAACATACAATTTAGACATGCCATCTAAAAGTTTCTTACAGCCATGTTTTCTAAAGTAAAATCAATCTTAATATTGCATTTTTGTCTTCTCAATAATCCTGTCTCTAGGTAGTAAGCCTTAAGGCTCAGTTTTTAAACAATAAAAATTTAATTTCAGAATGTTTATAAAATTTATTATGCTGCTTTTTAAAATATTTACAGATGAGTATATTTTATAGGAACACATAACAACGCCTGTGTGTGTGCGTGCACGCACACATGTGTATTGATTGTATGAATATTATATGTATTCGCTGTCACATAATTGTTAAAAAAAGTGTAAGAGGGAGTTTAGAAACAGTCCTTCTTGTTGATCGCAATTCTTATTAAATTTCAGGATATTTTACTAGGGCCCAGGCAAGCTTAGGTATCACATCTTTGAATAGATTGTCATAGAGTCCTGCCTTAGGCTTACAGATAGAATATCCTACCCAAGATTCCACATCTCAAGTGAGGCAGGCATGGCTTATAATTAATTTTATGGTGGCTGCAGACAGAATGACTCTTATTTAACTTCATAGAAAACTAATAATGTCCTGAAAGTCTCCTACTCTTCAAAGTTAAGTGTTTGGCAATGTTAGCACTAGGATGTCAGCTATTTTTCTGACAATCCTCGTTTTTTTGTTAGTTTTAGAAACATATTAATTTCATTTATTCACATTAATGTGTCATGACTGTTGTTTTATATAATATGTTAATACCTGAGTTTTTTAATTTATAACTTCTCAAATAATATTGAAATCCAATTTTTAAACATTTATTTTTAAGTGTGTGTGTGTGTGTGTGTGTGTGTGTGTGTGTGTTTGTGTGCACGACTACATCCTTGTAACCAAGGAGGCCAGAGACATTGGCTTCCCCTGAAACTGGAGTTAGTTGTGGAGGTGGTTGTGTGCTGCTAAACATGGGTGCTGGGAATCAAGTTTTTCATGCGTAAAGGGGAGTCCACACTCTTCACTGCTGAGCCGTCTATGTGGCTCCCTCATCAAGTTTTGCAGATGTAGAAAGTATCTTTACAAGTGCTTGAGAACGCTAGCCTAAAGAAGTTCCTTCATATATCTTTTTCTTCTGGAAGCACTACAAAAATGTTCTCTAGGAAGAAGAGTTCAGAGCTAATCAGACTTGGCTTGGTAGCTCAAGCCTGCAGTCTCAACACTCCAGATGTGAAGACAGAAGTGGGAGGCCAGCCTGGGCTACAGTGTGAGACCCTCAGAGTCACTGAGAAAACTGAGGCTCCTTCTCTTCGATTGACTCGTAGACTCATTAATAAAGGAATTTAGAAACAGTCTTGGGAGGAACTCAAGGACAATGTCATTAGAGTTTGGGAGTTAAAAAAACAGAGCAAGAAAAGCTGTAGCTCACAATGACTTCTGGGAAGAGAACAGTGGAGAGGAGGAGGAGGAGAAAAAAGCAAAATTTCATACGTCAGAAGCCACACTGTGGAGATGTGTTTCTGTCTCAGAAGGAGGGAGAAGCTTTAGAGACAATAAGAAAGCCCAGGATCCAGGACAGTACACCCAGGCTTCGGTGAGTATCATAAAGAAATGAGATAGAAAAAAGGAGATGAAAGTTACATTTTTCTGGGTTAGGACCCAGAAGCATGTACAATCTCCACGTGGCTCCTAAAAGAAGCACTGCAAAGGTTTACCTGGAGGATAAGTATATTATCTCATTAAGGGAATGATTATTCCTCCCGTCTCCTTAGCACGCCTGGCTCTGAATCGCCTTCCTGAGTGGATGATAGCACGGGCTATCATGTTCTAATTTTGGAGCACTTCAGATATTACATCACCAATCAGAAACCGAGGTTTTCCCTTCTTTGAGGTCAAAATAGTGGCAAACCTTTTAATGTTACAAGGGAAATGGGAGGCGGGGCCCAAAGCCTTAGTGGCTTCTAAGGCTATAAAGAATTTTCTCCTCCAGAGCAGGGAGCTTAAAATTGTTTCAGAACCAGACTAAGAACATGTGCCTACAAGTACTTCAACATTTCTGACCTCCATCCAGGACAAGACCAAGGACATGTTGGCTTCTGGTCGAGCACAGGAACAACAGCCCCTATCTCATTTTTAAATTGCTTGTCCTCATCAATATTAAGAAAAATTAAAATAGAAAAAAAAACTCAAACATTGAAGAGTTAGAATATGTTGCTGTTAGTTTTACTCTTGGAATCTTGGCTGGCATGACAGTGTCTGTCCTTGAATTAGCATTTGTTGAAGGTTTCAATGTTTTAAGAATATTATGTCACCACAGTTTTAGACTTTTACCTTTGCATTCAAGGAACTCTGTTGTTGGCGTCTGCTCTGCTTTTCCATTGATGGCTATGGAAAGGACATGGCAAGGATGAATTTTCAGGAGCATTAATCTCATGTCATTCTTTTCTAATTAAACTCTGAGAGTCTAATTAAACTCTGATGGCACATTACTATCTTGCACAGGCTGAATGACATGCTTTTCAAATCTACAAAAGACTGATACATCATCCTCAAATTTTGAGCCATTTGGATTGTCATATCAAAGGAAAAATCCTCCAGTTACTGCAAGAGTCAACACAGTCATAAAAGTTACTGAGCAGGCAGATAATACTACCATCTTAGTAAAGTTAAAAGAGTAATTATATTCATCCAATAGATGGGATGCTAAATCAGAAGGAAATAGTGTGAATTAATGTACATAGGGTCTCATAAATGTAAGGATTGTAAGAATTGAGGAGGAGGCTGGAGACGTGGGGAGCTGGGTAAATTGATTGCTACACGAGAGTGAAGACCTGAGTTTGAATCCCCAGAAGTCACACAAAGGCAGGAGCTTTTGTAACCCCAGCTCTGGGGGAGAAAAGGTTGCAGATACAGGGAAGACACCTGAGCAGTCTGAGCAACCACTCTAGCCCAAATTCAGTAAGAGACTTGATCTGAAAGGAATAAACTGGAAAATAACAGAGGAAAACACGGAATACCAACCTCTAGCCTCTATACATGTATAGCCATTTACACACATATACACACATACATACACAAACACTGCACATACAAACACACACACAAACACTACACATACATACAAACACACAGACATACACACACATACATACACACACGAACATACACACACATACAGATACACACAAACACTGCACATGCATACAAACATACACACATACATTTACACACAAACATACATACAAACACTGCACATGCATACAAACACACACATACATACAAACATACACATACATACACGCGTATCATACACATATGCATAATTATTTTAATTAAAATCATATGAGGCAGAGGAGGAGGGAACATGGTGGTAATCCTTAGATTGGTATCTGTGGCTTCATCTCTGAGTCTGTGAGCCTCAAAGCTAGGTGGCTTCTCAGCAGGAAGCTTTGTGGTTTCATCTCCTAACCAGGCACAAAGGGATTCAAAATGACACGCGACTGCGGCACACCCAGAAATGAGTGAGGGTGTGGAGCAAGCATTCCCAACTCTCCTGGTGTCATGCTTGCCACACCCTTTATTCTAGGCAGCATTTTTCCCCAGCCTTAATCTCCTCTGTCTACTTTTACAGAAACACAGGCAGGAATAGTAACTGTGCCACCTGAATCTAATTAAAATTAAATTTAGATTTTAGTATTAGTGGCACACAAGTGGGAACTCCTGAACTCTTGAACATGGTATAGTCATCAAAGTCAGCTCAAAAGCTAGTCTGTGGGTATATAGAACTTGGCTGGCCATGACATCTTACATGTTAAAATGTTGGTACCAAGGTTGTTGATTAGAATACCTATGTAAATATTTCTAGTTCTTGATTTGGTAAAACTAATTATAAATCTCAATTTCTACTGAATCCGAAACTCTGAGGGTGAGAGCCAAGAATCTATTATTTACTTACATGATTCTTAAGCTATTAAAGTTTGTATAGCATTGTGTTCATTGTCGTTAATAACTGAGTCTGACACATTAAACTAAACTAGATAATATGAAAGTCAAGAGCAACCTCAGGGGAAAAATAGATCCATATCTAAATTCTAGGTTCTCTAGCCCCAAAACATAGAAGACCTTTCCTTTCCTTTTTTTTTTTTAATTAAATGTTATTTTATCCCTCTGTTCCTTAATTTGGGCTCCCCAGAAAACAGGTTTTGAGTCTGAGCTTTAAGGGTTATTTGGAAAGTGACCACAAGGTACATTAATAGAAGGGATATAGGCAGGAAATAGGAAAGGATAAAAATAAGTGATTGCAGATTTTGAAGCCCACTACATTGGTGGATGTCATTGCTTGAATGTCATTGCCTCTTATATTCGAAGGTTTAGTTCCCAATTGGGAGATTGTTTAAAAAGGATTAGAAGGTGTGGCCTTGTTGGAGGAGGTGTGTCACCAAGTTTGGACTGGGAGGAAAGTCATAAAGTCATGGACATTTCTCATCTCCCCACCCCCACCCCATCTCTGCCTCATGCTTGTGGGTGACAGGATCAGATGTAAGCTCTCAGCTATTGCTCCAACTCTACGCCTGCCTGGTGCCATGCTTCCCACCATGAAGGACATAGACTCCCCTCTGAAAGCTGGTCGTTGGGAGACAGCTTGCTACAGAGCTGAAGGGTAAGGTCATGTGAGCAGGCCTCTGACAATCTCAGTTCTCACCCAGGGGTTAGAAATCACAGTCACCCCTAGAGCCACACTGCTGGAATTCATACAGCACCACAGACACACCCGAAGGACTGGCTCAAATACATTCCTTGCAAATTCTCATTTCTTTTTGTTGAGAAATGGATCATATATTAGCAATCTTTATGGATCTATTTGGCTTGGTGTTTCCTGAATGGTTGTCTTTTTAAACTACTACTAAGATTTCAGGAAGGAGCTTTCAGGCTAACAATGCTTAGTTTTGAGAATTCCCTTTGGCTATTTAAAAAATCTTTTTACAAAGGAACACTTTTCTGTCTCTTCTTGATATCCAACTTAAACAATTCTCACCTTAGGTATTTTATCCTCATCAATAACTGGATCCAATAATCATTTCTTAATATTATCCAATTTCTAGTAATCCCATCAAGTCCATAGCATCAGTATTATTTTCTGTGGCTCTTGAAAATTTGTAATGGGTTCTATCTACATCTCTTGTTTTTCTTAAATTATATTTTGTTTAAAAAAAAAAGTTGGGTCTTTTGCCCTCTAGAATTTCCCTTAATTAGGGAACTTGTAGATCTCCTGTCTGTGATGTCATTTACCACCTTTCTCTAGATAGTAACAATACCCTGAGAAACGGTAAATTAACAACAGTAGACTCTAGAGAATTCCAAATACAGGTTCAGTTTTTTTCTTTGGGGCATAATTTACTTCCTAATTTACTTGCATTCTTTCAGCAGCAGGATTGCTGTGCATGTCATGTCTGTCCTTGGCTGGTGTTACTTGATACTGGATTGACTGATACTGGATTCCTTGACTAATGTAATGATTATCTCATTAGAAACTCCAAGTGGACATATTTCAATTATTCTTCCTTTATCACTGAGATACTTCTGTAAAGGAAACCTTAACTCTAAATTTACCCAGACAGTCTGTACAAAGGGTGGATTTTTGCTCTCGCACCCATAATTGTTTATGCTCTAGAGAATGTAAAAGACAAGGTTAATGCTCTAGAGAACTTTTAATTTTTTATTTTTTAAAAAACTATCTTTTCACATTTTACATGCCAAATCCATTTCCTACTCCCTCCCCTCCTCCTGTCCCCTCCACCTTCTTCCCCCATCCCCTATCCACTCCTCAGAGAGGGTAAGGAGTCAACACAGAAAGATAAGCATGGTATGTACCCACTCATAGGTAAATACTAGATGTAAAGCTAAGGGTTATGAGCCTGTAGTCCACAACCCCAGAGGAGCTAAGTAACAAGGAAAAGCCTAGGAGAAACATAGAGATCCCTGTGAAAGGGGAAAACAGACAAGCTCCAGAGAATTTTTAAAAAACAAGGTTAGACAGAATTTGTTCCTACCAAAAGCAACCTATTTTTCAGCTGTTCTAACCAAAACACCATGACTATATTCAAGTCTGCTTTTTAACATATAAAGTTATGACTCTAGGAAGAACAAAATAAGCTATGTATGTTTGCAATTTTGCTTTTTTATTTCTTAAATTAGACTTCTAGATTTCTCCAGTGAGTGTATAATTGAGTTAAGGCGAGGAGGTGCACCTCCAGATTATTTTTTAGCCTACAAAATTTCTAGTACATTATGAATGGATTATTTATGAGTTATAGGGTATTTTAATTTGCATTTAAGAAGAGTTTGGCAAAGTTGGATTTGAAACAGGAAGAATTCTGCTGAATGTGGTTTTTACATGGTGAACGCCCATGTGGTCATTTTCGGTGTTTTTTTTTTTTTTTTTTTAGTTCAACTGTGGTTTGGCGTCCACTACTGCTAATGTCTGTGCCTCCTTTCTTCTTGCATTACTCATTAACGTTGCAGAAATGTCAGCTGTCCCCAGGCCTGCCCTGCAGCCATACTCTGCTCCTAGGCCTAGGGTTCCTATGACCCCTGCACAGGGAACCGTAGACTCTGCTGTCCTCACAGCGAAAAGCTAACAGTGATTTCGCTTGAGCAGAACATGGCAAACTGCATCCCACAGGCCAATCCACCCGTCCACCTTATTTGATACAGTCTACAGGGCTAAGGTGAACTTTCCTCACTTCATTCCCCAAAAGGTTTCACACTTCAATATTTTTGCTTTTTTAAGGTTTACTTAAGGTCTTTAATTTTGCCTCCTTAAAAAAATCTTAAAATATTTGATATTTATCTCTTTCAAAAAGAGTTCAGCAACTACAGTTGTGATTTTTCAAATCGAATGTAGAAGAAAGAACAGGAGAGTGGCAAAAGCATCCCATTTAAACCCTGACTTAAAAAGAATATATAATTACTTAATTTTTTTTTTTGGTTTTGTTTTTAGTTTGTTTTGGATTTTCTCTCTAAAAAAGTTGAATCCAGAGCAAGTGGGCTGCTTTGGTGAGCATGATAGACTAAGCAAGAGATGACAATTTTGACATTGGGGATTGCAGATGACAATTACAGTATTAGAAATAAAAATCAGCCTATGATTTATTCTGTGGATATTTTCTGTTGAAGTGATTCAAAAATAAAATCCTGCTTCAAGTAGATAAGTGAGTATTAATAGCAGTATTTTTTTTAAGCAACTCACCTTGCAGACTTAGGACCTTCTGAAATTAAACTGATTCAAATGCTTATAAAGAAAAATAGAAATTTTTGATTTACCCACCATGTCAGAAACAGCTCTCATCATCAAAATGCAGCAATCAGGCAAGAAGCGCCAACAATTTGGAGTGAGAGATAAAGCTGGGCCTATTCCAGCATCCCCAGTGTGTGCTCGGGATGGAGCCACTGGCGAGTGGCTGTAAGGAGCAGGCACCTGGTCGTGAATTTGCTGCTACTGTCTTGTATGGGTGGATGGAGAGCTTCCGTTGTAGAAGGATGAAGAACAACTTTCCTATTTGAAGTTCCTAACTTCAAACATTTAAATATGTGCACACATACAGCAGTTGAAGTTTATTGAAAACGTAGTTGGATTAAAATTGGTGAAATTGCATTTACATTTTAAAAGAGATTGGGGGTAGATTTGAAAATAAACTAAAAATCCATTAAAATTTACCCTTGAAAACCCCATATTTGTCTATAAAGTAGATTATCTATGGTCTTGGATATGCATCTGATGGAGGAAGGTCATTGGCTAATAAAGAAACTGCCTTGGCCCATTTCATTGGTTAGAAGATAGGTGGGAGGAGTAGACAGAACAAAACGCTGGGAGGAAGAGGAAGTGAGCTCAGACTCGACAGCTCTCCTCTCGGGAGCAGACGCCTTCAGAGAGACACCATGCTCCCAGCTCCCAGGCAGACGCAAGCAATGAAGCTCCGTCCCAGGATGGACATAGGCTAGAATCTTCCCGGTAAGCGCACCTAGGGACGCTACACAGATGATTAGAAATGGGCTAAATTAATATGTGAGAATTAGCCTAGAAGAGGCTAGATAGGAATGGGCCAAAGCAGTGTTTAAATGAATACAGTTTGTGTGTTGTTATTTCGGGGCAAAAGCTAGCCGAGCAGGCGGCTGGGGTGTTGGGGATGCAGCCCCGCCACCCATATTACTACATGCATCCCTATGTGGCACATTTTATGACACTGAAATTTAATTCCTTCAGAGCTCAACTGGGACAAAAGGACACATTCAGCTGTGCAGAATCACTGTCCTTACGAGGACCCACCATGTACTTACAACGACTAGAGGGTGGGTGGAAATTCTGAAATGTTTGCTGCATTCTGACTTTAACTTCCACTGAAATAGGTTCGATTTGCAAGTTATTGTGCTATTTAAGTGAATGCAGCAAGACAGACGCTCAGTATGAAACATCTCTGGGACAGAAGGTGTTTGACACAAATTCTCTATATTAGAATATTAAAATATAAAACAAATGTGTGTGCGCACACAAACCATTTCATCTACAGATCTAAGCATGGCACTTCCATTTTGATGCCAGTCATTATTTCTCCTAGTTTTTTATTCAGGAAAGATTTCTAAGCACTAGCTACAAGGCAGTGGGTGCTAGGCATTCTTATCCAGGTAAAACAGACCAAAGTTCCTTGACTTTATTTCATGGGACTTATACACTAGTTGGGAATGATCAATAAATTGAGTGTGATTTGTGCTGGGAACACCACAGAGGCGGCGTGGGGACATTGCAGACCTGGAACAGAAGAGGCCTTGACCTCATTCAAGTTTGCAAACATTCTTGTAGAAGAAGGAACTCCATAGAGTTACATCTTCTGTGAAAGTTAGGCTCTCTTATTTGAAGTTACACACAGAGAGACAGACAGACAGACAGATGCCCCCACACAGACACAATAGCTCTTCATATCATGAAACATTCAGGCTTGTCTATTGCTTTCCTGAGTTTTAGAAATAACTAACAGCACTACTTGAAAAATGAATTACAGTAAAATATTTAAATCACTAAGAGGCCCTGAGTACTAGGAAATCAGAACATAGTCTGGCCTCTTGAGTTAGAAGAGATCTTTATCTTGCAGTTCCAGTAATCTGTGGGGATATTTCAGCTACTGATGCCCGACCTCTCTAGCTTGGTCCCTAGTTGTCTTTTTAAAAAATATTTATTCTGCTTTTCTTGCTAACAATTATCTCTTCGTCCCATATCTAGCTGCTGCTTAGAGACCCTGCTGGCATCTCTATTGCACAACATCTCCACATCAGAGCAGACAAGTATCATTCCAAGAGGCTAAAGTTGACACAATTTCCCTATCATTTGCAGTTTTACTTTGGAGGTGGCTTTATCGAAACTGTTCTGATTCAGGCTGGAGATCCTGATTATGCAATACAGCATGAAAGCATTTTTTCCTTTTATGGCAACAGTTTGTCTTTATCTTCAGTATTTCTCCTTCCTCTTATTTCAAGCTGAGAGTCAACCTATTTGTTTCTCTTGATCCCAGACATTTTACAGAGTTCGAGGTAAAATCCTCTTGAGGAAAACTGTCATCCTTAAGTTTTGTAAAATATTGCCTCGTGCATAATAATATCCTTGGGGCTCCTTCCCAAAAGGTATGGAAGTGGATTTATATCAATAGGACCATAATTTGTGGGTCTCATGAACATCAGTTACTGGGATCATTCGAGGAGGAAGTACTAGGACGTGTGCACCCTACACGGAGACTCACAGGGCACACAGGGCAGAGGTTTGAGAGCCTCCGGACAGTGAAACACTTGTGCACCCTACACCACATGTTATCTACGGAGACTCAAGACACACAGGGCAGAGGTTTGAGAGCCTCAGGACAGTGAAACACTTGTGTCAACAGCAACCACTGTGCACAGCATAACTTTAAGAGCATCCTAGGTGCTAGAGACACAAGCCTAGAATTCAGACAGTTTTCATAGGAGGTACAAATCCCTTGAGTTTCATTTCTTACCAACCGGAGGCATGGAGCTAGAAGAAAATAAAATATCAACCGAATAGCAGAGTGTGTGCTTATAATTCTAGCACTCTAGAGGCAGGAGGATGGTGAATTCCAGACATGGAGGTGGACAGTGAGTCTGCCTATGAACTAAACAAAAGGAAAGATTGGAGGAAGGAGAAAGAGAGAGAGAGAAGAAACTAAACAAAATATGATACATATATATTGATATAGATCAAGTTTTATGCCATAAACATTTCCCCATTTGTAGGCAGTAATAACTTAATTAAAAATAAGTTTCTTTCTCAGTAGTTTTTATATAAAATGTTAATAAATGCTGCTGTTACATCAAGTTTTTTAATTTCGAAACTCATCTCACTTCATATCCTTCAACCAAAGAATGTGAATAAAACTGATATACATCCAATATAGGCTTTCTTCTTATTGACTTTAGACCTACAGGAAATTGCACGTTAGAGTTGGTATGTATAAGATATTAACACTATTATCTAAAAGATTAATTATTGCCAAACCCTGATCGAACAAAGTCTAATTTCATCTGTTTAATGTATTTAATCTTCAAAAGTTAATACTTGGTTCTGATGTCACACCTTTAGATATGATCATGTAACAATTTTCCATTTTTTTCTGTAGTACCTGACAACTAGATATGTAACTGATTTATAAAAAGTCTTATGATTTATAATAATGTGAATTTAAGGGATGTGTCCTTGTCTTTGCTTCTGATAGCTAAAATAACAAAGAAGCATTGATTGCTTTTAATGAAATTGCTACATTAATTCTTGGCATCAATATATATGAATGGACACTAGAGGCATTCAGCGCTTTCACGCTTTTAATTTTTGCATGACTAGCATCCTTTTAGGGAATCATATGACATTTCTTCTGCAGTATTCCTGTTTAGTCTCTGTGACGTAGGTGGAACTGACTATCTTTAGCCATAGTCAAGTTCTGGCTACCGTTCAGCTTCAGTAATGTGATCCAATCAAGGCTACCATGACCCTCTCAAGAGTGGTGCTGGAAGAAGATTGCTTCCCTTTCTCTATAAACCCTAACTGCAGAGACTTCTGGAGCCTCAGATGCATGGGGTCGCTTCACTTATAAGAGTTAGGAAATGGAGCCATGCTGATGAGAGGGGCTCGATTCTAACATTCCCCGCATCTAGAAGTGAATGGAAACCCACGTTCAGAATTGTGATGCGAAGTAGCTGATGCTGTATTTTACACACTTGATTGTGTTAGACTTGTGTCATTCGTTACAAGCAGGATTTTCACAAAAACATGGGTAAGCGTGCTTTAAAGATGGCTACATTTAAAAGGCTACATTAAATGTCATCTTTTAAAGATTATTTACACCACATATAATCAGACCCCAGCTCTTTCCCTACCTAGCTATGTGACCTAGAATCTGTCCCTTAGACACCTTGAACCTGTTTGCTTCCCTCTCTGGCATAACAAGCATAGCAATCTTATTAAATGCAGACTATTAACAGAAACTGTGTATGTGTGTTCAGTAAATAGGGAGGAGAAGATGATAGAGAGAGAAGAGAGACTGGGGAGGGAGGGATTGAGGGAGAAAGAAAGAGGGAAGGCTGAATACTAATAGGCTATGTCAGGTCCATGATGAATATTGAAGTTGTTTTGTTTGGACACTAAGCAGTATGCATACTAATAAAACTGGATAAGAATAAACAGATTTAAAAGGGCCAGATATCAGATCAAAAATTAATTTTAAAGGCAAAGGAGCGGTAAGGAAGACCTAGAACACTTAGACAGAGCTCAGAGAATGGTAACACAAAAAACTGAAGACACGAGCAGCACCAAGCTATGAATCAGAGGTTGTCAGCCCCTGGCCCAGACACTCTATTTATTTTACTTTTTGAACGGAACCTATGACTCTGGCACTAAAACAAGAACTCTATGCATAGAACCAAACCAGCAGATATTTTAACCTGGCAGAATTTTTGTTAGCAGTTTTAGTACCTTGATCATAAATTTCATTTCATTTTTTTTCCTAGCTAGTGTGCTAACAGGTTATAAAATACTTGGACATTAAATTTCCAGTTTTCTTGGAGTTTTGTACACACATAGTAGACATTCCTACAGACATGTTGTAACAGGTATTTAATGGAATTCAGTTCCAGTCTGTGCTTTCATTTATTGGAAAAGGTGAATAAAATGATTATTTTAAAATATCTGCATTAAAATAAAAAAATAAATTGCATGACAAAAATTATTATATTGAAATTATAATTCACTAAAAGGTAGTGCTTCCTTTAAATGTAGCTCATTCCTAGACTTAAGTCAAAATGTAAGACCATAAACTAGATTAAAAATATTAGAATAAAAGTAGAAAAAAATCATCAAAATGTGATAAATAGGCATTTTACCACCACTTATAGGCACAATATTCTGCAAATTTGGATATTTTTAATCCTACATTATTTTTAATTTTTTAAATAAATGAATCACAGTAAGTATGGTTTGGACTGGAAAGATATCGTGACAGACCATATGCTATCCTATTTTATGATGCATGAATATTAATGCACAAAGTGATTAAATATTATTTGAATATCATTGTTACTAATCATTTCTAACCTTGTAGTCTCAACATAGCAAATTATTTAAACATGTTTGAACAGCGTTATTCTGATGTTTATTTTTTCTCATGAATAATTTTTCTCCAATGCAAGGCTTGGATTATCCACAATTATGTGCAGACAGCCACTGCCACCAAGTGTCTCAGACACCGGATAACGACTGGGGTAGTAACATCACACATACACACATAGCCAAAGAATCCAGGGACCTTTCCTGCTGTTCTTCTAAACTCCCCATGAACAGCGACTGTGTCTGAAGGGGATGCTCGCAATGGAACATTTCCTATTGCTTTATGCAGTGTCTTTTAACTTTTAAAATGTTACCTTTGCACTAATGTTCTCATTAAAAGTTGAGCTACCTACAAAGTTCCATTTCCCTGCTTAAACAGGTGTTAGGGTCTACAGAGACTTTGCAGATCTTCAGCATGGAACAAGGCTTACGCAGACTTGGAAGGTCATTGTGTCAATACGCATCATGGGAGAAAAGCAAGCCTTACCCTGACTTGGGAGATCGTTGTGTTAATACCCATCATGGCAGACCAGAAAGGTGTCTAGATCCTTTTTACTCATCTCTCCTCAATGCTCTACTCACCACAAGGTGGAAAGACGCCAGCCTAAGCAGATTCCCAAGACTCTAGTTAGAGAAAAAGGTGCAAGCTATTCTGTTTCCTCTTTCATTTCAACTTGGCTCCTATGTATCCCTGTGATGTCCAAGGCACCAGCAGGAGAAAGGAAGTCAGTATGAATATACCGGACTCTGACACTTCCACAGCCTTTGTTGCCACCTCCCCCTCTCTAAGGTCATGAAGAAGGTTGGACTGCGGCCGCACTCCTGTCTCTCTGACACTGAACACCCATATATCATTCTCACGCAGTTCCTGCAGTACTAACATTCTTATGATCTGGTCAGAAGTGCTGGCCTGTGCCTCTGATATCTTAGTGACATCTTCTCCAGTATTTGTATTCTGAATATGGAGCAGTAAACACTGGTTCCTTTTTCCTCACAGCTTTTTTTCTGTGACAGTAAAAACCTGCCTTAAGGAAAAACACGTGCAGAGACACAGAGAACAACAAATTACATGAAATGAGTTTTAATAAGAAACATACAAAATAATTTCAAAATCCATACTCATGTTTTAGCCAGAACAGGCCAGTCTATCATTTATGCAGAGGTGAGAGGTCAGATATGCCCTTTGTGATTAATGGATTAATGGAGCTTGGACTTAAATGTCTCTAACTATCATGAAGGCTCATAGAGGAGTATGAAAAATAATGTAAATTATAACATAAGCTTAACCATCTGAAAACAGAAAGGGAGGAGAGAAAATATATCAGAGATGCTATACATGGAAGTTTGAAATTATGTACCTATATTCTGGACAACATTAGGGAATATACTTGATTATAGTAATCATAAGATAGTTTTGAAAATATTATATCCAATATATCTAGCAGAGAAGTTCACCAGTAAACAATGAAATGAATGATTTTGTAAATTAATATTGTATAAGAAAGTCACAATAAGTTGTACAAATAGGATGTGAGAACCCAGAAAACCAAACAAATCAGGCGAGCCAATGCTGCTTCATAGAACAAGCACTCTAGGAGTGATTTCCTTCTTCTCCCTACACCATCCGTTATTGTACTTAGTGTTTTATAAATACGTTGTGTGCTATCTTTAAGTAACATTATGCTCAGGTGAATGTGAAAATTAATCCATGCAACATACCAATGTAACTATTTTGCAGATATGGAGAGAGGGCTTGAGGATATAGTATCTTGTTATTGGGTTGGGGGGAATGGGGAGGAAGTATCCTCGTTGAATGAAGGACAACTGTGTTGTGCTGTTGAGAAAGGGGGAATTTCAAAATTTTGCATGAAGTCTTATATAGATGTTGCATATTAGAATGTGAGTTTCCTAGGCACATTCATTCTGGGTTGCTAGAGTCAGTTATGTGAAGTGGAGAGCTTTATAAAGAAAAGAAGTTTACTTAGCTCATAAATCTGGAGGCTCAGGACCATGCATAGCACCACTATTTTGGCAAAGGCCAGCCTGCTTCTTTCACAACATGGTAGAGAAACAGAAGCTAAATGGCCATACCCAGAAGAGACCAAATATGAGGGGCAGCCACGTTTTACAACAACCTGCTCTTGTAAAAGCTAAC
The DNA here is from genome assembly GCF_037038515.1 of Microtus pennsylvanicus. Classification (NCBI taxonomy): domain Eukaryota; kingdom Metazoa; phylum Chordata; class Mammalia; order Rodentia; family Cricetidae; genus Microtus; species Microtus pennsylvanicus. Next base: position 26,135,369 of record NC_134582.1, read on the forward strand.
TCATTCTGAGAGACCAGCACTAATCATATCCCAGGGGGTGCCTTCACAGTTTGGTCCTGGTACACGAGGACCAAGCATTCAAAAGTTCTCAACAATATCATACTGGGAACCAACAATGCAGTACATGAACCTGTAAGACAAAGAAATAGCACCCTACAGCCCATCCTTCCATATTCAGCTTGGGACACTGGGCCTGAAATTCCTGCCGCTTCAGAAGTGCTTCGTTTTCAATAAGCTTTAGCTGGATGTGAGAGAAAGTCCTAGAATGTAGGAGGAGAAAAAACTGTCACATCCTGTGTGCCGGTGCTAACTTTCTGTCCAATAGGACAGCTGTAATATTTCCCATACCAGTGTTTGAATCAGTTTTTGTCCATCACTTTCTTAATATTTTCTCATCACTTTGTATTTTCCCCATCAGCCTTATGCTTTGTTCCCAGTCTGCATTGGCCAAGCACCATCATGTTCTGACACAGGGAAACAGACTCAATGAAGCCCCACTTTGAGCCTCTAATTTTAAAATGCTTTTTGTCTTCCAAATCCTGAGGTGTCAGCTGCTTCCATACTTAACATACTTCTGACATTAGTGTTTCTTTTGGTTGGCTACTTATAATATTTCTGTAAAATTCTTTCTTTGGAAATATGAAATTCCTTTTGAGACCACTAGACTTAGGAAAAATGGTATTTTGTCCATGCATGTGGGTTGAAAGTATTTGATGTATCTTTACATTATAATATTCTATATAACAATATATGCTCCAGCTTTTTCTAAAGACTTACAGATGTTAATTACTTTGCCTCAAAATAATAGGGGAGTTTATCATTGGTGGAGAGGTAACAATACTCTAAGAAAATGTACTGCATTGTTGGTTCCCAGTATGATATTGTTGAGAACTTTTGAGAAATGTTCCAGTTCTTCTGCACCAAATTAGGACTGCTGGAGACCCCCAACTTGAAGGACTGAGCAGACCTGACCCTCAATTTTGCCATGTGAGGCAGCCATTAATTGGACAATCCAGCCTATAGCATGTAAGCCAACCCAACAAATATCATTTTAATATATTCATTCTATTTGTTCTGTTCCTCTAGAGCACCCTAGCTAAAACATGCTAGAAAAATCCAAACAGGTGAAAATAGAGATGGCTCCATAGAAGTCCTTGTGTTTTAGGGCTTCTAATCTTTGGGACCCTAAAAGAAGAAGTCTGAATTGTTCTCACTACTGAGTCTGGGGTAATTTGTTATAGTAGCAGCAGGAACCTGAGTGCAGGTTTCCAGGAGATAGCACTTCTGATTGGCAAAGCCATTAATTTAGATAAAAACATCAGGAATATGTATGACCTGGCTCAGCTAACTCCATGCTCTGGCTTTTCTGATCCAATAATTTTAGAACCCATCCTCATATACCTACCTTAGAGGACTTTGTTGCGGGGAATTTAAACAAAGCTGAACCAGAACATCACAACAGGTGGAGGAGATAATCTATACCAACAAAGCAGGGTAGTTACAAAGTTCTCAGATTCAAAGTTGGGTGGATACAAAGTTCTCAGATTCAAAATTCTCCATTCCAGTAGCAGCATTCCAGTTTTCAGATTATTACTGCTCTCCTAGAGACTCTGATACTTTCACCAAAAAGCCGCCAAAGAACCTGGATGATTCTGAGACACCCAGAGAAGACTGCTGCCTGGTCCTACCCTGACACCTTTGTTGTAACCAGACTTTTACCTCCAGTGTCCCCAGCATGTTCTGTTTTGCCTTCCCTATGACTATTTTTCAAATGTGTCCCCATCTTGCTCCTTAATATCAAATATTGCTTACTGTTGACTGAGGTTTCTGTCCCGACTGGTTCCTTCAGCCATTCAGTCCCAAAGAAATACACAGAGGTTTATATTAATTATAAACTGAATGGCCTATTAGCTCAGGCTTCTTATTAATTAATTCTTACATCTTAAATTATCCCATAATTCTTATCTGTGTTAGCCATATGGCTTGGTACCTTTATCAGTGAGGCATTCTCATCTTGCTTCTTCTGCATCTGGGTGACCACTAAAGACTGTATCTTTCCTCTTCCCAGAATTCTCCTGTTCTCATTGCCCCATCTCTACTTCCTGCCTGGTTGCCCCACCTCTACTTCCTACCTGGCTACTGGCCACATTTTATTAAACAAGTACGAGAAACAATCTTTACAGGGTAAAACCATTGTCCCTCAGCAACTTACCTTTATGATAGAGTTCACATTTAATATCCTTTTTGAGTTCTTTCCTTTGTGAAGATGCATTATATGCTGGCAACTATCTCCAGTGTAAGTGAGGTGAGGCAGAGCACTCACACAGGTCAGGACTTAGTGAAGCAGAATTTTCATTCACAGATAGGCATCAAGACACAAGAGAACCCCTTTATGTGTGCAGATTCAACCCCATAAGCCTCAAGAAGTACCATAACTTTTAATAAGTGTTTGTTCTACACAATACAGTAGAGGGGCCTGGACAACTTTTTGTTCTGTGATGTTCTACTCCAGAAGCCACGGTAATTGCTAAACTAAAAGTGTTGCAAGGGCACCTTTTTCTAGAAAGGGTATGGACACTGATCTGTCTGGACCAGATAGTTCCTTGTATCTCAGAGTACTGCATATTAAATCTGAGAACTGCATTAAGAGGTGAGGAGAGCCGGGGCTGCCAAGGCTAAGCAGAGACTGGCTTTTCGCCTGCTTCCTCAATTTTCTCTTCACGTGACCTTACTGTACTTATGCTTCGCGACCATTATACTTAATGCCCATTAAGTTACTCTAATGTTTGAGTTTACAGAAACTTGCTGCTGCTCACAATCCCTTTTAAGTAAACTTAATTATTTAGTTGTGTTTCCCAAAGCTTTGCTATGTCTGTAAAGCCAATAACTTAACAGCTGAATGAATAAAAAGAACACAGTAGGTGGGAGTCCGTGGTTTCGTCGATACTCAAATGAGAGGAACATGTGCAGAGTTTGGGCAGTGATTGTGATCTAGCTCACCAAGGAATTTTGATTTTTTTTCCTAAATTGCATTTTCTTACATGAAGCTCTGAGTCTCCCAATGGGAATAGTCGTTCATGAAAAGCATTAGTGAGCAATTAAGAATTAGCTAAAAACTGCAGGTGAGATTAGAGGAAATTAGACTACTCACAAAGCAGCGAACTCCGTCTCATAAAAGCCCTTCAGCCATGCTAATAATCACAGTCTTGACCCTGCTGGGAAGCACAGCCCCTCCCTTGCTCCACACCCCCACTCATTTGTTTTATGTTGAGGATCTGCTTCCTCTTTCACAAGAATAAACAGCTCTATCAAGACACCTGACTCCACAAAGCTGCTTTCCCTTACATTAAAATGATTAAAATAGTGCCAATGAGATAAAAACACATTCACAGCAGTGCAGGTGGCTTTGTCTAAGTTGTGCAGGGTTATGACAATATATCGCCTGAAGTATACTCATTATACAATTTTATTTACCCTTAATCATTATGCAATAGTTGCTTTTTGAGATTATTTTCTCTTGCCTTATTTCTTAATTCCATAATATTCACAAACATTATTTATTATCTTTTTCCAAACCCCAATTATCTTCCCCTTGTGGGATATAATGAATGTATTTCTACCAAATGATTTTATATTTTTTCATTATCTTCTTTCATATAACCCTAGATGCCTTAGAAATTTGCATAAAAACACGATTTGGAAACTGTTCTACTCATAGTAATGTTTCCAGTCCATTGGGTGAATCTTCTGTCATCTCATGAATCTTCATACTTCCTCCACTCCATTACCTTGGTGTCACAGCAGCTTGGGTGCCTGTTTACTGCTATTTCCTCCTCTTGTTAATGACAAACAGCCATGGCTGGTAAAACACTGGGTAAACACACTCAGCATGCAACAGGCTCTGCATTTACCACCAACCTCTATCACAGTAATAGCAAGGATCAAAGTGAGAACTGGGAGAATTGTACCAATGAAGAAAAAAACTGGACAGACGTCGAATGTATTGTGTGTATGTGGGGGGGGGGGGAGTGAAATAAACAAGGAAAATCAAGCTTCTGGAAGTAGAATCCACAGGCTTACATATTTCCCTTAAAGGACATTTAGAACAATAATTATGTTAAAATAAAAATTCCGTAAAATTTTGTACTACATTTGTATTGTACAAAGCCATAACTAAGACTTAATAAGATTTTCCCTGTGTTTGGTTACAAGCTACCTTTGTGAACTTTTAGTAAATGATGTATTTATTGCATTTTTCAGAAAATATTAATACATGTCACTATCTAATATTCGTGAAATAGTCAATTAATTATTTCCTTGTGTTTTTCAATATAGAAATCACAATTGCCAAGGCAATGGCTTTGCCTCCCTTTAAAAATGCAACTAAATCAGGAAATTAATCCATTTCTTTCAAACTTTTGATTTAATGAAATATAGTATACATTTTAAAAAGATTTTCCTTATAATGTTCTATATTTCTTATGTGTATGTTAATTCCCGGAGAATACATTATTATTTATTTTAGCTACATTTGTTGAAAAAATATGACATTGAAAAGGGAAGCCTAACAGGAAGTTAGCTTTAATGAAGGAAAACTCTAAGAATAAAAGGATTGGAAAAACAAAGATGAATCCAGTGTATATGATTGAAAAGGAAATCAGAATAATAATAAGCATTTTAAAATACAGAAAGAATAAAGAAAAATGTTACCGCCCCCATGTCTGTTGCCTGGCTATCACTCCTTTGTTTATGCACTTGTACCTCTGATTTATTCCTTATGGGATAATATTCTTCAGATGCCATAGGGCACTAAAGCCATGTTGTGTCCCACAAGGCAGGTATTTTTTTTTTTTGGTTTATTAATTTTCTTCTTCTTTTTCTTTTTCTTTCTTTTTTTTTTTTTTTTTTTTTTGGTTTTTCAAGACAAGGTTTCGCTGTAGTTTTAGAGTCTGTCCTGGAACTAGCTCTTATAGACCAGGCTGGCCTCAAACTCACAGAGAGCCACCTGCCTCTGCCTCCCAAGTGCTGGGATTAAAAGCCTGTACCACCACCACCTGGTTTACCACAAGGCAGGTTTTAATGTGGAGTTTATTAGAAGAACAAAAGGCTAAATTGGAATAATAAAATTAAATTTACAACACTACAGTAGGTCACTAAAATTAGAATATCACCAAGTGTCCATGCCCAAGTCTTAATTTGTCTTCTTTCTTGTCTATGGGATCAGAGGTAACTCTAGTCGCTCTTTCCCTCTCACAAAGCTTCTTGGTGTTCGCCTTTTTTGTTATATTTAGCTACATCCATTACACGGAAAGTGACTTCATTGCCACCCTCTTCTTCAATTTGGAAATTCTAGAGCAAAGCTTTCCCAAGTTTTCCGCATCATTAAGTTACTTATTTGGTCTACGGGGAAAGGGGTGTTGAGTTAATCTTGGAGAACATGAGCCTGTCAAGCCCCACTTAGTCTCACATAGGCACTATGTATGCACTGTCTTGCAAAGCAGCATTGTAGATTAACCAATATGAGCACTGAATACATCGGTCCATCTGCTGCTTCCCATTCACAGAGGATCCAAGTCTCAGGGACTCAATAGCATTCTAGGCAACCATTGGATTCTGAGTCTAGTCTATCTGACAAAGAGTAAAGAGGGGATTAAGATTCCCTTCTCTGCAGGGATGATTCTTTTCCTGCTGGCTTTGTCAAAGAGCAGAATGCCATGACTACAGTAACCTCCTGGGTTGTGCTTACTTGAGCTTGAACAGAGATCATGGGAAACAATGCCAATGGTGGTCAGCCATTTGCATGTGCAGACACACTGGCTCAACCTGATCCTTTAATAATTCACATTATTTTCCTCCACTGTGGTTCTCCGTCTGCATTACAAACGAATTCTTTCGTAGCCCATTCTGCAGATACACACTAGTCAGATAAGCCAGCAAACCTAGTCTTACATCATCTTTGACGTACTGTTCCTCATTTATGCATGTTTATTTTCCATTATACCGCCTTTAATAGAGAGTAGATTTTCTCATATTTAGGGTGTCCTGAACAGGTTTGTTGAGGTATAATTTGAGATCTTTTACTTCAGTCAACATCTTTGGTTACCTAGGTTATTTACTCTTGAAAAGCCTAGATCCTGATCCTCATAGTCCTTCACTCTGCTTTCTGCTCACATCATGGAATGAATAACTGGTTTGTAGGTGAACCTGTTGAATTTCAAATCATCTCCATCACCCCGATTATGTAGCAGTAACTCTTATCTTTTCATGAAAAGCAGATCATGATAATCTAATGTAGTGAGTCATTTCTTTGCCTGATGATCTATAGACACAATAAATCTACAGTGACTAAGATGGCATCGTCGCTGTAGGACTAGACTCTATTTTCTGATAGACGCAATCCCACTTACTAAGGAACCAGAGGCTCTAATGTAGAGAACTTTACAGAGACAGGAAGCATGGAGTCCCCGAATGGATCACTGGGAGTGAGGATTAGGGGAGTCATTAAGGGATTCACGTTGTGTCTTAGGTTCTGAATGCATTCATTATTGTACATATAATACTGTACCACATAGTAGCTGCTGCTGAGCCATGCACACAGTAGTGGCTCTCAACCTGTGGGTCACGACTCCTTCGGCAAGTCTCTATCTTCACAAATATTTACATTATGATTCACAACAGTAGCAAAATTGCAGTTATGACATAGCAGTGAAAGTAATTTTGTGGTTGGGGGTCACCACAACATGAGCAACTATATTAAATGATCACAGTATTAGGAAGGTTGAGAACTACTGAAGCCTGAAGGATACGGGGGTCTATTTCAAAGAGTTAAGGGTGGTATTCCTATGTTGGTGCTTTAGCTATGCCTTTAAGGAGTCATTCACTGGTTGAGTGGTGATGAATGCTTTAGGATCCATGAACATTTACCCATTGACACCCCTACTTCATCCAAGGCAATGTTATGTGAGGTGTCAGGATGATTAGTCAGAAATTCTGATAATACTGGTAGCCAAGGTACTATGATAGTTGATGGAAAACGTCATGCCCATACATTTATCAATGCCAGAAAATGCAAATGTTTGTGTTTTCTTTTTCCTGGATGAAATGGGTCTGATTTACTCAGCTTGCCACCAAGTGGCTATTTCTTGAAGAATAGTTCCATTTTGAGAGTTCAGCATCAATCTTGCCTATTGAGAGGTGAACATTAATCCTTGGTAGTAAATATGTCAGCCCCAGCAAGAGGAAACACATACATAGTCCTCACACCTGGCACTCTGACTGCTTCATTTAAAAGCCAATTTCTCAAGCACTATACGGCCATGGACAGGACCGGGATGCCTTTCAATATACAAAATCCAGATCACCCTACTCCTTTTGTTCAGAGCTTCCTCTGCAGTGTGTGTGACTGCCCCATGGGAGCAAACATCTGTCCTTTTCATTCATGTCCAGTAAGTCTTTGCTTGAGCCTGGCCCTTCCCAGGTGACTGCAAGCAATTCTTTATATCTCCACGTCTAGTATATCCTATCTCAAATGACTTCTTTCCACATTAAACTCTCAGCCAGGTATGCTACTCAAAGTTTTACCCACAGAAGATTTTTATCTTCCTGCTGCTATCAGGGCCAACACTGGGTCAGGTTATAATACAGCAGCCATACAATTTTATCAAGACAAGCTGAAGCCACTACATTGTGTCAGCTAGTCATGGAGAACTCCCTGAAAGGTCTTGGGAAGTAGAGAATAGGGCAATAAAGGTGACCTGGGGAGGCGATGTGAGTCGTATCTTAATTTCTTATCCCCCTGGTCCCTTGTAGCCTAATATTAATTGTGATAGTTTTATACCAGGCACTTTTTAATCTTATTGCATGGTGGTTATGACAGCATTCAGATGATAAAGTGCACACAGAGGGTCATTTGATGTTCTATAGTCAAATGCCAAGCTCCAGTTAGGGCCCAAAAACATTATAGAAATAGAGGAGTTTCTGTTGATGAAAAGTTTTCTGCCGCAGGCGGAACTGTCTTGCTTAAAACCTGTAGAGTCTGTAATGAGTTTTTTCTTCATGGCCCTTCTTAGCACTTGAAGGAATCATACTAGGAATTCTGATCTCTCACAGAGAGCTCTAGCATCACAGGACTTACCCTGACACTTGTCCCAAACGACAGCAGTCATCTTCAGCACCCTGAAAGGAAAGAAGAATCCAACCCAAACTGACAGACTTCTGTGCCACCTTGTAAGTAAGTTCACACACTCTGCCTGAATTCCTCTAAATTCTATGAGGATCCCACTGGTAATTTACAGAGGGATGTAATGGCAGCAACGCTATGCCCTTTTACACGTTTTTAGATTTTTTTTATTTAAATCACTATTTTATTTATTTTCGATACCAAGCAACAGCAATTCTACCTTCCTCATCTCCTCCCAGCCTCTCCCCTCCCCGCCACTTGCCGTCTGCCCCATTCCCCTTCCTCTCTTCTGTCTCCCTTCAAAAAGGGGCAGGCCTCCATGATCTTGAGAAAAGCACAGCACATCAAAATGAGGCAGATAAAACTCCTCCCCTTGTGTCAATGCTGCCAGCGTGGGGAACAGGTTGCCAAAGCCGTGTTTGAACTGATTAAGAATCTTATGTTCTCCATACAAGGGTGCATTGTTTTGATTAAATTTCTTGGCCAGGTTCGGTGGGTTCAGAGGCCTAACCTGGCTTTCTTTCCTCTTTGAAGTCTTACAGCATAGATAGTATACAGAATCAGTGTAAGGGTACTCTCAGCTACCAAAATAAGTCACACACAAACATAGTGGTCACACTTTGTGCCATATCTTAAGACAAGGCAGAATTTCCCATTGGTCTCTGAATTATTATGGGATATATCATGGCAATAGTCTGTTTGTTGTACTGATGGCATCTCAGATGTTAACTGTACTAAATTGCTTCATGCTTGATATCCCCTTCTCCTCCCGTCATGTGCATCATTTAGAGAAATGATAGCTAGTTCTACAGGACTTTGGAAATCACTGTTTAACATTCTGTAGATATTTCAAAATCTTCTTTTAAGATTTAGTTTTATCTCCTTAAATCTGCAAGTTACACATTTGAGAATAAATTCAGGTTTGGACACCCAGCCAAGAACACGACTTTATTTTCTATGACTGACATAAATCTTCTGTTTCTGAAAAAGTCTTGGTTATTTTTTGATTACAGATAGAACTGTTGACTCTCCACCTATTTTGACCTAGAATGATTTTGGTTTTTAGGTCATTACCCTTGACGTTTATGGACTAGAGATTCCTGGTTGTCCATCAGCACTTCCCATCACAGTGATTGCATCAGTCTTGATGATAATTTAGTATTGGATTTGGTACTGGTTAGTAGTCTAGAGTCTTGTCATCTAGTGAGCCCAGTTCTACTATCTTCAGCTTTCCTGAAGAGGAGATCCATCACCAAAATCTTCAGCAATGTTAGGTCTTTTTTAACTTGTGTATTCACTGGGCTAAAACAGTAGGGAGTTTCTGCTGTGGCCTTAAAGAAAACAGAGTCAATTATCTTGCTGTATTTATAATAAATTGATTGTTAAATGCCAAGTTTTCCTCAGTACTCATCCATAGAGATCATCCATCATCTTGTCTGATTTCCAGACTCTATATTAGCAGTTTATTAGAAATAGCTGCAGGAGACTTTAGTGGTTATTAGCCTTTAAACCACAAGATGGATTCAGTTCATAGCATGTTTTGGTCCTGACATGATTTTGATGGATACTCTATTTCCTCCAAACAGTAGCAAAATTTTCATTGTCAGTCCAGAGCAAGACTATGTCTAGTTGATGATCTAGAAGCAATAAAGGGTGTGGGGGGGGCTTAATGAAAAATTTAATGAGATCTAATATCATTTTCAGGGCCTTTCGGTTATCTTGGCAAGGTCAGATGTTACAAAAAGCCAGAGGAACTCTTGCTGCCCTCCCCCCCAAAGCTTAAAGCAAATATGAGAACATAAGTATAACCAGTGGTTTCAAAGGCTTTTTGCAGGTTCCTGGTCCCATAGATAAAATTATTCAAAAATATTCAGAAAGGAATTCAAAGGTGATTTATTGGAGGTAGACAGAGAAAATAGGGTAAGTGTCCTCGGTGCCTTAATAGATGTTGCTAAAAGAAGACTAAAAAGGGAGGAAACAGAAGATTAACAGCCAAAGTCTATAAGCAATGTCAGCAGGAGAGTTTGTGGACTATATGCATTCATATCCTATTGAAGCAATATTTATTCTTCCAACTTTCTTGCCCTCGGCTGTGTCATATTTTTTTTAATCCGACACTGGTCCGCATTGGGTCCAATACCCTCCAGCTTTGTTTAAATAAGGGAAGCACTAGATGTCTACATTCAAAGAGCATTGTTTCCCACTCCCTATGCCTTTTACAAAGGTGAGAGAAGGGATACTGATCATCAACCACACTCTTTGTTTCAGAAGACTTCAACTTACTGACATTCATATATCCAAAATGGGTTCCTGGAATGGAAGATGCTTGTCTATGTAAGAAAAGATGTTATCAACTATATATCATGTCAATTTTGGTCAGTGGATTCTAACATAGTGATATTCATATGTCCCAAATGATGTCCAGAAAGCAGGTATGCCTCTGATCTTGAGTGTGTTCAGGTAAAACAGGGAAAAGAGAAAATTTTAGGTAAAGATATGATATAATATCATATTTATGATAGAACTGGAAGACATCCAACTTATATTGCAATGAAAAGTCGGCCCGCATTAGTGTTTGAAGAGGTTAAAGTAAATTAGGACTTATTATAACATCTGGTACGTGGAGAATGCTTAACATCCTGCATCCATGTCGCATACCCACACCAAGACATGCATGCATGTAATTAAATCTAGGCATATTAATATGAAGAGAGAAATCTCGATGGTCCTCAACCCTGGGAAAGGAACTACAGACAAAGAATGCAGAGAACAGGATAAATAGTCTTCCCTAAGGAAGGGGCTCCAAGTTGTCTAGCGAGTGACCAGTATAGAGTCTTGTCAAGTTGTGTTTATATATTTAGGAATATACATATATGCATGTGAACAATTAAAGTAGCAGAGGCTATGAATGTGAGGGAGAGGAGGAACAGGAAAGGGAAAATGATGTAATAACATTTTAATTTAAAAAATAAAATAATCATTAAATGTTACTAAGGGAGATGTGATTCAATAGTTCAGAGAATTTGCTGCTCTGGCAAAGAACCTGAGTTTGGTTCTCAGCACCCAAACATGCTGCTTACAATTACCAATTATTCCAACTTGAGGGGATCTGCTGCCCCCTTCTGGCCTCTGTAGGCATCTGCACTCATATGCAAATACAGATGCATATACACACACATCATTACAAGAACAGTAAATATTTTAAGATCATTAAAATATGGTTGCATGTTATTATTATCACCAAACATATCCTTATGACAGTTATTTGAAGGCTGTTTTGATATGAGTAAACCAAGAATAATAAAAGACTCATATTGAAGAAAAGTGAAATATCTCACTATTACTTTTGGGGGTGCATAGAAAGGAATAAGGCAGTTAGTGTACAGTTCAGTTTGAGACACAATTTTTAAGAAAGCAGTTCACGTTCTCCTTCTTTGAAGGGTAGAAATTATTTATAAAACATGTCAGATTTTTAAAAAAATGGATGAGATGAACATCCCCAACTAGACTGCTCTGTTAGTCAGAAGCCTAATGATCTTGAACTGAAACTAGATGTTCTTCCTCTCCCACCTCTGCCCCTTCCACCCATCTCCTCTTATCTAATCATTCCCTTTTCCTATTAACTCTCCTTACCTAAAGAACCCAGTTTGTTCAGAACCTATTCCCTCTTGAAAAGCATGAAAAGAAACTCCAACATATATTCATAACAAAAATATTGAAGTTTTGTCATTTAACAACTATATTGTTGTAAATATATGAAATAAATGTCAAAAGATTTTTCCTCACTTCCCTAACTTCTAAATGACTGAAATGTATTCTTCTGACACAGGAAGCTAATAGATGAACGCTATTTAAAGATCTGGTGTTCAACTGACCTAGCTCCCATGCTATGAGCTGAATTCATTTGTTTCTTCAAAATGAGCTGCCCACAGCCCTTGCACTCCCCCACTCCTAATTTCTGGAGACAAGCTAAGAAAAAACAACTGCATGGTAGAAAGCAGATGAGGCTGCAAAATACCCATTGGCCAGAGAAGCTCCTGTGGGGACAAGGGACAGCTGAGAGTATTGTGATGTCAGTGGGGAGCAAGAATGGGAAGGAGGGAGAAAAATGTAAAGGGAAGGAGAAAGTAAAGAGAGACAGAACATGAATCAGAGGAGTACTAGCAGGAGGGGGGGTGGACTAGAAGAGAAAGTTGAGGAAGAAAGGAAAGACGTGTGGTAGGGAGGGAGAGAGGGAGGAGAGAGAAGTGTTTTCCAACAAAGATAATGAATATCTCCAAACAATAATTTGTTTGGAAAATTAATTGTTAATAAGCAAACCATAGTATAATGGCTCTCACTAGAGATCGGCACATTTGAATGACTATGGCCTGCTGCTCTGCAGTAATGACCCATAAGCCCCCACTGAGTCTGGTGCACCGGGAAGACAGACAGAAACAGCAGTGGCCCATGCATGGCTACCTTCAGGATCTTAGGGGAGTCTGTGACTTAGGAAATGGCTATTTGTTATCCTGCTGGCACACTGAGAGAAACTGCTTTCAATAGGAGTTTTGAAGCCCAATAGGAAATAAAGTCTGCTATTAATTGAGTCATACTAATATTTCCAGGGTGAAAGAGACATGATGGGATTTTTCTCTACCTGCTGAGCTCACTTGGCATTATTTTTTGCAGGGTTTGGTGGTTTGGCCAGACAGTTACTTTTCTAAGACACATCTGGGCATGCCATTAGTAGTTACTCCTGAATGTTTCAGCTGTTGCCAATGTGGTCTGCTAGTTTAAACAGTCCAAGTGCCATCTTGGGAAAAATTACTCTTGTAAGCTGCTGTATAAAACCCAAGCAGTTGTTCTGTATCAACTGCTGTTAACAATGCACATGAGAGTCTCTAAAATGTTTGTGTCTTGAATAGTATTTAGTTCACTGAAAAGTCCATTACAGAGAGAACTGTCTTTTATTCCTAATTTGTAATGTATTGATTACAGGCACCAAAATGTTCCTAAGTGGCAACGTTCTTCCAATCGACTTCCACCTTTGAAGGAAACCAAGCATCTACTGAGAGTTTTCCCTTGAATTCTTAACAGACAAAGAGGGAAAGTAAAAGTCTTCATTTAGTTAATTGCCCCTTTTCTCCATCTTACTCTTGTGTTCGTTGTACAACTTAGAGAACGTCTTTCCAGCAATGACTTCTCTCCAGGTGGCTGATAGAAAATGCTGGCCACTCTGTGTTTATTTTTACTCTAAACACAAAACCTTTTATCAGCAACAACTTCAATTTGCTCAAAGCATTTTTAAAAAGCACACCCATTTTCACAAAATCACAGGCTAATGTTTAAACACCATCTAACCCTTTCAGATATGGATTCATTTTATCATCCTAATAACTCCCTGAAATGTCATGTTTTATTTTTATGTTACTTTGCAGACTTAGAGCAGAAGCACAAAGAAGTAAGGTAATTTCCTGATAAGAGATGAGCAGACACAGGTACCAGAAGTTTATAGCAGACCCTGTGTTTCCAGTCATTAGATTTACTGGTGCATCTGGTGTACTTTCCTTGCCCACAACAAAGAGGAAGCTAGGTAAACACTCTAGCAGAACAAGAAAGGAAAACATGTTTCTTCATACCCATTTTCCCTTCTCTTCTCTGATATCTGAACATAGGCTTGATGTGGGATTCCCTTCTGTATGATGTGAATATATTTTGTAACTATTGGTTAATAAAGAATCTGCTTTGGGCCTCTGGCAGGGCAGAATAAAGCCAGGCGGGAAATCCTAACAGAGATATAGAGAAAAAGTGGGCGGAGTCAAGAAGATGCTACGTAACTGCTGAAGGAGAAAGACAACAGGACTTTGGCTGGTAAGCCACAGTCTTGTGGCAGTACACAGAATAATAGAAATGGGTTAATTTAAGATGTAAGAGTTAGTTAATGAGAAGCCTAAGCTAATAGGCCAAACAGTTCCTTAGAAGTGGTCTTCAATTATATTCTCATAAGAATTACTCTTACTCCGTTTTATTTCTGTCACTGCTCTATCCCCTGTAGAAATGACCATAATTTATCACAGCACTTGTGTAGTAGACATAATCTCCCTGTTAAATATCCCAGTCACAAATGATAGCAGCTGCCTGCTGGCAACCACCACCAGGTTACATACACACAAAGTAGAGATAAGAAATAGGGTGATTTGATCACAGGGCAGACCTTTGACCTTTGAGCTCCTGCCGTCACAGTTATTTAAGGATCGGATATTTTCCCTCCTGTGTTTGTGTTGCTGTTTTGTTTTCAAGTTAAGTTTTTCGTTAGCACAATGAAATGCGTTTCATTGTGGGATTTTCCTAATAAATTATGATACATTGTAGTAACACCCCTCATGCACATGTTTTAAAGATTCAATTATTTTGGATTCATCTTCACTTTAGAATTTTAGACTCAAAAAATGTTAAGTTTTATATCTTACCCTCTCCGGATTTTATTATATAATCTAAAGAAATTCAAACACATATTTATGAAAAGGCTATCTCACAGTTAAAATTGTTATGCCCAGATCACAGAGTCCCCCCCAAAAAAAAAACCAACTAGGAGACCAAGTCCTCTATTAAAAACAAAGAACCTTTATTCTTACAAAAGTTCGCAAATGTGGACTCTTCATGTTCCAATGTATTGGAGTGGTCAGATGTTGAAATAGGAGCGGCGGGGCTGCGTCCCCGGCACCCAGCCGCCCACAAGGCTAGCTTAGCATATGCCCTGAAATAATTACATGGAAACTGTATTCTTTTAAACACCGCTTGGCCCATTTCTATCTAGCCTCTTCTAAGCTAGCTCTCTCACCTGGACTAGTCCATTTCTAATAATCTGCTGTAGCCCACGAGCTGGCTTACCAGGAATGATCTTAACCTGCGTCTCTCTGGAGTGGGAAAATCATGGCGACTCCTCAACTCAGCTTCTTTCTCCCAGCCTTCCGTTCTGTTTACTCCACCCACCTAAGGGTGGGCCTATCAAATGGGCCTAGAAGTTTCTTTATTGCTTAACCAATGAAATCAACAGATTGATATATGACACTCCCACATCACTTCCCCTTTTTCTGTTTAAACAAAAAAGAAAGGCTTTAACATAGTAAAATTACATATAACAAAAAGTTATCAAGCAAGAATTATAGTTACAATATTTATATCTATTTTATCTTTTATCATAACTAAGGAAAACTATAACTATCTATTCATTCTTCAACTCCATCAAAGACTCCAGAAGGATATAATACTACCTAAGTAAACAAGAAATAAGAAAACTCTAGAAATGACAGAGACATCTCGCTGCCTGGACAGTCGCCCAAAGTTCTTTTGTACTGTTGGGGCATCCATCTTCAGCCTTCAGGCCCATAGTATCCAGCAGACATTTCCATAAAGCAGGAAATTTTAAAGACAGTTCAGTCACTATCTGTTGTGTCCTGCAGAATGTCTCGCAGACTCTTTCATGAGTCATGAACCCCAAAAGACCGTCTCACCTTTAGGCAAGTTTAACAGTCCTCTCTCTGTGGGTTCTCTGTGTCCATTTTATGCATCAGTCCAGGCAAGAGCAGTTTCTTGCCCAAATGGCTATCAAACTCCATAAGGATCCTCTTCGATGCCCATCTTCCTCTCGAAGTAGATTGGTGCCGCCAGGAGCAGATATGTCTCATTGTCATGAAAAGTCCTAAGTTATTAAAACATTAAATGCCATATTCTGCAGTCTTTGAAAGATATGAAGAATGTCTATCTAACTGAAATGTATCTCTATATATCTAGAAAATCTAACTAACATGACTACAAGCTTGACTATTATTGATGATTATCCATTAACCTATATTTCTTAATTATACATTACATTTTTAAATGAACTACCCAATCACAATACCTTAATCAAGATCAGAAATACATATACATATAACAAAATTGACCTTAAAATCCACACAAATGTAAATTACTCATACCTATATCATTTCCCCCTTTAAATGTAAAAGAACATTTATAAACAATATTTTGGGAACATGGGCGCAGTTTTTTTCTCTCCAAATTGCTTCCTGCTGAATGGGGGCGTCGTTAATCAGATCATTTAGGGTATAACCTGTGTGCCAGGTTTATCTCAGTTGGCAGTTGAGTGAAGTAATTTTTTGAGGGTGTTCACAGGAACTTTTTGGGAGGTCGTGGTCTATCATACCATATCAGGATAGATGCAATCCACAGGGTCTGGTCCTCTGTGAAAACAAAAGAAGACCTGCTCCAAAGCATCATATCCTTAGACCCAAATTTTGAAATCGTAATACCCTTATGATATCCGTTCTGGTTCCATTTGGCAGTCCATATAATGAAATGTCTCTCTGTACTTAGCTCCTTCACAGTCAAAAATTTTAAAGAAAACACAATGTACATAATCCAGACTCTGTGAATTTTCCATTTTTACGTGGCTTATTTTTCTTTATTTCTTTTAATCTATAACTATCTGTACTCTGTCTCTTTAAAGACTTTACCTTTTTTTTTAAACCATTAACTTTATTCTCTATATTCTTTTTCTTCTTTCTCTCAAGCCTACGTACATTCATCCAACACTGTGATCCATAGAGGTCTTCTATGTCTGAATCTGTCGTATTGTGAATCTGTAATGTTTTTACTATCCAGGAGCATTTCTTAAAATGTTAAGCACTTCTTAAAAACTTAAGTTGTGCCACATAGGGGTAATATGGTATTGCCTGTTTCCTGCGGAGTCTAAACCTTAACTGTGCTGTTTTTACGGTAATTACAGTATTTCCTGCCTGAGACCAGCACAGTTCATCATGGTGGAGCCGAGCAGCTCCTGCCTCAGAGCCGTTTGGTGCCCCTGAGCCACACACAGTTCCAGGCACACAGCAGTCCACATTGCCATCAAGCAATCCATAGAGCTTTACTCCAAATGCTCCATTTAAAAGCTCTGTCTCCCACAGGGGCCAGACAGAGATCGCAATGGCGGAGCAGCCCAGAAAGCGGCGGTTTAAAACTGCAGCTTTTTTCCTGTTGCGGCTGCTGAGTCAGGAAATTCTCTCTGCAGCACGCCACCCACAAGCCACAAAAAAGACTGTGTTAAACTCTCTCTCTCCTTTTTAAAGCCCTCTCAGGTTTTTAAGTGGATTTAGGCCCCATGTTGGGCACCACTCTGTTGAAATAGGAGCAGCGGGGCTGCGTCCCCGGCACCCAGCCGCCCACATGGCTAGCTTAGCTTATGTCCCGAAATAATTACATGGAAACTGTATTCTTTTAAACACCGCTTGGCCCATTTCTATCTAGCCTCTTCTAAGCTAGCTCTCTCACCTGGACTAGTCCATTTCTAATAATCTGCTGTAGCCCACGAGCTGGCTTACCAGGAATGATCTTAACCTGCGTCTCTCTGGAGTAAGAAAATCATGGCGACTCCTCGACTCAGCTTCTTTCTCCCAGCCTTCCGTTCTGTTTACTCCACCCACCTAAGGGTGGGCCTATCAAATGGGCCTAGAAGTTTCTTTATTGCTTAACCAATGAAATCAACAGATTGATATATGACGCTCCCATATCAGTCAGAGAGCTTCAAGTTCAGTTAAGAGTTTGATTTTTATAGTAGCAAAGGTGGGAGTGAGGGATTTCTAAGATTCAGGACCTCTGATTGACTGACATTTGTCTAGGGGTGTCCCTAGTGAAAAACGATGGGTGTATGCTGGCAGGTGATCCTATTTACAATGGTTGGAACATTAGGAATTTCCTTTGGATGGTCTGTTCCTAGTAGTGCCTGGGTAGTCTCGGTTTGGGACCAGGTCTTTCTTGGAACCAGGTATTGCCTCAGGGTAACCTACTGAGACTCAGGCCTCTATTAAGTTTGTCACGGCTGAATCCTACACTGATATTTACAGGAATGTAAAATTTACTTATAGTGACTGCATTGATGAATAAGAGACCAAGCACAGTTGCCCAGATATTGAGAAAGAGACTCAGGTTTTCAGAAAAGAGGACAGATTAGATGACTAACCTAGTTTGCATTCTATTCCTATGAGAAAACACTCTACAAGCAACTTAGAGGAGGAAGAGGCTTATTTAGCTGTCATTTTAGGTAATAGTGCATCTTTGAGGAGAAGCAGGACAGAAACTCAAAGGTAGAAATGATGGAGAAAAGCTACTTGCTGCCTTGCTCACCTGGCTTTCTTATACAGTGCACATCCACCTTCCCAGATGATGGTACTAACCACAAGGGGCTCAGCCTATCTGTATCAATTAAGTATCAAGACAGTGTCCCATAGACATGCTCATAGCCAGCCTGATCTGGGTAATCCCCACCTTTTTCAGGTGACTCCAAACCGTATCTATTTGACAGGTAAAACTAAGCAGGATCATGACATAAAAATTGCCAGTCTAAAAATGTATGCTTCTGGGCCAGAATATAAATGTTTTCAAATTTGTGAAAACAGTATATGAAAATTTTAAAACTAAATCAGTTCACTTTTCCAGCTTAAATAATAAATCTCCTTTGTTGCGGTAGTACACTGAAAGTACGTGGGATTACAATCCAAACTGATTTGAATTAAAATCTCCATTCTGCCCCTTTTTTGACATGTGTCCTTAACCAAGCTGCATTATCTCACTTCCTCCTATTTAAAGTAGGATTGCAAGGCCAGAAAAATGAAACCCTTCTGGTAGCCCTGAATTTCTTGAATTAAAACTGTTTATTAGAATTCCTTTTCAAAGCACAGTTGAATTGTGAACTGAGAGAGTTGGCCTATACCCATAATCCCAGCTTCTCTGGAAACCAAGGTATGGGATCACAAATTGAGGACCAACTGGAGACCTTAGAGGCAGAGCAGGGATAAGCCACCATAACTAGAGAGCCTAGGGAGCCCATTCTGGCTGTGGAGAATGTAATTAGTGAAAATCAACAGGTGTTCTGTTTTAAACAACATAAACAATAAAGAACTAGAATTTCTCATTCACCAATTCCAAAATTAAAGATTGCTTTTGAGTTGCTTTAATATAGGTAACCATGCAGAAAGATCAGAATTAAAAGATTCACTAATTATTAAGTCTACCAAAAAAGAGAAAGAAACAAATAAGCTTAAAGGTTTTTTTTTTTTTTTTTTTCTGTACCAGTCCTGGGAAGAAATGGTATTTAGGATTCTGTTCTTCAGATAATTAGAAAACAAGAAGACTTCTACATCAAAATGGGAAAATACTCTGCATTTTTATTCATTTATTTATTTTACATCCCAACCAGAGCACCCCCTCATCCACACTTCTCCACCACTCCTTACCCCCCCATGCCATCCTTCCCAATCCCTCTCCCAACCCCATTCCGAATCCCCTCATCTTCCATCTCCATTCAGGAAAGGACAGGTCTCCTATGAGTTATCAATATAACATGGTATATTAAGTTACAGTAAGACTAAGCACCTCCCCATGTGTTAAGGATGGACAGCATGAGGAATCATGTCACAAAAGCCAGTAAAACAGTCAGAAGCAGCCCCTGTTCCCACTATTGGAAGCCCCGTAAGAGGACTAGGCTACACAACACATATGCAGAGTGCCTAAGTCATTCTCCCCAGCTGTTGTTCATTCAGTCTCTGCGAGCCCCTGTGAGCCCTGTGAGCTGATTGTGTGAACCTTCCTCCGGTGTCCTTGACCCCTCTGTCTCCTTTCTCCTTCTCCTTTGCTGGATAACCAGACTCTGCCTAATGTTTGGCTGTGAGTTCATCTGCCTTCATCAGGTGCTGGATGGCACCAGGCACCCATCTGGTCCCAGATGGCCAGTTCAGGCTACTAAGATATTATTGATAGGAGGCTAACCTGGGGTCCTCCCCATAGGCTTCTGGGAAATTACCCTGCACCAGGCTCCTACCTGACCCTAAATACCCCACTCAGCAGTCACCCTGCTCCATGGGCCCCAACCTGAACACTCCCGTCTCCACCTTCTCTCAGTCTACTGATAAAATCTCTTCTGTTTTCTCTTCCCTGGGAGATCTGGATGTCTCCCTAAGGAACTCTCCTTGTCACCTAGTCTCTCTGCATTTGTGGATTGTAGCATAGTTTTCCTTTATTTTATAGCTAATGTATTAGTTTGGGAAGATTGGAGACCAGGGAGTTCTCCTGAAGTTGAGAAAGCAAAAAGTTATGAGGTGTAATGGTAGAAATAAATAAATCGATGCCATTTCCCAAGGGGCCCATGGGTCATGGGCCATGAGGGGCTGTGGGTCCCAGGCAGGGAGACACTTATATTCCCATCTTTTTTTTTATAATAAAAAGGCAGGAGGTTAGGCACAACAGGTTAAAGGAACTGGGATGGCAGATTTTCAAGACTGCTTCCTACTTATTTGAAGGCAAAATCTTGGGGCGGGAGGGCTGAGAAAGCTGGGTGCTGGTCACATCCTGGTATAGCTGGTCTCATTGCTCCAGTCCAGTGATTGTGGTATGGAAATGTCTGGTGTCTCTTACACATGTTTAAGGTATTGGCAGAACAGAGAACAAAGTCCCCTTCCAGTCAGCTAAACCACCCCCTGTTTCTAGGAATACCAATGGAATTTTGGGTGCTCAGTTTCAAATAAATGGTTTAGCTGACTGGAAGGGGAAAACTCACAACCGAAGCTGCTGGTGTGTGTAGAGGTTGGCACTTAGGCAGAAGGAACATGGGACTGTTGTGAAGAAACCCAGTTCCATAGCCCAAGGTTCCACGTGCCCCAGCTGGCCCACCTGCAGGCGGGAGGGGAGGTGGAGAAAGCCTGGTTGAGTCATGGCATTGATGTAATAGTAAAAATAAAATAGTGCCCATTCCCCAAGGGGCCAACAGGCCACAAGGGGCAGCAGGTCCCAGGCAAGGAGCCTACATGGTGGTGAGAGACCTCGGTGGGTCAACTAGTCCCATGAAGAGCTGTGGCATCTGAGAGACAGAGATGGATAGGTGCACCATGCAGGGTGAGGTTGGATATTTATTTAGTGGGTTATGGAAGGGAAGAGGAGAAGTGGGACAAGGAGAGAGAGGCAGAGAGAGAGAGAAAGAGAAATGGGGTGAGGAGAGGAGCAGAGAAGCTACCTCTTCAGGAGAGCTCACAGGCTGGAAGTGAAAGGAAGATCCATTTGCTTCAGCAGGAGGGGGCAGTGTGTGGGGCTTGTTTCTTAAAGGTACAGGAGAGACCATTACTGTGGAACAACTCAGAGACAAACTATGGCAGCTTTGACTGCAAGATAGCATAAAGCCAGACTTGCTATGCCCAAGGCCTGAAGATGAGGATGACATTAACCCAAGATACAGAGTGGTTTATTCCAATTTTCTGGTTACTTTCTATTATAAAAAATATAGGATAAAATGAAGGATAATTCTTTTTGTTCTAACATAAATCATGAAGTGTGCCTAAGGAGTGGATTTTCATCTTGACCTTGCTATGAGAGTCTCAGTATAAGTCACTGAAACCTGGCTTCAGATCTCTCATCTGTGAAATTAGAAGGTTAGATTAAATGATCTTTTAACTCTCAAGTTTCACTCAGCTGTTAAATTCTCTGATTTCATGTTTTAAATATTTTAGTCAGTCACTGTGGCCACCAGTCATCCATCGAATAATCCACTGATTACCTTTATGCCAGCCAAATAGATACAATTCATTCACTAACAAATTTTGAAAATTCTTGGTGCTTCAAATCCAACTGGATAAAGACAGGCCAGAATTCCTGCTGTCCTGCAGCTTATTTTCTAATGAGAAACAAACGTACAAAAAAAAAAAAACCAAATAAGTGAAATACATATTGTACAGAATAATTACCATGGAGAAGGAAATGTCAGATTGGGAAACTGTGGGTCTCACTGAACAGAGGACTTTAGATTTGAAATTATAGAGCAAGTCACCTGAGCATCAGAAGCAGGAAGATTATCAGCATGCCAGTTGGCAAGGGCAAAGCATGGTGGGTAAATCTGTCATCCATCTTTCGTCCCACCTTTCCATCACCTAATAGCAGTCTACAGTGTCTAAACCAGACAGAAGCCAGGAAGTCTGACCACAGACTACAGCTTTCTCATGCAGAAATCAGGGTGTCCACCTAGATATGACGCTACCACCATAGAGTGGAGGATAGAGTCACACAGAAATGTGTGCAAAGACAAAAGTCAAAGATGCAAGGATACTAAGCTCATGGAGAACCTAGTGCATTACAGATAAGCAAATGAAAATATTAAATTTTGTTTTGTATTTAGTGGAATCATTTCCACAGAGATGCTGCCAAAACATTAGAAAATGTTCCACCTTACCTCTAAGTTAATATTTTCTCTGCTTGTTACAACATTTCTCTCAATAGAAATTCATCTACATAATATACAGATCAATATGTAAACAGTCATGTATATATTTACATATCGTATAGATATTTATTTAGTCATAAATGTGTGTGTGTTTGCGGGTACGTACAGAGAAAGATAAAGATAAAATATGAGTGGAATGAAGGACAACATCCCATTACTGGAGGACGACAGCAACAAGGGCCTGGAATAATATACCTGGACTGCGTGATATGACAGCCTGGGCACATTTATAGGGGAAGAATGGTCTGGAAGTCACAGGGAGGCACAAAGATGGCAGTAACTTCCTTTGGGCCTGTCTATGGGAGAAATCAAGAAATCAGCAACTCCGTCAAGTGAACATAGTTCTCAACTAAGGGAAGCTAGAGCAAAAAGCAAAAGAATTGGGCAAGAAATGGATGAGAATATTGTTCCCAAAAGTTGGAGGTTTTCCCAAAAGACATGAAGATATGGGTATGCTGCCTTATTCTGTAGCCCTAGAATAGGTAGAGACACATAGGCAGAAGGGTCACCACAGGTTCAAGTCCAGCCTTCTCTACATGGTGAGTTCCAGGCCCACCAGTGCTGCACACAGCCCAGCGTCCCCTGCAGATTGGCATGAGTTGGTGAGAGAATTTAGTCATCTGTGTAACTTACACCTACAGCGATGAGGATGGGATTCCAGCATCCAGACCCAAAACAGTGTTTCTTGACATAAATTTTAATTTTTTGTATGGTAGCCTTTCCATACAGGGTGGGAAGGGTGAAGAAACAAGGACCCCACACTCAGGCTGTAGGGAAATCTCCAGAAACAGGCTATAGCTATGGACTCCAGAAGTCACTTTCTACTTACCTTGATGCTGTTGTAAATGGGATGAGTCTTCTTAAAAAGGTGACATCTGTCACCTTGAGTCTTTTTAAAAACATGGATCCTGAATCTCATTTTTCTTGTTATTGATCAAGCTGATAGAAACAGCTGCAAAACTTCAGATTCAAGAGAGGGTGCACACATACATTGTGAGATACACTAAAGGGGATGCAGCATGTGGGGAGATTGGAGGCCAAAGAAGAACCACAATGATCAGAAGCCTAGACAAAGCTGGGAGACCCCGGGCTAGGTGATTGGGTGGTGAAGGGGGGTTAATCAGACGAGCAGAGAACGAAAGCACAAACGGCCTTTGAATGCTGTTGTTTTATTGCAGTTGGAAGGATGGCAATGAAAGAACAGAGAAAGACGAACACACAGTCTTTTTTTAGAACCAATTTATTGGAATGATTTCCAGTGTTAAATGGTTACAAAGTCTGCTCTGGGATTCAATTCTTCACCTTGGAAAAGCATTTCAGATGGCTTCCTAATTGCCTCGCTATCCTATTTTATAAGTTCTTACATCAATGCATCCTGTATTATACTTTCCATCTATTCTGCTAAATGACATTTCTGGCACGGAGGCACAATTTTAGTAAGTGGTCTGCTCTCTAAAATAGGTTCTATTTCTTTTTAATCATCTAAAGTGTTAGCAAAGAACAACAAAATAGAAGAAACACAAAATGCCATGGTGATACGATAGCTTTCTCTAAGCTATAAACAAGCACAATTGACCCAATTTGCTTCAGAAAATTGTGTTGGTGTAGCTGGTCATCATACAGATGTTGTCTTCAGAGTAAGCAGATTTCATGTATCTCATCAGAGCACAGAATTTTTCTTAGGTGCTGTGCGTTTGTCCTTTTCCTCAGCCTTTATCCTGCAAAGCCTAATTTATATATTTTTATCAGCAGTCTTCTAAACCCTTTGATGTGGATCAAATATTCTAGTCAAGATCTTTTCTGAATGTCAGATGCAGAATCCCATCCACCTAGTTGGCTTGTCTCTGTAGTTCTCACAAAACCACTTTGGACACAGGATGACTAAATTGAATGCAATATCTATCCAGCCAGGAGCTCAAACAAGGACAATATTACCTATCAAAAGACACAGATCAGACAAGGAGCACAGAAAGTCACCTGCTAAAACCTCACCTTATGACCCATGTACATCTATCTAAAATTTAGAAAATTGTATTGACATATTTATTTTCAATATATCTACTTCTTTTGTTGCTGTCGGTCTCATCAAACTGAATACATGGGTGTCACATCGTGCCACGAGATTAGCGTTCCTACTGTGTCCTGCAGAGGCCTGTGTGGACTGGACACTGACATTACTGAGCTTGCCTTACTGCATGCCTCTTCCTTTGAGCTGCACTAAGCCTTCAGATCCTCTAATACACATTCTCCCTTTGATTTGGGGACATTCATACATGTTTCTCTTTTAGAAGACTATCCCCCTCCTCTTGGTTTAATTTATCTCTGCTTGGGTCCACTGCCCCCTTTTTTGTGTGTGTTTGTGTATGTGTTTGTGCACATGGGTGTGTGTGTGTGCATGTAAAGATCAGAGGTCAGGTGCATTACCAACCCACTCTCAGCCTTCTTCCATCCTATTTTTTGAGAAAGCGTTTCTCACTGAACCTAGAGCTCACTGATTCTGTCTTGTGGGCAAGCATTTTATTCACTGAGCAATCTGTCCAGCAACCCAAATGTTCCTTCTCGGAGAATTGTCTGATCAAAACTAGTCCCCATGGCACAGTACTTTGTAATTTCTTTCTTAGCACTTACGAGAACATGCAGTTTTCCTGAGGAACTGCATTATCTCTGCTTCGTTTTCCACCATGCCCCAGTACCTAGGCAAATGCATGGCATCCAGCATTCATTTAACTCAATAAATAAATATGTGAATGTCTTTGCCAATGTCATCTGTTTGGGTGAAACCTCTGCTGGCCTAGCACAGTACCTGGGAAGTCCCTGTCAAAGAAGAGAGGGGCTGTCGATCTGAAGAACCATAATTACATAGTCAAAATTCTAGCAGTATGGGAATAATTATCTTTTGAACTTTAAAGAAAAGAACCATGATGATTTGAAAGTTTGAGATTCATTGAAGATTAAAAAGTCAGAAGCTGTGGAACTGAATCAAACCAGATGTCTGACCCTGCCTACTAGTTAATTTCTGCTTTCTAATGGCTTAAAGACCAATGGCTGATTCTCACATTTTGGGCTGACAGAGCCATAGTGACCACCAGCTGTCCTCTACCACTGCTCTCCACGAGCTCCCCCTACCTCCTACCTGCCGTCTCCTCCACCCCTTCCCTTTGCCACCCAAAGGATTCCAGCTTGTTTCAATGAATATCTCAGGTGAACCTTCTTTTCTACTCTAATAATTGACCAAATTCTTTCACCCTTCACCAAATTCCAAGGCATAGACCCAAGTAACCAATTTCAGTGAACAACCGTAGTTTAGGAGTTAACTAAAATACAATTTCTTCTGTGATAAAAGAGCAATTAAAACACTGGCGTCAACAATTGGAATTTAGCCAAGTGTGGTGGTACACGCCTTTAATCCCAGCATTTACCTAAATAGTTCGATTACTAACAAAAACTCAGGACTCAGATATTGGAGTACAAATCTGATAGATCAATAAATCAATGGAGGAATGGAGCTGACCCTTTCTTTCCAACTTCCCAGATGGAAAAAAAACTCTGAACCTTTCCAAATCCCACCTTATCTCTTCCTGAACCTCTCTATCTGGCTCTTCCAAAATCTCTATGGCTAACTCTGGCCAGATAGTTATGGACTCTGCTCCTTGAATCACAGTTTAACTTTATTAACATTCTCCGAGTGTCACTGAACAATCAAATATTCTGAAACAATCTATTATGGAGTTTGAACTTACTGATCTTCATCTTAACTCTAACAGAACAAAGCTGTGTATGATAATGCATGTGCCTGTAATGACAGCGTACTGGGGGTAAATACCAGATTTCTGGGGGTTCCTCCCTTCCAGCTCAGCTCCAGGTTCAATTGGAGACTCAGTATTAAGGAAAAAAGGCAGATAGTTAGAACAATACCGATATGCACATACATTACACACACACACACACACACACACACACACACACACACTCATCTTTGTCTTTCTCTAGTCTTTTGTTTTCTGGTGTTAAAGAAAATTAAAACCAGCACATTCACCTCAATTATAATACACAAGGTGGATTTATGAGCAAGCTGCTGCCAGAGAAGTTTTTACCAAAAGTTGGGGAAAACTGTGTGTTCCAACTTATGCCCTTGCTAAGGAGGTGGGGGGAAGGTTGGACAGATTCCTACCCCAGCTCTACCAAATATCAGTACAATGAAGGAAGCCTTCTGCAGACCATGGTAAAAGGCCACTCACTGGTGAACAAACAGACCTACTCACAATCAAGCGCTATAACTAGCACAGACCAACTCAGTCATCTCGAACCAAGGCATTCTCAAGATACCTATAACTAGCTTTAGTCATTTATTTTTATTTTGGATGTGATATAGCATCCGTATACTCCAGATAATTACACCTACAACAAGCCAAACATGTATGTCTTTAGCTTATGAATTTGGGGTAGCAATTATATAATTAAACCATACTCATTCTCCTCTGTATGTTGTGAATATGTTTTATTACCACCGATTAATAGAGAAGTTGCTTTGTCCTATGGCTGGAAATCCAAACAAAGATATATAGAGAGAATAGGCAGGATCAGAGAGATGCCATGTAGCTGCTGAAGGAGAAAGATGCTGGAAACTTACAAGTAGGCCACAGCCTCATAGTGATACACAGATTAATAGAAATGGCTTGATCCAGGATGAAAGTGCTAGCTAGGAATACGCCTAAAAGCTATTGGCCAAAACAGTATTATAATGAATACAGTCGCTGTGTGATTATTTGAGTCTGGCTGCCGAAACACAAGTGAGCAGTCTTGATCTATAATAATGGTTTTATTTATTTGGATTGATACCAAGTAATGGATTAGTGGATAGTTAGGAATAAATTTAAGCAGGAGGTGAAAGAAATTCAACATGTAAATTGTAAAGTACAGATAAAAACCTTGAAGAAGATACAAAAAATGAACAGAATTTGCATGTTCGTGGATTACGAGAATTAGTGTTGCCAAAAAGTATGTATCCAAGTGCTAAAATGTTAGCCCAAAAAGCATACATAAAAGTAACACTATGCAGACTGAGAAGAGCATATTAGGATATATATCTACATATATATCTATACCTATATACATACACACATATATCTTCCTTGTAACATTATATATATTCCTGGTAACTTGAATATTCTTTCATGTTTGAATACCCTTTCAATATATATGTATGTATATGAGCATGTAACAATAATTAATGAAAAAGAGACTATGGGAAAGACAGTGATGAGTGGTATATGAAAATTTTGGAGGGAAGAAAGGGAAGGGGAAATAATGTAATTATAATTTTCAAAATGTGAAATAGAGTATAAAATAGTCTGGAAGACAGTGTGGCTTAATTCACTCTATAAAGAACAATTATAGGTTTGGAAAATATATGAACAAAAAATAAGACAGCTTTGGTATACAATTAAAAAAACCCTAACCTTGAAATCATTGATGTAGAAGAAGGAGAGAAATGTCAAACACAAAGAAAATACTCCCATGGGTCAGAAGAAATGGCTTAGTGGTTAAGAGCACTCATTGCCTTATCAGAGATCCCATGTTAATTTCTCAGCAAGTAATAGCAATTTATAACCATTATAACTCCAGTTCCAGCCTACTTCTGTCCTGTGAAGGTTCTGCATACAGACATATATACAAGCAAAACATCCACCCATACATGCAAAATAAAAACAAGAGTAAAGAAATTAAAGATATATTTTAAACAATTTTTTTTAATCTAGAAAAAAAAGATACTCACTCTAATACAAACATTCTACACACACCAAATGCCTGGGATTAGCAAAGAAATCCGTTACAACATACTATAGTCAAAACATCAAAAGCAGACGATAAAGAAAAGATATTCAAATCTACACAAATATTCAAATCACTTATAAAGGAAGTCAAGCCCATAAGAGTAACACCTGATTGTTTTATTTAAAAAAAATAGGTTTAAAGTCAAAAGTGACTAAAAAATATACTCCAAGTTCAGAAAGATCACAATTCTCAATCCAGGATTTTATACTAAGTAAAACTATCTATTAAAATTAAGAAGTAATAAAAATATTATAGAGACTTATGACCACTAAGCAGGCTT
Organism: Microtus pennsylvanicus; assembly: GCF_037038515.1. Taxonomy (NCBI): domain Eukaryota; kingdom Metazoa; phylum Chordata; class Mammalia; order Rodentia; family Cricetidae; genus Microtus; species Microtus pennsylvanicus. The sequence goes on from NC_134582.1 coordinate 26,163,965, forward strand.
TACATAAGAAACCAAAAAGAATATTTCAGTGTAGGCAAAGGCTGCTCATTTGTTCCTGGCTGTCCAGTCCCTAAATAATCACACGGAAACTATATAATTTACAATACTGTTTGGCCAATAGTTCCAGTGTATTCCTAGCTAGCTTTTACATCTGAAATTAACCCATTTCTATTACTCTGTGTATCGCCACCAGGTAGTGGCCTACCAGGTTAAGTTCCTGGGCGCCTGTCTCCTCTGGTGGCAGCTATATGGCTTCTCCTTGACTCTGCCTTATTTCGTCCTCTATCTGCTCGGAATTCCCACCTTGCTCTATTCTGCTAAGCCACTGTGTGAAACAGATTTATTCATTAGCTAATAAAAGCAACACATATATAGAAGGACTTCCCACACCACTTCAGTCTCAAGAGAGGAATGAATTCACCCAAAAGTTCACAGGACAGATTTCCAGGACAGTTAGTTAATGAAAAGAGCTGTAAGGAAATGCCACATGATCATCAAAATTACACTAATGCACCTCTTTCAATAATAACTTTGAATATTAACAATCTCAAGTCTCAAAAGAAGACATAGACTAGCAGACTAGACTAGAAAACAGAATTCATCTTTCATGCTGCCTCTAAGAAACACACACACCACCATCAACAATAGGCACTAAAGGACAGAACAGCGTATTCCAAGCAAATGGAACAGGGAGAAAAAGTATATGTAGCTTTTTGATCTGACTAAGTGCACTTGAAATCAAATGAGTCAGAAGAAACAAGAGGGGTCACTTTAACCCCATAAAAGAGCAAGATGATTTTACAGTTCTGAACAGGTACGCATCAAACATAGGAGCACCAATTTCATCAAAGAAGGACTATTAGATCTAAAGTCATTGATTAATTGCAGCACAGTGGTGATAGAGACTTCAGTACCCCACTAGTACCAGACTCAAATACAATTCTACTCAAACTACAAGAGCATTTATCTACATAAAGAAAGAAAAAAATATGGAGTAATAAAAGACTAAAGTTAACCAGAGAAATCCAGATTTAAAAGAATATGCCAGAAGGTATTGTCATTCCTAGTTTCAACTCATACCACAGCTCCATAGTAATAAATCTAGTGTGGTACCTGAACCAACACAGACAATGAAGATCAATGGAGAAGAACATAGAAGACATCTATAACTTCATGTAGTTACAGGTGTTTGATTTTTTGATAAAGATACTAAAATATATATTGTGGAGAACACATAGCCTTCAGTAAATGACTCAAGGAAACCTGGTTGTCAACACCCGGAAGAAAAAAAAACTACATTACTTCTCACCTGGCAAAACTCAGGTGCAGATGAACCAACAACCTCAACATAAGACCCGACACTCTGAAACTGTTACAGAAAAATGTACAGAGAATACTTAGATGTATAAGCACAAGGACCAATGTTTGAAATAGGGCTCTGAAAACACAGGAAGTCAGACCAATGCTTATCACCTGGATCTCCTAAAACCTAAAAGCTTACAGGGAATGGTCAGATGAGTCTAGAGAAAACCCACAGCATCTAGCAGGCAGAGAATGGGGACCATGGCTGAGTAATGCATCCCTATAAACATGACATGGGTGTTGTATATATGACTTAATAGGAATGCAGTTATTTGTACAAGACCTACACAAGATCAAACCAGTTTCTGTTCTACTTTATTTGTGTTATTTCTACATAGTTTACTTATTTTGCTATATACTATCTCTTAAGCATCTGTACAGAGAAATCACATTTGTCAATCATTTAAAAACATTTTTATTAGTGACCTTTGGAAATTCTTCCAAATAACCTTCATAATTGTTTCGTTAGTATACCTAATCTTCAGAAACACTGTTATTTTGTGTTGAGTAAAATTTTGTTAAGACTAGCATAATTTGAGAAGAATTGTTATTTTAAGAGTTTTTAAGGTTAAACCTTTTGACTTTCTAGAACTATATTCAGCAAAATATTTTGGATTTCTCAAACAAACAAGAAATAACAGTAAGAAATTACAGCATGGAGAAGGGAGGAAACCCCGGGACCAGACTCCTAGCTGAGAAGTTATTGGTAGCTAATGGCTGCTGGAGAAGGGTGGGTCACTTTTCTTTAGGGATGGCTGCTGAGATTGCCCATGCCCAGGAGAATGAACCATACGCATGTGCAGATGTGCAGGAATATTTTTTCTCAGTGAAATATATGTGTGTGCATTCATGTGTGTGTGTGTGTGTGTGTGTGTGTGTGTGTGTGTGTGTATGACATGAAAGTAGAAGAGAGATAGAAGGGATGGCACGGTGGAAATTTAGAGGGAAGGAATAGAGGAAGATTTGATTAAGATGCAGTGTATACATCTGTGAGATTAAAAAAAATGTTTTAAAAGTTGCTCTTCTGCTTTTGTTACTCAGATAGTGTAATGTTACACTGTTTTGTGATAAAATAGATAGATGTCATCTAAACTTTGATGACATTATATGCAGATCATTTTAGTTGTATTGCAAATTGTTCAACTAAAGAGAGCACTATCTCTGAGTCCAATGAAAAAGGCTGAACCAGATCTCAGAATGTCTGCGTTACCAATGTATCATGTAAGTAAGGACTTTTCTTAGTCATAGCGCCTTTTATCATTTGGACCATGTGACCTTGGGCATTGTTCTCATTTTTTTTAAGTCTGGCAACATAACTGCTGATTCCATCAACTTATGAGAACTGAGTGAAATCATATCAATAGTTAACATTCTCTCATGCATGAGGTTTCAGTGAATGTTAGAAATCCATAATTGACTTAAGATGTAAAAGTTGTGATCTCTTGTTTTTGAAGTTTGATACTTTTGACCCTTTTACGTTAATTTCATATTTTTTGTATGTAAAATAAATTCCATTAAAATTCTTTCCAAAAAATTTCTATGTACAAAATCTGATTTTAGACAGGGTTAGGAAGGGTCCTGGTCATCAGAACTTGTGATTCATGGATCCAGATAATGCTCCCATTGATATAGTGTTATAGTTAGCCAGTTCTATTTTTTTTTTAGAGCTGAAGTGGTTGGAAGTTAGTAGAAAACATGTTTAGAATTGTTTTAAAGATGACTTTTAGTAGTATCATGACACCAGGTATACTAGCTTATGTTTGCTTCCTGCCTTGTCCTGTGGAGGCCATGTAGAAAACTCAAACTGTGAGAGTTGTGCTATAACTCGGAAGATCCAGGGGATGGCCAGGGTTGGGGACAATGTAGAGAACTGGGGAACACATATGGAATAGGTGTCCGATGAGCTGACTCCATTCTGACTCATCCACTGTTGAGATCATTCACATATTTTACACATCGGCTCTCAGTTATTCTTTGTAAAAGAGGGGAGATGAAACAGAAATATGTTGAGAGGTTTGTTAGTGATTAAGAGATAGGAATTTGCATTTTCTATAGAGAAATCAATAAAGTTCAGTAACAGGGAAAAACAAATCATTTTCCATTGTTAGAGGCGAATATAGATGAAAATATTCATGAAATACTTTATAGGCCCCTTTAAATGCAGATCATCAAAGTCAGAATATGTAATAGATGACCACACATTGAGCTCAAAAACATGAAACTATGTTTTAGACTCTAAAGGAATAAATCAACTTAATTTAAAAAACTTTTTGAATGTTTGAGTCATAGATAGTGGTTATGACTATCTAATACCAGCAATGATTACCCATTATGGTGGATTAAGGATGGGTTACCTACCTACTGGTGACCCTTTGCTCTCTAAGATTTAGGCTCTAGCTCAGGAAGTGACACAACACAGAACACTGTTGAGGGATTGAAACAGTGAAGAGAGTTGTGGGTGTTTAGAAATATGGAGCTACAATTTAGACAATTCTCATGAACCTAGGCAGATCTAGCTAGCATGAGCAATGGGGTCAAATGCATGTCTAGAATAAGATGAACACTTTTACCTGTGTGAAATGTTTTAAGCCTGTTTTGCAAACTCAGTACTTGAAATGCAGCTCTACAGTCAAGGAGGAATTAAAATATTGTTAATATGCATTGAAGGTGTGCACCAAAATTCCACCGAGCAGCATATGTTTCTAAAATCAGTATTGCTTATATGATCCCCCACAATTTATTCTTAGACATATACCTGCGTGCTTCAGCATAGTCTTCCAAAATGGGAAATTATGCAGTTTTTTTATAACTAAAAATGTGCCAAGATACATTTCTAACTTTTAATGGCCTCTTTTAAGGCAATTATATTACTATTTTTTCCTACTGGCTTGCAAAAATGATCACAGATTTATACTTAAGAATGATCTAATTATGCCTTGTCATGAAGAAACAGAACTGAACTTTCACGTAGAGTGATTATTCTAAAGACCTGCCATTACTTTTCACCCCAGACATTCACCTGTGAAATTTTTTAGTGCCAACAGAACACACAAAGAAGATTAAGTTGGTTACTCCCTCTGATTTGGAACTTTTTCACTTGGTATTTTTCCTAAGAACATGTATGCCTGTATCTTTCTGTGTGGCTGCATTATAAGTGTTTCTTAAAAGTATACATAGTTGCAGAAGATATAACTTTTACCTCATTATCCTAAAGTCTCATTGTCACCTCATAACATAAAATGTATTTAGCCCATCTTTGATAGTTTACTATATTTATCAACAGTCTCAGCAGTTCAGGCGTGCAGAATCTCAGTTTCTTTGAGACTCAAAATAGTTTCTAAAACATGAGCACCTAAAGGATAAAATAATTATTAACTAATTTGATGGCCAAAGAATGCCATGATCACTTTTATCACAATGGTTCTAGTCCTAAATATCAGATTTCTATATCATTTGTTTGCCTCGATGATGTGATAAATGTCTGATGGAATCATCTTATGGGAGGAGGGCTCATTTTGACTCACAGTTCAATAGAATACAGTGAATGATGGCAGGGAAGGCAGGATAGCAGGAGTATGAAGTGTCTAACCACACTGCATCCATAGTCAGTGCACTACTGGTCTTGTGTGTCAGCTTGACACAAGCTCCCATCATCAGAGAGGAAGGAGTCTCATTTGAGAAAAGGCCTCTATGAGATTCAGCTGTAAGGCGTTTTCTCAATTAGTGATCAGTGGACGAGGCCCAGCCCATGGAGGATGGTGACATCCCTGGGCTGGTTGTCCTGGATTGTGTAAGAAAGCAGGCTGAGCAAGCCAGGGAATGCAAGCCAGTAAGCAGCACCCCTCCATGGCCTCTGCATCAGCTCCTGCCTCCAGGATCCTGCCCTGTTTGAGTTTCTGTCCTGACTTCCTTCAGTGATAAACAGCAATGCTCAAGTATAAGCCAAGAAACCCTCTCCAACTTGCTATTTGGTCATGGCAAGTAGAAAAAGACAAGATCTCCTGAGTAAATTGGGAGCATGGGGACCATGGGAGAGGATTGAAGGGGAGGTGAGAGGGAGGGAGGAGAACAGAGAAACATGTATAGCTCAATACAATCAATAAAAAGTGATGATATCATGAAATTTGCAGGCAAATGCATGGAACTAGAAAAAAACCCAAACTCAGAAAGACAAACATGGTATCTATCACTTGTAAGCAGCTATTAGCTGTAAAGATAACCATTGTATATCCCACAGACACAGAGAGGCTAGGTAATGATGACTCAAGTAGGGGAAGCTCGAATCTCCCTAGGAAGGGGAAATAGAAGAGATTTCATGGGTAGACTGGGGGATGGTAGGGCTGAGTAATCAGGTGTGGTGTGGTGTGGTGGGAGAGTATTGAAAGAGACACCCTGAACGGGGTCAGCTACAGGATCAGGTAGAAACCTGGTGCAAGGAAAACTCCCAGGAATCCACAAAGAGGACCCCAGCTAAGAGACTCCTAACAATAGGCATTATGTAGCCTGAACTTGTCATCGTCTGTGACCAGGCAAGAATACCAGTGGAGGTACTGGGATACCAACCCAGACACATAACCTTTGACCTACAGTCTGTCCTGCCTATGGGGTATCCTGGGGTAAGAGTGGCATAGAGATTATGAGAATGGCCAACCAATGACCAATCCAGCCTCAGACCACGAAAGTAAGTGCACCCTGGACACTGCCCAGAGCTCCAGGACCCATAGGCTAGATGGCTCAGAGACCAAATATGCCTGGAGAGAAAAAAAAATCAATGTAATAATGCCTAATGATATTTTTCTATATTCATAGTTTGGAGCCTATCCCACTAGTCATCAGAGAGGTTTTATTCAGAAACAGATGCAGAGACCCACAGCCAAACATTAGGATAAGCTTGGGAAATACTGCTGATGAGGGGGGAGGAAGGATCGCAGGAGACGGAGGGATCGAGGGCATCAAAAGAAAATCCACAGAATCAACCCACCCAGGCTCACAGGAGCTCACAGAGACTGAACCAACATCAGGGATCCTGCATGGGACTGACCTACGTCCTCTGCATATATGTGACAGTTGTGTAGCGTGATCTTCTTGTGGGACTCCCTAATAGTGGGAGCAGGGGTTTTCTCTGACTTTTTGCTGGCTTTTGGGATCCACTCCTCATACCGGGTTGCCTTGCCCAGCCTTAATACAAAACTATATGCTTAGTCTAACAGCAACTTGATATGCCATGTTTTGTTGACATCCATGGGAGGCCTGCCCTTTTGTGAGTAGAAATGGAGGAGTGGATGAAGGGGTGTGTGCAGAGAGGAGGTGGAGGTGGGGGAAGAACTGGGAGGAGAGAATGGAGGAGAAACTGCAGTCAGAATGTAAAGAGAGAGAAAGAGAGAGGATACTAACACTTTTAGTAGGTATAACCCAGGTTGGTTATTATCCTTGCTACAACACACAGGATGTACCCACAACATGAAAACACTACTCCACTGCAAATTACCAAACCCTTCGTGGCTTAAAACAAAACAAGCACATTGTGTTAAACATCTGTTGGTCTGAAGTAAGATTAACACCACAGTATCCTTCTGTCTCAGTCCCTTTCTACTGACTCTAGGGAAGCACCTGTTTCCTCATTTTTTCCTGTATCTGGAGCACAGTCACTTCCTATTGCTGTGTTACATACTTATTCCTTGCTTCCTAGACCTCTTTGTCTTGGGAAAGAGGCCAGGATCTCGCCTTTCTCATCACTCACCTACCGTCTGCAAGACTCTCCCGCTTAATGTTTCTCGTGGTTGCAGTTGAATCCACCTGGATCGCCCACAAGACATTCTCTATTTAAGGCCAGCTGATTTCCAACACAAATGGATTCTATCTTGCCATGTATTGTAACAAGCCCATTGTTTATGGTACTTAAGTTATTAATATTTTTGAGGGAAATTTTTACCACTTACGAAGCAAAGAAAATTTGTTTTAGTTGCATACATATCAGCATGCTTAGATTTCACAAAACAATGTTGAATAGTCTGTTTATATAAAATTCTAACTGTAACAAGAAAAAGTATGGTGCCAAGAACTAGGATAATGATTTCCTGACTCGGCAGGTGGCTTCCTGAGCCCAGCACAAGTAGGAAAAGGTAGAAGCAGACTCCTGGTCCCTCCTGCCCTTTCTCGAAGCTTCCTGATTCTACTCTTTACTAGACAGGCCCAAGGAAGTGTCTTTGCTAGCACATTCTGTAGATTGTTTCCAGAATTTTCTGCATTTGATTTCCTCAGCTTAAACATTCAGAATGTGCTTTAAATCTCTCAAATAAATCGCTTTCTGCTTGAAGTTGCTGGAGTGGATTATATTTCTTGTAAGTGAAAATTCTTCAAATCATGTGGCACCAACAATAGCTCAGCATAAAGCTATTTGTCAGACAATTTGAAGTACAAAGCTTCACACTGATCTTGCATAAATGGCTTCTTTTTAAATCCTTATAACCATTGAGCAGCATTATCGTCCATCAGAGGTGATAAGCTAAGTATCAAAAGGGTTATGGTTCTTCTCCATAGCCGGTCATGGGGATGTCGAGATGCAAACCCAAAGCTTTTCAGGCCAGGCCCTCCCTGTAGTCTATGGCTTAGTTTCATTAACTTTTCAGAATTAAATGTCCCATACATTGAACTCTCGTGAATTTTCTTCCAGTAAGTATTTCAATAGCTCAAAGAAGCCTTCAGAGCTTAATTTATTTCATTTTTTCATTTACTGAATTATCAGCCAGCTCCCTGGATTGCAAACAATGGAATCTACTCTGGCTAGTTTGTTCAGAGTATTGATGTGCCTAAATGTATCAGACGGCTAACAGCTTCACTTAGAATGCCAGGAAAGGGAATAGGAAAAAAAAATCCCCCAAACCAAGTCTTTAATAGCAGAACTCCAATGCTAATGTAGAATGGGGCTGTTGAGAAGCTTGGTGACATTCTGATTTGGATGCTAAATACCAGGAAGTCACAAACTGTCATTGCTGAGAGCACCGACCATACTGTATGAGAAACACACATGACTGGATTCTGGGACTCATTTCTACACAGAAGACCCAGCAGGAACTTCCTTATTGCCTGCGTTCAGTTTCCTTTCTGCTGTATCCTCTAGTGAAGATAGGGCTTCTGAGTGCCACTCTAGAGGTCATGGAGCACAATGACAACCCCTCCTCAACTAAATAGCCACATGAAGATAATGGGCAATAACAAATGCTGAGATGTTCACCATAAACAAGTTAAAGTGATTTCTGTGCTGTGTCCATCTCTACTTTGGAAGAATTAATACTTTACTTATCCTGAGTAGCTGTCATTAGTAAGCAGCTAGATACCATCACTAACAAGTTTATAGACCCATGCTTGGCTCTTCTCCATTTAAAATAAGTTGTTGGTTTGGAAGAAAAGATAGTTCTTAAAAGAAAGATTATGGTAATGAATATTCGCTTTGCTAACCATCCATCTCATAAATGTATAAACCAAATGATTATTAGAATGCTACTAATTTCTCAATTGCATATAATTGGCTTCATTTCGAGCCTACACAGGATCTTGTGTGTTTTGTGTTTGTAATGTGATTTTTCTTATTCACAGATGTTTGAGTAACCTCATGAGAATAACTGAAGAGTTAGGAATTGAATGCTTAAATTTTAATCAGCATACTTAGAAGTTAGACTCATCTCTTTTTCTTTCAGAACATAGGATTTTCTCCAATAATTTTACTTCATGAATGCTTCATAGATATTTAACAGCTCACGTACTTTAGTGTGCTCCTTATCTGTCAAAACCCAATTATTTCCTTGGAATTCTCACAGGTGGTGATTCCCCTCTGCTTTATGGGCATCCAGTACCTTGAAAATAAAATGGTTAGCTCATCAACCTCCCTTCCAGTGGGAAATGTAGAAAGCCTTCTTGTCGGACTATCTTTGGATCTCCAGCCCCCAAATAATGCCACAGAAAATTATTGTTAACTTTAAAAGCTTGGCCTTTAGCTTAAGCTTGTTTCTAATTAGCGCTTATAACTTAATTAACCTGTGTGTGTACATTGTGTGTGTGTGTTATATAGGTTAAGTAAGTTTATAAATATATATTTATATATACTTAATCTATATTCTGCCACATGGCTGTGTTACTTCTCCTCAGTACAACACATCTGAGTCTCTCCAAGTCTGCTGACAAAATTTACACGCCTAGATCCCTCCTCCTCTTCATGTCTCTCCCCAGAAATTCTGCCTATCCTCTCCTGCTTAACTATTGGCCGTTCAGTTCTTTATTAATCAATGAGAATATGCCTTGGCAAAGACATAGCCTCACAGTGTACGAAAAGAGTATTCCATACCTGGTAAACATCGAACATACACTCTTTTGTAGATTAAAAGTGACCAGCATTTTTGTAAAATTCCTGGGATGTTTTCTTGCCATGTGATTTAAATGTATCTTGACCTTATTTATTTATTTACCTATTTAGTTAGGTTTTCTGAGACAGGGTTTCTCTGTAACTTAGAGCCTGTCCTGAAACTAGCTCTTGTAGACGAGGCTGGCCTCGAACTCACAGAGATCTGCCTGCCTCTGCCTTCCGAGTGCTTAAAGGCATGTACCACCACCACCTAGCATGTCTTGATCTTATTTACATAAGCATCTAGCCGCTTACACCCATTTTGAGACTATAAACACTGTTTCAGATTAATAAACACTAAAACAAGTCATTGGTGAATTAATTATACACCAATATGTAAAGTGTTCCTGTGAGTTTTTATGTAACAACTGCTAAAAATATACATAGAAATCAACAATTCAACTGTGCATATTTGTAAGTTTACAAGAAAAACAAATCTGTGAGGACAATTCTTTGTGAGATCAATAGTAATAGTCTGCATTTGACAAGACCCTCTTATGCCCTGTGCCCACCTCCATCCCAGTTATCACATTGTCTCCTTTTCTATTTCTAAATAATATTTTAGAACTACATGAGAAAGCAGCTATCTCAGCCCTTTCATTTTCTACTGTATGCTGAACCAGTCTGTCTCTAGAGAGACCCTGGGGTCTCTTTAGATTAAACTGAGCCCTTTGTTGCAACATGAGATTTCCTAAACATTTGATGCCCTGTAGCAATGGCCTTGGAAAGCATTGCTTTCTTGGTTTCTGTGATACTTTGCTCTGCTCAAGCTCTCTGCCTTTGAATTTCTCATTTTTGCACTTTTTACATTTTCTTTTTTTAATACGAATCATTTCAAGCTGCAGCTCTTTGAGAGACAGCTTCTCCTACTCCTCTGAACCTACCTTGACCTTACTCCTGCTGCACACAAAAATTTCACTAAGCCCCACCTGAAGCATCCTTGAGCATCTGTACCCTAAGCTCCACAGTTCAATGACCCATACACGTGAAAACTTACGTCCAGGTTTAGACTCACCAGACCCACCATCCTCTCGAAACAGTCACAATTTGACTCCTATTACAGAATAGTAATCTGCATGGTTTTGGATCTCTGGACAGCTTTAGAGTCATTAATAATAATCAAGTTCATATAGGATTTTCTTACATATTAGTGTTTTTATTCCCCCACAAAGACTTTGAGAATTTTAAACCATTTATCCTTTCATTTAAAAATGATAAACATATTAAAATGCTTATTATAAATAATTATATGTGGAAAATAAAGACATCTGGTAAGAAGAATACCATCTTTCAATTTTTTAGCAATTTATGAATATATGGATGAGCATAAGTTAAGTTGTTTCTCATATTTGTTTCTCTATTCAATATTAGAAACTCTACTGTATGTTATCATAAATAAATGATATTCAGAAGCTAACTAACACTCAAGTATTTTTTTTTGGTCTCATTGACTCCCTGAATGGCATCCAAGATTTCCTTATCACATCTGAGAACAGCTGGTGTTGGTACAAGAAGCAAGAGGTACAATAGCTAGCAAGATACATATTAATTAGTTCAGTTGGGTAGTATGGAGGTGAAGGTCAAAATAAATTCAGAGAGCTGATAAAAAGGAAGGGTGCTGCAGATGACCTGCGTTTGGTCCCCAGCCCTGTCATGATGTCTTACAACTCTTGGAACTCTAGTCCCAGAGGATTCCGTGCCCCTCTTTGACCTCCACAGTCACTGCCCTTGTGCAATGCACATGAATGCAGAATACCTATATCCATGAAATTAATTAAAAGGTTAATTTGTTTAATGAAGTGGGGATGAATGAGGATGGGTCCCAAGTGGATGAATAAGGCAGTCAGCCAGTAGAAACTGTTGACGTGGTGATGCCTGGTGAACTACGGAGTTGAGGCGGGATGTGGAAAAAGGTGAAGCAGAAAGACTATCAAGTACTGTCTCTGCAGTGTTGAGAGGCGATAATGTCAAAGTCGGAAGAGGTGCTAAGGCACAAAAGTTGGAATTCGTTTGTGCCGAGGAGCCCAGGCACATGACGGGCAACAGCAGAAAGAAACGCAAACAAGGGATGAAGACACACAAAGGAAGAATGAAAGGATCTTTACTGTATCAGTGAGGGAGGATCATATTAAATATGATATCCTAGTTATTTTCCTATTGCTGTGAAGAGACACCATGACCAAGGCTACTTATCAAATAATTCATTTAATTGGGGGCTGGTTTATAATTTCAGAGGGTGAGTCCGTGACCATCATGGCAGAGAGCATAACAGTAGACAGGCAGGCTGGGCACTGGAGCAGTAGCTGAGAGTTTCCCTCTGATCCACAAGCATGAGGCAGACTCAGAGCTAGCAGAACAGTGTGGACTTTGAAACCTCAAAGTCCTTCCACATTAAATGCCTCCTTCAAAAAGAAAAGAAAAACTCACAGGTCCTAATTCTTCCAAAAACAGTTCACAAAGTAGGAATACCAATATGGTGTGCCTAATGTTGAAAATTAAAAGCCAGCTCAAGGTGTAGAACATAAGGATTAAAAAGTCTCTGTGGTAATGCAGTGTGTTTCATTTTACCATCGAGTGGTGAGGAAATGCTGGATAACTCTAGTCCAGATCTTTCCCCTTAAAGCTTCCAACCAGGTGACTCAAAGAAAGGGTTCACTTTGCTCAGGCTAGTCTAAATGACCTAAAGAGAAGAACCCTCGAGAAGGCCCATCAGACATCCCATAAACGCCTTGGCTGTGAAGCAAGGGGCAGCTAAAGCCCTGTCTCTACTCTTCTTTCTAGGTGGTATACTTGTAGGGCAGCTCCTTTAGACACTTCCCAGAGGGGTCCATTTGTCAACAGCGGGTGACTATAGCAAGTTGTGGCGCTACACAAGAGAAATGGTTTCAAGGTCGAAAATGTGTTGCTTCAGTGGGCAGTGATCTCCTGTGTAGGAAAAAAAAATCCTGTGCACAAAATGCCCATGACAGAAAAATCTAATGATTATACTGAAACAAACAACTAAAACACGCAGCCCAAGAGAAGGTGGTGGAAGATTAAAACACCTTCGGCAGCTGCTTGTGTTACAGCCCGCCATCTCTTCCTGGTGCACATACTTAAGAAATCACCAACCTAGAAATCCAACAGGGCTTGTAGTTTTTGATGAAATGATCAGTAATGTATTGAGCTGTAAAATAGCTATAGCACCTGGCCGACTAGCCTCCTTAAGACTGGCCTAACATTTCTGTTTACAAATTAGCTAGGTTGACTGAGCTCCGGTTTAAGAGGCGGAATGCATACACCCTGTACATTAAGGCACCTTAAGAGTTTCAGCTATAACTATTCTTGTTTGTCAACTTGATCACAATGGCAATGAACTAAAACCAAGGGAGCTAGGTACACCTGTGGGGTTTTATTTTAATTAATTCATTTGAAGTGTGAAGACCCACTTTTAATCCAGACCATTTAAAGCTGGATGATCCATCTTTAATCTGGGCTACACCTTCTGGTGGTAGCCTGTAAAAGGACATAGAAGATGGAAGCTCTCTTTTTTTGCTTGCTTGCCTTCACTCTTACTGGTACGTCCATTCCTTCACTGGCATTAGAGCCTCCTTCTTCAGGATTCCAGTGTATACTGAAAACCAGCTGAGATATCCAGGCTTGAGAACAACTACTGGACTTTTGGACTTTCCATGGTAGACAGCCATTGTAGGACTAGCTGGAATACAGCCTGTAATCCACTCTCTCTAATCCCTTTCTCATATCTATATACCAGTCCTTTCTGTCAGATTTATTCTTGTAGAGAACCCTAAGTAGCACATTTACTACTTAATTTAATTCTACTCCAATTTCATTTGCATAGCTGCTATGTAGATGAATAAGATTTCTTGCTCGTATCTATTTGTAGTGGGCAGTCATATGTAGGTTCATGTGGTAATGTATGTGATCTTCTCACCAACCCCTCATGGTGGGTGGAGTAGGCCTTGTTCTTTTCCTATTTTGTTTAATTTGGGGGGGGGAATTATGGGTGTGAGACTATACCTCACCAACACAGTGTTGGATTCATGACCCCCTTACCTAAGATCTGCTACTAAAGTTCCTGAAACTGTTCTGGCTTTTCTGTTCTTTAAGGCTTGATATTTCAATTTTTTTTTATCCTACTGGCTACATACTTTTCTACCAATAATTTATCTTCCCATTATGTTAAGCAACTTGGTTACTGTTTTTAACAGCGGAGTTATCTAAAAAAAAAAAAAATTAGTAACAAAAGTTGGGTTGTAGACTGAAGGCGTAAGTCACAAACAATGCCACACCAGTTTGGAATTATGATTAATAGGGTGGTATTTATTTAAAGGGGAAAAAACTTACAGATCACCATCCCAGACAACAGCCCTCTGTGCAACCAGGAAGGGAGTCTAGTTGCCTGCAGAGCAGGAAGTGAAGAGAGAGAGGAGAGGGAAGTGGCCGCTTTTTTAAAGGGAGAGAGACCATGCCCCAATGGGCTGGTATCTCAGCAGCTATAGGCTGGAGGAGCGGGAGGACCTCCCGCAACAGTAGACAAAAGGGTCTCGAGAAAATATTTGCTATCTGAATGTGGTTTGAAATGGGGCAGAGTAAACAGAGTGAGACTTCCATTATAAAGAAATGAAGGAGAAGCTCCTAGCAGTCAAGTCTGTCACCTAGAAGAATGGTCCTGGGGGATGAAGGATGTCAGACAGTAGGGTAAAATAGTTCATCTTGGTGTGTGTTGGTGCGTTTTTCATAGTATCACAAAGCACCCTAGGCGAACTATCTTTATAATGTAAAGAGGGCCATCTAACACACAGTTACAAAGATGTAGTGCAAGGCTCTAGCATTGGCTTGGCACTGGTAAGTATCGCATCAGATGGGGAGTATCATCAGAGCAGGGACCCAAGGGTTGAAGATTAGTTATGCCCTGGATCATCTGCACAGCTAATCTAATGACCTGTGACTAGGCCACGCCTGTTATGATCCTACTACTTCCCAATTCCACCATCCTTGGGACCGAGTCTGCAGCAGCAACCTTTCAGCGAGGCCCATTTAAACGACGCCCAAGCCACCACATGGTGGTAAATTAAAGTTTAAGAGACAAGTTCACTTTGAAAAAGGCTTAATCAGGACATGTAGCAAAGTTATCAGCTTTCCTCGGACAGTAATTAAAGAGAGAGTTACTGTTGGTAACAGTTGGCCAGAGAGCACTAAAGGTCAAGGTGGAATGAACACTGGTTTGCTTTTAGATGGTTAGTTTCTTTCTTTTTTCTCTAATTTTTGAGTCACTCAATTACATAAATCTTCAGCTGGATAAACCTTCCAAGCCCCTTTCATGAAAAAAAGCTCTGATGTAGTAACCGTAAGGTTTTGCTCCATGAACAAGGGACCATCACATGTCTGGGGACACTGTCGACCTGAACTGATTGATGGATTTGTATGATGTACTTTTTCCTGTCCCTGCCTTGGTGCAATAGCATGTGCTTCCTTGAGAAATAAAACTCCCATTGTTGCTCATTGCTTAAGTGAAGCCTTTAAAAACTCAGCTCCACTTAGGTAGTAAAATAAAAACCAAGGGAAAGTGTTTCACATAACTCCATGCATTTAAGGTGCCTAAGAATGTATATAGAAATGGATTTTTTTTTGTTTTGTTTTTTTTTTTTTTTTTGTTTTGTTTTTTGAGACAGGGTTTCTCTGTAGCTTTGGTGCCGGTCAAAATGGATTTTGTGAGGTCTTTAAAAAGGGATGGTAAACGTCATTTTGGATTAGCAGATTTTTTTTCCCATATGAGTAAGTGAGCTCAGTAGAGTCACTGTGCCCAACGTGACAACTCCATTTAGATCTAGATGTCTAGGTTCTTTAATACACACTCAATTAAACATAGACATTGGATAGGCAAAAAAATGCAAGAAAATTTTAATTACATCTAAAAAATTAAAGGGAAAGTAAAAGATTTTGTAAATCTAGGATGAGATAGTCCTTTCTTACTACCATCTCCAAGCTGTCACCATACTTACCATACTCATAGTGATAAGGATTACTGGTGTATATTTTTAATTGTCCAATGGGGTCTAAGTTCTAAGAAGAGATCAACCGATTTTTCTCTTCTGAGCTTAAGAAGAATATATCTCATTCACTTCAAAGCAAACCTTTTAGTTACCCATTTTGATATGTTCCACTTAAACAGCAAGCCTGACAGATTGGAGAGGTGGCTCAGAGGTTAAGAGCACTGACTGCTCTTCCAGAGGTCCTGAGTTCAATTCCCAGCAACCACATGATGGCTCACAACCATCTTTAATGTGATCTGATGCCCTCTACTGGCCTATAGGATATATGTAAGCAGAATATTGCATACATAATAAATAAATAAATCTTAAAAAAAAACAGCAAGCCTGAATTCACATTACAAACAAGGAAATTGTGAGGCCAGTTATACTTATTGCTGTGGCTTGAAACAATAAGAGGCTCTGAGTTGCTTTTCTACAATAATATGGAAGTGGACAGAGTCTAAAAGGCGGGAATTCATTAGTCCGGTAGAGAAGAAGTGAGCAGCAAGTTGACACTAAAACTTTAAGACAAAATTCCTAATGTAGTTCATTTATTTTAAAACATAGAGTTCCTTGTTCCTTACAGTGTGGGTGATAGGAATTTTGTCCTAGGCAGACTGATATTAAGTCTGTATAAAGAATACACAGTGCTTCAAAAAATTAAAAATAAAGCTTAAAATTCTGACTCAGCTGGTTTTGTCATCCATGGGGGAAAGAGATAATTCCCTTTTTTATTCCCAGTCATACATTTTTTATATTCTAATCTTGTTCCCAGAAGACAACTGGACATGAAGCCTAGAAATAATAGCAACCCATTCCTCTGCTAGCTGTGACAGAGTGTCTGACATAGGGGGAAGGGCTCATGACTGAGGGTCTGTAGTTCTTTATGATCAATGCAGGGCAGCTAGTGGCTGCATCTGTAGTGAGAGCTTGCAATAAATTTGCCATATCTTGGTAGATCAGGAGGGAGAGAGATCACCAGACTCAGGCTGGACTATAACCCTTAAACCCAAACACTCTGACCCTATGTCCCCAGCTAGGGCCAGAGTTCAAAAGGCTCCCCACCCTTTCTAAACAGTGCAACTATTTGGGGACCAAGTATGTAAATACATAAGCCTACTGGGGATTCTGTGTTAAAGAGTTTATGAGTTTTTCAACTACATTTAGGACTCTGCGCTGTTGAATAGGTTTCTCAGGTCACAGTGAAAGACTCCCTCATCTGTTTGAATGAGAGGCAAGAAGGGTAGCTTTGCTGGTCTACAACACACAAGGCAGCAAGAATATATTGGTCATACTTTATCCACCACTTTATGCATGCTTGGCAGTCTCATCATGGTAGTCCCTGAGAGGCCACATCTGCTATTTTCTCAGAGGACTTAGCAGCTTTTGGTACTGTTTCTCAGAACTCAGTCCTCTCTTAACTGACATCTAAGAATGCAAAATATTCTTTAAATGCTGGATGAAATTGTAACATTCTGCTCATTCTACTCAGAAGCTCTTATTCTTTTTGCCATATGCAACATGGGAGGGTAATAAAGATGAAAAGAAATCACATTCTAGAAGTAGTCCTTATTTACGTGGAGCCTACAGTGATGTTGTGGGACATGCTACACACTTTGTGTTCCACAAATTTAAATTATACGTTTAACATGAACAAAAAATGATGTATCTATCACAGTTTCCTGAATACTCTGAGTATGTATACATTGTAGTCATCATCAAAGAAGATCAATGCTGTATTTGATATGGTAATTAGAAGCTTGCATTTATAGACACCACAAGGGTAATAGAGTGTCATGAATAACAGTAGAGCCAAGCCTGAAAATGCTCGTATAAAATTATATAGGGAAGAAATCAACTTAGTTTCTATATCAGTAAGTTCTGAAGAGCTTGACATTATATGCAGCAATAGTCTTGCGACTTCCTTTCTCATGTAGACAGATAAGAAATTAGACAAGCATAGTCCATTTGACAGTAAAGGGCATATGAGGTGGCTCTTGGGAAACATCTGGACAGAATGATGCAATAGAATTTTCATGGGCGCTGTTAAGAAAATAATACTAGATAAATACATCTCTTCTCTCTTTATTCTTTTTTTTGCAGACCGGTGATTATTTTTATTGAACACATTACATATTGAATGTAGTTCTATACATTTAAAATTTTAGTTTATAACGTGTGAATGCAAGTTGCATGGCATCAGTTACCCATCATAAGCTGTTTGCAAAACATTAGTCTATCATAGCATCCTTCAAAAGCTGCTCAGGTTTATTCTTATATGTTCATTTTGTTACTTAATAAATTCTGACTTTTATTGATTACAATTTTATTTAATACAAAAACATTTCAGTAAATATCTTCATAACTGTTAGAAGGAATTTCACATTATTGGCTTTGGATAAATTCCTAGAAGGGAAAGCATTTGGTAATAAACATCAGCCAATGTATTTAAGACTTTTGATAGGTCTGAAAAAATATCTATGCAAACAGCTGTGTACCTTATTTATTCATATTATTTAGACATTTCATCTCAACTATAATTATTGTTTTTTAATTTATCTTAAGTCTGGGCCACAGCCTTCCCACATCCTCTCCTCCAAGTCCCTCTCTCTCATCCTCCCCAATTCCCTCCTTTTCTGTCTCTCTCTAGGAAAGGGCAGGTCTCCAATGACTATCAATAAAACATAGCGTATTAAGTTGCAGTAAGACTAAGCACCTCCCCATATAGTAAGGCTGGGGAAGATGACCCAGTGTGAGAAATATGGTCCCAAAAGCCAGTAAAAGAGTTGGAGACAGACTCTATTCTCACTGTTAGGAGTGCCCCCCATAGGAGAACCAAACTACACAACTGTCACATAAATGCAGAGAACGCTCTTCCTGGATCATCTGAATAACACTAGAGTAAAATTCTTCAAAGTACTCATTTGGCAAGTCATATGTGTAAATGATGCAGGAGCTGGCTCTCTGTAGGGAGTGAGACAAAGGGGCCCATGGTAAGAATTGCAAGTTGATCACATATGCTGTAGTGAAAATAGATGCTGGTGTTAAAAGGAAGCATGGGGTTAAAACAGGAAAACTAGAGATGCTGAAGATGAGAAACCAAAAGCTTGCACGTAGGCACCGGATAGCCAAGTAGGCCTGATCAGAGATGGAGAGGCTCTGAGAAGCAAGGCCAACAGTTAGCTTCCATGAGATCTGCTCACTGGGGAATGTATGTTAGATACTCTTTCTCTTTTACATATTCTTGTTTCTATTGCAGCTAACTGTAGCAGACAGAATTGTAAGCAATAATGGCAACTAATGCCACCTGTATCAGGAAAGACACCTTGTAGACCATCTTATAGATAATGGGTTACCTAAGAATGATTGTGGCTGTATCAGTAGTTGTGATGGGAGTTACAAGCTTACCACAGAGAGTGAGAATAAAGCCAGCATGGCCAAAGTAACTTCAAGTGAGACATCTGCAGGGTGTAGCAACAGCAACCAATCACTAAGGACTAAGAGTTGAGGTCAGTAACTAAGGAAGTTGGAAGTAGAGAGTAGTAGAGGGGACCTCACACCCTAACTGCCTGAGCTGCCTATGAATGGAGCATCATCATTTCCCTGGTTGGGTCAAGGGGACATTCAAGGAGTATGTGGCTCAACACACACACACACACACGCACGCACGCACGCATACACGCACGCACCCCCCCCCCCAATTTGACAAATTTCAGAGACATTACCTCAGCTTTAGTCCATTTTCTGCCCTAGTCCCATAAAATCCCCTAGACAATGAAGTTTAATGGCTTCTCCTCTCTTGAACCCCTCTACTCTGGGTTTCTCGAACTTTTCCTTTATTTATTGCCTTCTTATTTCTCACTTTCCCTTTCTTTCCCACTTCTCTGTTGAACTCCTCGGAAAAGCTCATCCCTCCCTTTGCTTACTCCCACAGATGTTCATACTGTTAATCTTCATTGGCAGGAGACAATGAACTCTGTGGCCACTCTGATGATCTTTCATGATGTTCAGTTTCTGGAACCCTAGATCCTTGTGAGTTCAAGCACAAGGGTGTGGAGAAAGGAACTGCTGCACTTAAAAAAAAAAAAACAGAAACACTAGCATGTTTACATTTACATATTATGTGTGCATGGAGTTATGCTGTTGAGTCCCAAAATAATACAAAACATCCTACATCTTTTGAAATCACCTTATTGTATGTTAATTGAACATTTTACATTTTATGCTTTCACCACATTTTCTGTGTTGATTTATCACTTTTAGGTCCTTTTCCTTTGCATCTCATTTCTTTTTGGTCCCTTCCCCCCCCTTTTTTTACAAATTGTCATATGTTTTACGGTATGTGTATATAACATTTATATGTACACATATATGTTTTATGGTGTGTATACATATGTGTGTGCGTAAAATTTTTCTGTACTTTAGATGTAGAAAGGAAATTTGTTAATAGTATATTCCTAAATTTTTCTCATTTATCTCAATGAAAGGCAATGAATTTTCTCTGTATAATTTAAGTAAGAGATCTTCTATTTCATTTTACTTTCTAAGACATTTACTGTGTTCATAATGCTGGCTTGATACTTTTTCCCTTCTGTTTGCACTGCTCTGAAGATGTCAGCATCTTGTATTCTAACACCTGAAATTCTTACCTGTGTGCAGTCTGTCTCTGTTCTCTAGCGGAATTTAGTTAGTGAAGGCCTATATCAAAGAAGTAGATGGCTCTGCTGGTCTGGGGTTCAGAGGGAAGGATAGGCATTGGAATGGTCATTGGAAATTGTCAGCAAATGGAACCACATTGCGTAAGATTACTATAAGAATTAGGGTAAATGATAATTTGTAAATACAGAGGAAGGAAACTTGCTCACATTTGGAGGCTAAGAAACTAAATGCCCAGCAAAAAAATGAATGAGGACCAGATAGTCGGATTCAAAAAGGAGATTAAAAAGTGTTTCTAGAAGAAGCATGCTAACAAATGAGCTTAACCAATTTAGTGATTGGACATCTCCCCACTGAGCAATATGGAGACCATGTAATTTTAAAAGATGAGCGTTGGTGTGCCTAAAAATTCACACTTGTTTTAAAGAACGCAAAGATATGTGCCCTATCTGGTATAGGGTTTAGAGCAACACGAAGTTGCTTTTGCTTTTTGCTATCATTCATGGTTGATTTGTTTCTGCTTTTATTTTGTTTTTAGGATAAAAGATGTTTTAATATGATTACTTGCTATGAAGAAGGATCCAGGCAGAAAAGAGATTTTTACCAAGGCAGGAATGAGGAAAGAGAGGGGTCTGGGTCAATTGCAAGTCCTTCTGTTTACAAATGGAGAGATTGAGGCTGGGTTATACTAGAGAGGGCGCAAATTAAAAATGGTGGGGAACAAAACACATAGGTGTCTAGGAGGGAGAAATTGAAGTAAACCCTCGAGAATTTTTAATGCATGCTTTTGTAGTCTTAGTGAAATAAAAATCGTGTCTTGCTTACAAACCATTTCCAGAATGTGAGACTTAATTATCTCTGTGCCATTAATTATTTTATTCCTAGATCGAAAATCCATTCTCCTAATCTTCTTGTTAAACACATCATTGGGCTTCAGTGTTCACCTGAGAACACACCCTCAGGAAGTATTCTGACCCCCAATCTAAAGGGTCCCTCAACTGGCTTACAGGCTGCCTGCCGAGATACCTGCCATGTGTATCTCATACACTGTACTTTGTCATGCTGTTCCTTGGTTTTATGTATTGGCGGGACACTCGCTATCTTCTTTGAAAGGCAAAAGTGTTCCTTTTCCAGTAATAATTAGCAGTTGAGTGGTGGCAGTGATAACTGCATCTGAATAGTTGTCATGGTGATCATTAGCAGATAAATAGTGATAAGGGATGTTGGCAAGAGGTAGCTGCTCTTGGAAGTAGTTACCCAGGAACAGCGAATAGTATTTTAAAAATGTCTTTGCCCTTGTATTTTGTTCTCAAATGAGCAATAAATAAAAAGCAGTCACATTGACCAATGTCCTATGGCTTTTGTACTAGTGTCTCTTTCAGGAAAACATTTTCCTATCATTTCTAGGAGCGCCTTTGTGCTCTAACTGTATCAGAGTTGGTTTAATCCCAAGATTCCTCTGTGCTTTATTTCCCAAGTTCCCTCTCTTTATTTCGTGCTTCACATAATTCACAGAAAAACCCTCAGTTCCCATTCCGCTCCCCTCCATCAGAAACCTTAACTTAGGTTAAGACTGTCTTTCCTATTTCTACTGCTATGTCTGTTCTCCTTATTTACATGGATTCTTTCCTTGTGGCTAGGCTCCAAGAGGAGATGATTTAGAAATAAAAGAGATTATAAAATAAAATTTTACAAGCACAAGACAGCAGGGAGGAGTAGGAAGGGATATTTCTTAATAATCTCTCCTCTAAAACATGTGTTGCTTTGTTCGATCTGACTCCATCAGTCTGCGTGGTAAGATACAGATATTTCTTTGGAGAACAGAAGACAGCAATCTAGAAGGCTTCATTCAGAGAAGCAGTTCTCAGAACAAAACAAGGCAGGTTCAAGGCAGCTTACAAGAGCTCTGCCAGGTTCTCCCTGCGTTTACAATTGAAGCTCCAGACAGAACACAGCAAGGTTAGGACACTGCCAGGATGTTTGAGAAGGAAGGAGCAATAGAGATTACTTTCTCCTCCCATAGGGAAATGAAGAATGTAAAAGCAGAAAGATATAATTGGGTCAACCCAAAAGGAGGCATTTTTAAAAAGAGTTTGAGACCAGACACTTCAGAAATGCCAACCCCATACCACAAGTTCCAGGGAGAAGAATAAAGATGATGAAACTGGATTAAAAGGGTTCTAGGATATCTTGAGATTTTCTGTGCCTGGGGAGAGGAGCCTTGGAGGGGTCTCTACAATTCTGCGGCCTCTAAAACAGACGTCAACATTAGCTTGGACACTAGGCTAGTGGCTGTACCAGAGGTTACCAGGCCAAACACAGATCAGACTAAAGTCTCTATGTTTCTATAATGCATACAGAGCTTTAGACATGAGGTGTTGACAGGAAGCTTGATATAATCAACAGGGCCGATGTCGCCCAGCACAGTGCCACAAAGTGGGCAGGCAGAGTCGCCTCCTTCACCATGGATGCCTGGTTCATTATGTTAATGGATTCCGTTCCTAGACTTAAATCCTCTTCAGGGGACATGGTAAAAGCAGAAGAGAGCAACTTGAGTTAGTGGATCTTTAGACACAGCATTTGAACTGAATTTACACAGAATGCTATATTTCTAGGGACAGGAAAATTGTTTTTCTTCCCATTGAAATTAGCAATTAGAATTTCAGCCTTTTGCACAAATTTGAAATCAAATAAATTGATTTGGTTTCAAAAAAAAAGCTTTAGAGGCAGACCCACATTAAGGACCTGCTGATGTACAAGGTGACTGTGGTCTCCATCATGGTGGCGGTGGCTCAGGAGTCCATCAACGGGAAACGTCTGAGATTCCGTTTTAAAATCAGCGCTAATTCCGGCTCAACTTTTTAGACACACAGCACCCAGAAAATAAAGGCCAGCTTGAAACATTGTCACAGTTTACGTGCTCATTAATTTTATATTGCCCCCGAGAGTGAAATGGGAAGGGAAAGAGCTTTAATGAGGAGGCGACTGATACCTCAATGTCCTCACGAACCATCATGGGCCTTCGGCTCTGGTTTTCAGCCAGGAAAGACAGGAGTGAAACGTTCCGTACCTTTTCTCGAGTTTGACAGAAAACAATCAGCGAAGGAGTTGGCTAAACATGAAAGTTCACTTCAGCTGTCTCGGAGTTGGCTTTTTTTAAGAAGCCATCACTTTAAGCCTGAGTGAAAAGTACTGTGGAGGACTGGGTTAATGAGAGAGCTGGTGCTCTCCTTGAACTTCCTGTCTCTGAAAGCTTCTCGGTATGGGACCCCAATTACTGTCACTTTCCGCGCTGATGCACACTGGACAACCCAGGACGGCCCCTGCCCCCACTCCAGAACTTAATCAGCGCGATTAATCGTTCGTCTTTTAGAATTTCTCCAGCCATTTGCCATGCTTTCAAACACGGTGGAAGTACGGTCCTTGAGAATGTGCAGGCAGTGGTGTGGCTTTTTGGCGTGCGGCTGCCCTCTGGCGGCAAGAAAAGAACTCCAAGATACTGCTTTCTTTTTCTTTGTGGTTAAGATAAAAACTTGAGTGTTTGACTAGTACAAACTAAGAAATGTGGGTTTTTTTAAGGCGGTGTACAAAGATGCGAATGTCCACGAGCAAATTCCGCAGAGATGTAACGCTTTGGAGCCTTACCTGACAGGAAGAACTCTCATCTTAACCAGGAAGCCTTCAATGTAGATGTGGACATGCAGAATATGGGAGCTCGGACTTTCTTTAGAGCTGATTTTCATGCCTGTTCACCTCTATCCAGGCTCCTGACAGAGTGCTAGAGGAGCAGGCATCTAGTTATCAAGTTATGACAAAGGAAAGTCAGAGAAATTAGATTGTGTGCTCTCCCACACTGGGAAAGTTACAGAAATTCTGTCAACGCCGCATGCTGAGAAACGGTAATCAGCCTTCTTAATGGTGGGGTCTGGCACTTGTTTTCTCTCTTTGCAAAGAGTCTGTATAAACAGAAGTAGCATAACTTGCTGGAATTTGGGGTTACTGTCATTCTGAGTGTGATTGTGTTCTTGCTTATATAACTCATTTATTTTCTCTATGAATTCCTCCAAGTTGGGGCAAAAGAAGAATTGGAAATTACATATAAGTAACTAAGGGGATGAGAGGATATAAATATCTCTTTTGTCACCAGCAGTTAATATATCTAAAGTCCTCATTACATCCACTAGAAAAGTCGAATTTAAATCGGAGAACTCGGGATACAGAAGGGACTGAGTGTCCCCAGTTTGTATTCTAGCAGGGCTTCCACCAGCTCCATAATTGAACTTCTTCCCTCGATAGCATGTTCTGTACGTGTCTCACAGCATTGCAACCGAGAAGAAATGAAGTTGGAGAGTGGAGGAGCTTTTGAGACAACCAAACGTAGAAGGTAGGAGCATGTCTGACTGTTGTAGCTCCTACAATTGCAGGGAACTTTATGTAAAGGTGGGTGCCGCGGTTCAGGTAAATGGACCTCAGACGTGGTCCCTGCTGTCCAGAGTAAATGTCTTCTAGGAGGGTTGGAGAAAGGTTTATCCGTGATCTTTGTTTCAAAACTGAACATTGTCGGGGTGGAGGAGATGACTCAATAGCAAGCATGAGAGAATCAGGTTTGGAAAATCAGGCATGGCTGTGCATGCCTGTAACTCCAACATTGGTGAACTACATTTAGGGGAGGAGAGAGTCAAGTTCTGGAAGTTCCCTAGATCATTCATATTCAATGAGAGACCCTGTGGAGAACTGTAAAAAGAAAAAAGACACCCAACATTTTAGAGTGGGCATCGGGGACAGGCTACACCCCAATGAGATACTCTCAGTGACCTTCCTCTTGCAGAGTGTAGGCCAGATGCCTTGAAAACAGTGCCACCTGCTGGAGAATTGTACTTAGTGCATGGTTCATTACAGGAATATTTTATATTCAAATAATACTATTGTCTTTACTTTTAAAATACACTTTTATTATCCTTTCTTTAAAAGTATACTTTGTTTTCTTTCACTTTTAAACAACAAATTCCTTTCATTCTTTCTTTTTCCTTCCTTCCTTCTTTTCTTTCTTTCTTTCTTCTTACTTTCTTTTCTTATTCTGGGGATTAAACCCAGAAGTTAAAGCACACTAGGAAAAATATTATGCCATGGAACTACATCTCCAGCCCTGTGTTTGGTTTCTACATGTGAATATATGCATTTTTATCAACTCAGGCATGTAATTATCTATGCACCCCTATATGTCTGTAGATTCTGTATCTTGTCAGTAAGATGAAGTAGAGAGAAAGGAGCAGGCACCGCGATGCCCACCTTTAATCTCAGTACTCAGGAAGGAGAGGCAGGAAGATCTCTGAGAGTTCGAATCCCACCTGGCCTGGTCTAAATAGTGAGTTCCAGAACAGCTAGGAATACATGAAGTATCACCCCCACCCCTACACACACACACACACACACACACACACACACAAATGAAAAGGTAAATCAAGCAGGTAGGGGACAGCATATTTAAGTCAGGAGTAAGAGCATAGTGAAGTCCGGAGCCAGGATGGTGCTGAGCACCTAATGCCCGCTAGAAAGTCTCACACAGGCACTGGAGAAGAGGGGGCAGCATTTCCACCCTGACTTTTTCCAGTCGTTTGCACAGAGAGAAATTTGATCAGGTACATGAGTCACCATGTCCATAAAATGGAAAAGAGATGCCACTCTGGCAGAAAATTGCTTCAGTCCCCAAAACCCTTCCCTCTTGCTTAACATTCCCACCTGAAGCCGGGCCAGAGTCTAGACTAAGTGTCTGTTTGGAAGGAAACAAAACCCCCGTCTTTAAAAATCCATGGCTGTAGATGTAAGAATTTAGAGGGTTTGAAATTTAATGGCCCTGTCTAAAGTTCTCAAAGAAATACCTCTTACCTATGACAAAACTATATTCATTGGTAATATGAGGGGAAAAGTTAAAAAACTCGTACTAAACTGTGGTTCAAGAAAATAAAAAGGAACTACAAAAATTATATTTAGACTGAGGAGATGGCTCAAAGGGTGAAGACGTTTTTTTCTGTGTAAGTGTGAGCAGCTCAAAGGGTGAAGACGTTTTCTGTGTAAGTGTGAGCAGCTGAGTCCAAACTACTGGAACCTCCACTCATCTTGCTGCAAACCCAGGGCTGTGGAGGCTGGAGACAGGCCAATCACTGGAGCTCGCTGCTGCCACTATAGCTCCGGGTCCACGGAAAGACGATGGCTTGTGGGATTGAGGTAGATGGCGATAGAGGTGGACGCCTGGCATATCGCTGTGAGCTATGCATGCATGCGCATGCGTGTGAGTACCCACAGCATGAATACCTGTGTACACCACGTACATGTACACCCCCACACACACACACATTTGCAGTGTAAATACCTATGTGGAGCAGGTATGTGCTAACTGAATATGTACACACACTATATAGTCACACACATATACACCATACAGTTCACACACACACACACACACACACACACACACACACATGCTAAAATGTAGACTCCCCAATATGGAGATCTACCAATATACAAATTCAGAAGACCACAGGAAATCCGAAACCAAGCAGCAAAGGTTTAACCCTTTTGAGGACAAGAGGAAAGAGTTGTCTGGTGTTCACAGACGATGTGCAGCGGAATCTAGAGTTTATTCTGAACGTCTAGCTCTGTTTTTGTCAACGTGACTCAGTCAGCCATATG
This sequence comes from Microtus pennsylvanicus, assembly GCF_037038515.1. Taxonomy (NCBI): domain Eukaryota; kingdom Metazoa; phylum Chordata; class Mammalia; order Rodentia; family Cricetidae; genus Microtus; species Microtus pennsylvanicus. The sequence goes on from NC_134582.1 coordinate 26,191,106, forward strand.
TCTTTTCTAGAAAGATGGGACAGTGTCCAAATCAGCACAACAAACGCCAGACAGGTGCTCTCAGCCCTTTATCCCACCAGCACAGAGCTGCTTTCTTCCTGGGGTGCTTCTTCATGCTGTAAGTTCAGATGTAATAAATGTGACCTCCAGGAGGCAGGAGAGCACTCTAGTTAAAAGGAGGAGCCTGGGGCCTCACTTCCCCATAGGCCAATAATTAATTTCTCCACTAGGTGGCAGCAACTGGAATACAACGGGAAGAAACGTTACTTTCAAATCTTTCTGTTTATATTTGAGAACAACAGTTTACAACAGTGTAAACATTCTAATTTTATCCTGGAAAATGTGACCTTATTAGCTTATAGGATTTCAACACACTAACTTAATATAAAACACAAAACAACAAACGAATAAGAAAGCAAACTTTCATGGAGATGCCTTCTAAATAATAAGGGAACTTTTTTTATTTAAAAAAAATATTAAGAATTTAGGTGTTTGGGTTTTTTAATCCAATGTAGGGGCTAAGAAAGAGACTAAAATGGTGTTGGTGACAATGAGAAGACTTATTATTTGTTGACCAGTGCTGCCATGTACCAAAAGCTGTATTTAAAAAGCTTAAAAAAACAAAACAAAGCAACAGTGGACCCGGATCAGAAACAACCAAGCAAGGCCAGATTTGCGCAGGAGTCTGGACAGAGCCGTTACTGTTGTCCTTCCCATGACCTTACGCTTTTTTTTTCCCATGCCGGAGTTATTTTCACAAGGGAATGAGAAGTGCATGCAGGTTATAAATTTGCATGCAAACAAGGACACATTCCCATCATGACTTTCCCTTACCTAGAGACACATACCATTAAATCAGTCAGGGGCGATGTTGTAGCTTGAGTCCAGTTACACTGAAAGCTAGCCGTGGATATTCGTTCAAAAGCAAAGTAATAAATTCACTCATGCAGAAGAAGTAAGTGTCCAAAGGTATCGTAAATAAAAGGAGAAGAAGGCTAGGGAGTAGAGAAGTCCGAGGTGCTCCACTGGAAGGAGAAAGGGAAGCGGGAGCGGGGGCGGGGCAGGCTAGGCGCTCACATACACTGCCTTCCCATTTCTGTGGTTACCCATCCCATCTTTAGAAAGCCTCCTCTGGGCGCTGTCTTGAATGGACACAAATAACCCAGTTCAGCATAGACGAGTCGAGTACCATGCATGGTGACCCCTGAGCAGGACTCAAACCCCACAGAGGCACTTTGCAGGACTCAATCCCCACAGAGGCACTTTGCAGGACTCAAACCCCACAGAGGCACTTTGCAGGACTCGAACCCCACAGAGGCACTTTGCAGGCAGTGAAAACAGGCAGAGTACAAGGACATCCTAAGGCTGTGAGCCTGGCATCAGGAGGACCCCCCCCCCACCTTCATTTATTTCCCTACCATCCTTTCTACACTGGACCGGAACCCACAACAAAAAGAGGAATTATAAGTCAGACAGTACAAAGATCAGCAAGACCAATTTTGCTTTGTACACAATAATTTATTATCCAGTAAACCTTCATTTTTATATACTTTACTTCAAGTCTCTTTCAGAGCGATAAAGCGAGATAATAAGGCGTTATCCAAGGGCACTCTTGGGAAGAAGAAAAGCCTTGATTTACACACTAAATAGCGTTAGGAGTGGCAGTGGGGGCTTTAGGGAAGATGTTCTGGGAGTAGGAGGTGGTGCACTTGTTCCCAGGTATCCACACCCAAAAGACAACTGGAAATGACTTTGAGGGAAAAGCTACTTCCCTGTCCTGTGGAGTCCTTAAGCCAACTCCCTCCTCTGATAATCTATTCTGTTCTCACTGTCATTCAAATGAATCCTCAGAGTGGCAGCATTCCTGGAGTGTCACCAGTGCCTTGCCCACTGGTGACTTGTACCCAACTCTGGAATATCGGCTTCACAAAGGAGAAAACCCAGACTGGACTCACACACAGGCTTCACAGAACGAAGCAGGGAGGCCAGCAAAACACAAGCAATGCTCACCTTCTAAAGGACAACGGGGTGTTTAGTCACACAGCTAGCGACACAGACGCACACATTCACAATGCACAGACAGATTTTCCTGTAAAGGTCGAAAAGGCGTTTTAGAGCTTTAAAGAAGGATTTACAATTTCCTTAGATCAACAAAGTGCTGAGGGTCACTACGGTAACCAAGATGGAGACCACAAGGAGCACAATCATGCCCACGTGACATAATTTCGATCGCTTGTTGCGCTTCTTCTTCTTCTTCAGCAGAGTGTCAAAGCCTGGAGTGTACGTATCCCCCAACCAAAAGCGCAGGTCATTGGGGTTTTCCTAAAAGAAAACAGCACAGAGAAATTATCACTAACCAGTGACCAGTCAGCATTACAGTGGATACTTGGGAACAAGATGCTGCCAGGGGCCCTGAGTGTCTGTATTCATGTTCTTTGGGGTAAGGTGTTAGGTGTCAATGCTCAAACAGTAAACTCGACAACTCTAAGCATCTCAGAAACACTGCCACAACGGACTGACTGTGGGCACCTGTAGGAAAATTGTCTGTCTGTATAAGAATTTATTAGGTGGCCTGCACAACACCTGTGTTAAATTGCTGACCCTTCTAAGTCAGAAACACCATTTTCATCTCTTCGCCAATTGTGTTTTTCTAACATCTTACGAATAATGTCTATAAATCAGTTAAGTGAGTTGAAATACAATTAACATTCCTAGCTTTAGATGGACCTTGGAGGTTTTATCTCATTTTTGTGGCAGAGATAAGAATCTGGTTAAGTTTTGGGAAATCCCAGCTGACTTCCCTGAAGGAAGAATAAGCCTAGGTCTGAAGAGCTACTTCCATAGCAGAGCTACAGAACATCTTCTACAGAGAAACTCAGGAGACACAATGCATCTTTGCTCGTGTTAGCTCCAATCCATAGGGTGTCTCTGTCTCATTGGCTCCATCTTCTGTGGAGGGCCAGAGAATTCTCTTTAAGAATTCTACTCTCAAGTACCTGATAAGTTGCCTGTACACTTGACTAGTCCATATACTTTTTGAAAACAAACAACAACAGCAACAAAAGACCATTTTCTTGTAATCTCTAACTAGTTTAGTGCAATCAATCCTGTGTCTCATATATTAAGTTTACAAAGATAGCTGGGTTACCACTTGCACATAGCAACTGCAGGCCTTGGCTTTTCTTGCCTGGATATTTTGAAGGATTTGAAACAGGCTATCACCCTCAATAGTTTGAGTGGACATAAGTCAGCTACTGGTGTCACAAAACCAATGTCTGGTAGCTGGCAGCATGTAGGGTTTCTGAACTAGTTTCAGACGTGGGGCTGTAACGCTAGGAGGGACATGCACACATAAGGAGTTGGGATGGATTTGGCAATTGCAGTTCTCCTATAGAAACTTGTAGGTGGGTTTAAGTCACCCACTCAGAAAAAATTCTTCCTACTTGCCAATGATCTTCGATTTCCTTAGTGTGATATTAAAACTTAAAAATAAATAAAACATTTGAGAAAAAAATTAATTTTTTAATTGGCAGTCTTTGAATCAGGTAAACTATTTCTATTTACTCAGTTCGATGGATTTGCATGTGAGCAGGGATGTTCATCCACCACCCCCTTGTCACAACTGCACAAAGCAAAGGCAAGTGAACAGGCCTGAGCTTGTGCCCAACAACAAGCGTCTGTGTGTGACATAAATCAATGCGCTTTCCCCAGATTAGACTTAATGATACGAAGTCTTTGGTAAAAAATACGAAATTAAACCAAAACAAAAAAGAGGAAAAGAAATGCATTGTTGTTGTCATGGGAATGTGTGTTTTGGGAACTTCTTGGAAAGAAGCTAAAGGAGGTTACCCTCGAGCTAGGAGATGATTCTGGTGATTCTGGACCATTATGTATTTCAAGGAATGCACAGTCGAGGTTTTAAAACAAGTGTGCAGAACATAAAAGTCTACAGTACTGCCCCCTTTAAAAAGAAATGTGGTTCACGGCAGGTGGTGAAGGTGTGAGCTCACATCAGACACACATTTTTAAATGAAGGCTACTTGGCAATGTCAGGCCTTTCTTGCGTAAGGCAGGTTGAAGCAAGAAGAGGCTGATCAGGAATCCAATCCCTTCAGACAACAGAGGGTCCATGCTGGCTTTCAGGCATTTGGGCATTGTCTGTGTAGGTGATATCAGAAGAAGAAGGTAAAGGTAGGGAAAGAAAATCCTAAGCTGGGTGCGTGAGTTCGTTGTGTATTTTTCCTTGTGGAAATGTTTGTTTTGAGACACAAGAAAAACGACCAAAACATAAGCCTTCACTCTTAAATCATTTCATGGACTTGGAATATTAACCAAACGACTGTTGGGAAGGGCTTCCTTGTGCAGCACCTAAGTCTGATCACTTCATAGGTAGTTTTGAAAAATGCAGAGAAAGAAATGCGTTCCTAGGTGGCCATAAGCATAAACAGCTACAAGATTACAAGTGAGGGAAAACACGTATGACCTTACAAATTAATTTGAAAAACAACTTGCGTCTTCCCAGGAGACCTTTTTTCATTGCTACTTGCCTTTTCTCCTCTCTACACTACACAGGCGCCATTGGCTGTGCAAAATACAAAACAAACAGATAACCCCACATATGGGCTGGGAAAGAGAAATAATTCCAAGGACCAAAAGGACCGGTGGTCTTTGTGTTTAGTGGGGAACTTCTGCTACTGCTGCAGCATCTTCTGAGGTCCACTCGGCTGATGTGGTTGAGCAGCTGAGGATAATTCTTAGTAAACGCACCTTCAGATGTCCGGAGAGATTCGTGTGCGCAGAATGCTTGTCATATTCCTCGATGGTCCACGAAGGACTCTTCTTTCTTTCTTCCGTAGCTTCCTCTATGCTCATGTCACCATATAATGGGTTATTCTTCATGACTGAAGACATGGACGGTGGGGGACTGTCAGGCACGACGGCGTTCTCCCCACCAAATCCCTTAGCCCGTTGAGAAGAGATGCTCTTTTCTCTCTGTTAGGAGATAAGAAAATAGGATGGCCTTGCTGGTGGCAGAGAAGCCAAAATGGCAGAAATCTGGATCTGAAGATTTATTGATTCTGTTTCAAATTCAACAGATTGAGCAATTGACCTATAAAGTGACTCTGAGGTCTGCTTTAATTAGAATCCTACCATTAACTGAGTTCTCTCTTTATATGTTGTCCTGATCAGTTTAATATCCATTTCAAGGCATTCTCCGGCTACAAAGAAAGAATAGTGTTCTCCAATTCATCTAGTGGGATTCTGAAGAAACGCAGTTTTGCAGCTCATGTGCACTAGAGTTTAGTGGCATTTTATGTTTTTTAGTGTGTCCCAAGGTTCCTACACATAGGACTTAATATTGTTGTATGAATCCAGCAAAATTAGGATTAAAAGTGTTTTCTGGGACCACAAGATGGCTCAGCAGGTATTGGTGTTTGCTATTTACCTGCCAGCCTAGATTTGACCCCCAAAGCCTAACAGTCCAAGGAGAGAACAGAATCCTGAAACTGGTACTGCCTCTTCTCTGACCTCCACACTCACATGTCCCGGCAGGCACATGCAAGTGTATGAACACACACGTATGAACATATATGCATACAAGCACACACACACAAATAAATAAACAAATAAAGTTAAAAACCCTGTTAAATAATTTCTAAATGTCTTGGCTTTTTATAAACATGCCTTTGGATCCTATTTCAGAGACATTTGAGGAGGAGGTCTACATAGTTTCTTCTCCCAAGCTGAAATACTCCATGCTAGACAAAGAGGGGAGGTTCATTAAACCTGGAGAGCTGATCACACATTTTTCCAAACTCAGGAAACTAAAGACCCTTAAATTCTCAGGGAGGTCTAAGGAGCACAAGATTCACAAGGTGCCTTCCCAAGGCTATAAAAGCAACAAACACCTGCTAGGGCCTAGGAGACTTTTCAGTGGAGCTCCTGTATGCTGGCACAAGTAGGCTACTCCAGGCATGCAGGTTTTGAGTCCTCACCCACGCTGGATTGGCTGTTTCAGAGCTACAGTTGCCTTTGGGTCACCCATGAGCCTGTAAGTTACCATAACAGACTAATTGTTCCACTAAGGTAGACTTAGGTGGGATCATTTCTTCTGTCTGTTATTAGTACCCTCTCTGAGGTGGAAAGATTTGCTCCCATCTCCCTGGCTCCAGGAAAACTCATAGAGCAACTGAGTCAATTTAACATCATTCACCCCCAAAGTGCCTATTGTCCACTAGAGTAATTAATTCTTCACTTTCAGAAATTTAAAAAACTTGATTGATATTGAAACATAGAAAAGGACACACATGATGGATGCATGTGATTTTCCCACAAACATTCAAGTGTGTGTGTGTGTGTGTAAGATATTGGTGACTGGACATAAGAACTTTGGAGATACACCAATAGGAATCACATCCCTTTTGAGTCACCTGTATGAGAACCACTGGCCATATATCAATGGCCTAAGGGTCTTTTAGGACATAGATTGAATATGTATTTATATAAACTAAAATTATAGACTGGCATTGCATGAGGCATCCTTCTGAAATAACTTGTAAGTAAAGAGAAAAATAATCCAGATAAAACTATTTGTATTCTCTTGGACATTGGCTTTCCATTACTTTTAATCAAAAAGATTTATTTATTTTGTTTTTATTTTATGTATATTAGTGAGCGTCTGCATGTATGTAGGTGTATCAAATGTGAGCCTGACATGGTGGATGCTGGGAATCCAGCCTGGGTCCACTGGAAGAGCAGAAAGCAGGTTTAACCAGAGTCACCTCTCCAGCCCCTTCCTTGACGTTCTTAATAAAGGCATCTTTCATATTCTTAGAGATCAACTTGGAGACCCTTTTTTACTTAAATTTGGTTTTGGCCTGCCAAAAGTCAATTTATAGTCCATAATGGTAAGCTGTATAATAAAGCAATAAGCCTTCTTATCTTAGCATTTATCTCAAAGGTGAGTAGATGTGTTAGTGTGGTTCTAAACTAAATAAGAGCAATCTGACAGGAAATTAAGGTTATTTGAGCTTAACACAATTATAACTCTATTGTTTTCTTCAAGCCTGGACGGCTTTGATCATATCTGAAGCAGGATAACTCTTCTGACATACACGAACTTTCTTTGTTAGGTTCTTTTCCTGCTAGACTGCTCATTGCATGCAGTTAGGAAGGTTTGATAGATGAGGGAAATAAAATGTGTGGTTCAAGAAAGTCTATATACACTATAAAAATGGATGTGTTTAGAGGAACGAATATGTGAAGGTATCAAAAACAGTCAGAGCTTTATTCTAAAGCAGTCTTGTTTCTAGGCCATATCCTTGAAAATTTTTAAATATTTTCCTGAAATATGCTTTTTGTCTCTGATCTGCACAGCATTCTTATCTCTGATGGGAAGGGAAGCTTATTTATCATGCTTTGTTACTAATGTGAAGAAATCAGTTATATTTTATAATTTAAGAAATTGATAGGATTACTGGGAACATGATTCAGGCACTGAGCACATGCTTAGATTACTGGAGATCTTGGGTCTGGATCTATAGTTCAATGGCAGAATGCTTACCTAGCAAGAGTGAATCTCGAGGTTCAAACAGCAGTTTATATATTAAAAAAAAAGTTGTGATTTATTTGTATTTTACTATTTTTTTCCAAATAGATTTAATAAAGTAAAGAACATATACAAAGTCTAACTTTGCATGTTGCACCTTAGGCGAAATACTGAGAAGAAAATTCAGTAGCATTTCTGTGATTTTAACAAAGTGAGCTGGGACTGGAGAGATGGCTCAGTGGTTAAGAGCATTGCCTGCTCTTCCAAAGGTTCTTGAGTTCAATTCCCAGCAACCACATGGTGGCTCATAACCATCTGTAATGAGGCCTGGTGCCCTCTTCTGGCCTACAGGCAGACACACAGACAGACTATTTTATACATAATAAATAAATAAATATTAAAAAAATAAAAAACAAAGTGAACTATAAAATAATTCCATTTGAACTACTCATTTGAAGTAACAGTTCAAAGTTTAACTAGACTCTAGCTATTAAGCCAAACTTTGTCCACTTATTTTAATTCTAATACTTTAATGAGCAAGTAAAATACCACTTAATGAAAAAGGAACTAGAAGACATATTCAGGCAAACAAACGCTAAAGGTTAGCAGCAGACAGGCCGTTAGAACAAGAACCTCTAAAATCATACAGCAAGAGGGAGTGAAACTGGAGGTAGGCAGGGAGACTGAGACAAAGAGATTTTGCTAAATAAACAGAAATTGATGAGATGGAAATAAGATAATCTGAGTTTAAAGTAAACTAAAGAATTAGAAGGTAAAAAGTTTGGCACAGGTGTTTTTAATCAAGCAACAAAGAACCAATTGCAGGGAAAAGATGGAGATGTTGTTGAAATTAGAGAAATTTATCTATCTCCAAATTACCAGGGCAGTAAAAAACAATAAAGGCAAGTTGATCAAGCTCTAAGGGGATGAGGGTATAAAATGGAGGTTATCTCAAGGACACACAGAGTAAGTCAGAAGTAAGCATACTAAACAGAAGGAGGCTTAATTTTCTAGTTCAGAGACTGAGACAGGCAGATCAGACGTCAAAATGCAAATTAAACTATTCAGTATTTAATGCCTCAACTTTAAGAACTCGGGAAGTAGGAAAGATGAAAGAGCATAAGTTCCAGGAGGTGGATATGCACACAGAGACCCAGGCATGGGGACTGACTGGGTAAACCAGGCGGCTTTCCTTGGTTGAGCACACACAGGGTCCAGCTTCTTTCATCTGCTCTGAAATTAATTAGTTTGGAGGCAAGCTTTTTAAAACCAAGAAAGTGTAGCAGAAGTGATTTGAGATCGGATCCAAGCTGTTCCCAAACTCTTCCATATGATTTCTGTCATTGTTTTGTTTGTTGGTTTGACACTCTAGATCAGGATCTGAGATGTCTGAGATGGCAGAACCTACAACAAACAATTGGAAACCCTGGCCACTACTTGGAAAAGAGAAGCACCCCTCACCCCAGTCCATCCGCTGTTCCTAGGACTTCTTATGATTGGCAAACACTGTCATTTTGCCACTGGTCACAGTGGTGAGCAGTTACCTCCCTCTCCAATGCTGAAGAGTATCTGGAAAGCAGCTGTTGTAGCCCTCTGCTGCAGCACACCAGATCCGGGAAGAAATACTAAAAGCCTTATTCTTGTTTTGTATATGTGTAGTGTATGTACATGTTTCTTGGTGTACATGTACTTGTGAGTATACATGCAAGTTCACATATGTGAATGAGTGGACACCAGAGGTTGACATTGGGTATCTTCCTGAACCACCCTGCTCTGTATTTTTTTGAGATATTTATAATTTATTAGGTATATAGTGTTCTGCCTGCATGTATGCTTGCCCACCAGAAGAGGGCACCAGATCTCACTGCAGATGAGCTACCATGTGGTTGCTGGGAATTGAACTCAGGACCTCTGGAAGAGCAGCCAGTGCTCTAAACCTCTGAGTCATCTCTCCAGCCCTGAGACAAGAAAACAAGGTCCTTTAGTGAGCTTGAACTCACTGATCCAACTGAACTGGCTGCTTGTAAGATCGAGGGATCCATCAGTGCCAACACCACCTGATCCAAGCACTGGAATTGTGGGAACATGCCCCCTAAGCTCAGCTTTTCATGTGGATGCTAGTGATCTGAATCCAGAGCATCAAGTTTGCATAGTGGGCACTTCCCCATCCGGGCCATTTCCCCAGCCCCCCAATACTGGAAGCCTAAAGACAGTTCTCGGCAGCAGAAATCATTTGGTAGAAATGTTAGTCTGGTAACTTGAGAAATAATCATCACTAACTTGGGGCAAGTCTGAAACTGTACGGTCATACATCCTTGTCAGAACATTTGTTTTATAAGTGGAGTCAGGGAATTCAAGAAGATGGTTCAAAGTGTGCAAGGAGGGTCCTAAGGTGTGGCACTTCCCAGAAGAATAACGGCACACCCCAATTACTGAGATGTAAAACTACTTACCAAAAAAGAACAAAAGCAGAAAGGTGAGGAAAATGTCTCAGCTGTATGAAGTAACTGAAGACAAAGATTCTGTTGAAGGCCTAGTTTTATACGCCTCAGGGTTGGTGGTCAGTAAGCCAGAAATTGGAGAAGTAGAAACAGGAAAGCAAGATCCAAGGGCGAGTTTGAGCCCCATGCTTTAAAGGACCTATAGGGGCATTTTATGTCAGAAAGAACTGTCTGAGGCTAAACAAAGAGAATTATATTAACAAATTGCTCAATAAATTGCATAGGAAATAAACTGAAGACATTACAAGATGAAAACTAGAGTCTTTAAAATAAAATAAAATCACGTGGGTATTCTGGGCCAACTCTACCATCTGCATTTCCAGTCATTTAGACATAAAAACTGAGAATAACTACCAAAACAACAGATCCAAGCTTGGGAAAATAATAGTAAGTATATGTCTCTAAATTCCTATGAATAAGAGTGGAAGTAAGCCCTGGGACCATCCCAAGAGCCTGGAGCATAGGCCGTGCAGAGCAAGGGTAGAGGGTCCTCACAGAGAGATGGAGTGTTCCTGCCTCCCCTCCAGGGAAGGAGTCTGCACAAGCACTCCTGGAGAGATTACAGGAGTTTGGAATATGACTTCTCCACTGCTCAGAAAGGAAAAAATTAGCGTAGGATAATAATCCTATCTCTTTAAAGGGGAATTTGTAGGATTAGGATGGCTTGCAGGACCTGCTCCTAAGTGTGGAGATGAGACAGACTCTTCTATCTGATAGACGATCTCGGCTGTCAGTCGTGTGGGGTGTGCAAGTATATCTGTATGTATATATACACATATATATTAGATTATATATTTGATGTATGTAACTTAAACACAGTATCTATTTTAAAAGATGAAAATGAATTAGCACCTGGCTAAACACACGACAAATCCATTTCCTCTTTAACGACACACAACAATGGGGTTGAAACTCAAGCTTGGCTACTAACCTCCCCAACAGTACATGTGTCTTCCTTTCTGTCTTCTTGGTCTGCAGGCATAATGCAGATTCTGATATTGTAGAAAGAACCTCCAGAAAAAGAATGTGAATTCTCCTTTAAGGTAGGCTTCTCAGCATGTGCATAGCATCAACATCTCAAGGGTGCAGATGTGTTAATTCCTTATTGCATTACTAGATTTGAATATGTTTGTTTCTATGATACAACATAGCTAACCACTACAAAAAATAGTATATATATATATATATATATATATATATATATATATGTATATAATTACAATATATCAAACAAAATAGACTTAAGGCAAGAAGCTTTGATAGCTACAAAGATTTTGAATAAAAGTAACACCATCAGCAAAGTATAATAACTATAAAATTTATATATGCTACAAAATGATTGTAATAAAATTTAAAGTAATCATTAAAATTACATATATTCATACAAAATTTTCCCAAAGATAAGACAATTTGTACAATAAAATTAACAAATCCAATCAATTGGCATCCACAGTTAGAAACACTCTATTTTCTGAACATTTTCAAAACACTGATAGTGTAAATGATTCTAAAGGAAAGTACACATACAACTGAGTTAATAATCAAAAACACATCCCAAATACAAATTCTGTAATCATTTAGACTACGTTTTCAATAAAAACCATGGAAATATGTTAAATGGTGACACAGCAAGTGTTAAAATGTAGTGTTACAAAATGATAGGCTGAAGCACAAATGCATGCACACACACTTTACACACATACACAGAATACATGCACAAACATACACACATACACATTTATATACAGGCACAGATATACATACATAAACTCATAAACGCATGGACATACACCTACATACATGCAAGCATACACATATGTACAAATGCGCACACACACCTATATACATGCAAGCATACACATATGTACAAATGCACAGACACACACATACACACACACATACACAGAATAAAACCCACATACATACAAGCAGATATACCCATGCATGAACATAAATGAAGACAAAGAAAGGCACACATGGAATATTGATATTTAGCAAAAAACAGTGGTGTGGGACAGAAAAGCAGTGAAGAATGCAGATTAAGACATGAGACCAGTGAATGAGCTTGTCTAGGAATAAGGAGGCTCAGTCCTCACCACTGGCTTTTCACTCCAGCTCACAGATCTCCTCTGAGAAGCCCCAGGGTTCTGAAACCAACGTGAAAGGAGTCAGGAAGAAGTAAAGCTCACGTGAACAGACCAAGAACGTCAGCTGCTCACCAGAAAAAACAACTCCCAATACAATGCCTTTAAACATTTTATCCCTTAATTTAAAAAGGTGTGTGTGTGTGTGTGTGTGTGTGTGTGTGTGTGTGTGCAAGCGCGCTTGCTTGTGCATTGGTAGAATGTTTGTCTCATGTGCACAAACCTTGAATTTGATACACAGAACATCAATAACCAAGTGTTGTAGTACACACCTGCAATTTCAACCCTCAGGGCTTGAAGAAGGAGGATTCATCCCAGGTTTACCACATCGCCTTTGACCACAGACTGAACTTGAGGCCAGCCTAGGCTACATAAAAGCCTGCCTTAACACCAAACTGAACAACATTGGAAGGAACAATATCTTCTGTTATTTTTCAAAATTCAATACCATTTTTCCCTTTTTTAAATTAAAAAAAAACAAAAACAAACAGGCAAACATCACAACAACAAAAAACCAAAATGGAGACAAAAGTGCAGGTAGCCCGGGTTGGCCTCCAACTCTTTATATAACCGAACCCTAAATTCCTGATGCTCTTGATCCTGCCGACTGAGTTCTGGGATTCTAGGTGCACACCGTACATGTTTTCTGCTGTGCTCAGGATAAGAACCAGGGCTCCCATCATGTCAGGCAGGTACATTGTCTATCAACTGAATTACAGCCAGGTGTTTCTGTTTCCACCCTTTTTTTTTTTTTTGGTTTTTCGTAAACTGTTATAGGAACCAGATCCCACTGACTTTTCCTTATACATTATGTGTTCTCATTCTTTTTTTGTTGTTTGTTTATTTCGTTTTTGTTTTGTCTTTTGAGACAGGATTTCTCCATGTAAAACAGTCCTAAGCTGTCCTGGAACTAGCTCTTGTAGACCAGGCTGGCCTCAAACTCACAAAGATCTGCCTGTCTCTGCCTCCTGAGTGCTGGGATTAAAGGCATGCACTACTACCACCCAGCTTCTGTTCTCACTTCTTAAGAAATGAAAATGAGGGTTGTATTAATTTTTCAGGAGATCATCCTGGATACCTGTGGATCAAACCTAAATTTTTAATTACAAAAAAGTTTGAGAATTTCATACATGGCAACCACGTTTGCATAATCCATTTGCTTAAACCACCACCCAGTGAGGAACTTAATTAGGACATATTTGATAACTCCCTCTTCAGACATGCGTAACACCACATTCAACAGTCTTGGGATATTTCTGAAGATTCTTAAGTACCATTCTAAGAATTTCAAATTTTCATGCTCCCATTTCTTCATATTTATCTACTTTTTACTCCATAAGTACGTCAGTCTTGATTTTTAGGCCCGCTCGCACACTTTACAGACGACTGTGAAGACCAGGTGTCACTGCTCATTGTCCGAAGCACACCTACCTCATTTCCAGAACGCACTTGTCTAACGTTCCTTCCCATTGTCCATTACTTCGGTAGTAAATTACCCGTCCCTAAGTTACTTGTCATTTTATTTCAGGGACCTATAACCACACTGATGAATATCTTGCATATCACCATAGAACCTTCATCGGGCGATGGATGGAGATAGAGACCCATATTGGAGCACTGGAATAAGCTCCCAAGGTCCCAATGAGGAGAAGGAGGGAGAACATGAGCAAGGAAGTCAGGACCGTGAGGGGTGCACCCACCCACTGAGGCAGAGGGGCTGATCTATTGGGAGCTCACCAAGGCCAGCTGGACTGGAACTGAAAAAGCATGGGATAAAACCGGACTCTCTGAACAATCAGGGCTGATGAGAAGCCAAAGAAAATGGTACTGGGGTTTGATCCTACTTCATGTTCTGGCTTTGTGGGAGCCTAGCCAGTTTGGATGCTCACCTTCCTAGACCTAGATGGAGGGGGAGAACCTTGGACTTTCCACCTGACTGCTCTTCGGTCTGGAAAGGGAGGGGGAAAGGAGTGGGGGGAGGGGGAGTGGAGTGGGAGGAAGGGGAGGGAAATGGGAGGATGGAAGGAGGTGGGAAATTTTTTTCCCAAGAAAAAATAAAAAAATAAAAAAAAACTAATTTATATGAAATTTATCAAAGATACATCTGCAGGAAGCATACCTCTTTGTTCTTGGAATAATGATTTAGGCCAAAAGGGCCTGTATAAAAAGTGCTTGTTAGGAATTTGCATTTCCTCGGTTTTTGAGCTTTCCTTGTGAAATTCCAAATGGAGGCAGCAGAGCAACCAGAGCACCGAAAAAGATGCTGCAAAATTGCTGTGTCACAACCCAGGGGAAAAAAAAAACGATTGGCTATGTGTTCTTACAATGTACTACGCAGAGACAGAGGTGGAGGAGGAGGGGCAAGATTTTCTGAAATAATTTTAATCCTTTTGTTCTGTGACTTGTAAAAAATGAAATAAAGGCGGAAATTTATTTCATCAAGCAAAACACAAAACAGTGATAAGTGGGTGTGTATGGAAAGCCACAAGGCTTTGGGGGATTACAATTGGTAAGCAAAAATTAAAAGTAAACAACAACAATATTCAGTCGTTATATAACAGATTGACTTATAATGGAAATAAGATTTATAATGGAAATAAACGGAATCGTTTATAAAGTAGAGGCAATTGACGTAATCATCCGACTCTGAATGAACTCATGGCATATGCTCCTGCCCACACACACACACACACACACACACACACACACATCACCAAGTAGTCCTGGTACACCAGGACTCACGAGAAGCGACTGTTTTTTTTTTAAAAGCAAACACCTTTCCGTACAGGGAATTTGAACTCTCCAAAGGATTTAAGGACTTGTAGGTCAGACACATCGTTTCTGAAACAAAATACTTTTTCCTCTTTCTACCTGTAGTAACCTCCCCCCCCCCCAGTTTCTCCATCTTAAAACAAGATTATCCCTGTTTGATTAGCCTCAGCAGGGGCCTTTGTGTTGATCTCAGCAGATGGAACCCACCAGCTGCATTCTTTTGTGAAAGAACAAGAACCACGAGATCTGCATTAGCGTGCTTATTCCTCTGGCTGCTCCATGCGGACACCTGTGGAAGAAGCGCCTCTAAGCTGAGAGCCACTTCCTATCCAAGATGGAGTGTGGCTTTCCCTGAGGCAAGACTCAGGCTATCTCAGAGGCAGGTACACCCTTGTGCGGCAAGCATTTGATATTTTAGGCATAGATCACAGCGACAGACAGAGTTTAGCATTTCTTCCCCCGAATCTTATTTGAAAACAGTTAGTCTGAACTGTTCTGGAGGGAAGGAGTAAATGAGACCTACGCAAATCTGAAACGAAGACAAGCTGAGAAGCGGGGACTGGAGGGGAATGAACCGGTGGGAGAATTTGCACATCTTTAACGCAGAGCTTACAGGAAGGGGTGGGGAGGAAAAGCAGCTTCTATGTATCCCCCACCCCCCACCCCAAGCCCCCAAGCCTCCTTCACACGAATGAGAAAATTTCATATAGTGAGAAAAAAACAAGCTCCAAACCTGTATTCCTATGTCCTTAGATCTTACCTGGGAGTAGACAAGGTTTTGCCAGTGCTGTGGAGCAGGAAAATTTCCACCGGGAAATCTCGCGAGGCTAGCCTGCAGAAGGGTCGAGCTCCTCATTAAAGACTTCACGTCAAGCTGCAGGAATTTGTCAGGATGGTTGTTATTGGGCAAAACAGAAAGGTCCATGTCCCCTTTCGTCTGCGGTGGAAACAAAGCGAGCGAAGCTGGCCCTGTCAGAGGCCTCCATTATTAATGAGCCCGAAGATGCTCCGGCTGGCATTTGAAACCAGGTCTCTTGTCTGCACACAAAAGCCATCCTCTAAAGGCCACGTCAGTCCACAGGAACAAAACAAGAAAGCAGCAAAGGGCCCTCCTTCCAACCTTACAACACACACATGCACACACGCATATGATGCTTAAATTGCATTAAAAGGGTTCATCAATACAAATTAATAAATTGAGAAAATTAGATATGGGTTGCATTTATTATCGCCCCCCATTCAGGGTCCTCCGAGGCTATTTTGTATATTAAAGCTGCCACAGTCATAATCTTTGTATATTAAAGCCCATCATTTGCAGCCTAGCACAATCACCGGGAAGAGCTCCACTGAGTTTGTTTTCTGTATTGCTGCATTAAGGCAGCTGCTCTGGCCCTGGCCCTACTTCATCAGCCTCTCGGGTGATAAGCCCCATCTCATTCCTTCTCAGGTTTTGAATCCCAATCTCAAGCTCATGTAGACTTAACTGGTTTGAGTTTGGCAGCTTGTTCTAAGTGTGAAAATAGCAGGCATGTATCTTGTGGATTGTGGCAGTAAGTAAGGTCCTAACACACTGCCGTGACCCCTCCATATCCAGGGCCCTTTGATTCTACCCCTAGCTATATCAATACTTGTGAAATTCAGCCATCCCAGGGCACATTTGGAACCTGAGGGTAACCAGGCTTCTGACTTCATAGGATGGGCTGTGTTGTAAGTGAACCCATCTGTTGTTAAGATAGCCAAGGTCAGGCTGACTTTATGGCCTGCCTGGTTAGCCAACAACTGATGAATTTAATATAAGCATGCTCTCTATGCACAGGACACTCTAAATGACCTACTCCCCCACCTAGAAAGGATGGAGTTTTCATCTGGAGAGAGCAGCATTCCCTCTTGCAAGACTGGTTAAGGGTAGATGTATCAACAGCTTCTAACAAACTACAATTATTTGTTTTTTCACCAACTCTATGAACCCTTCTGATGTAGTAGGAAGGCTTCTCTTCCAGAGGCAGTGTAGTTACATGTGGAATGTTTCAGGAATAGACCAGAAGGGTCCCATATAGCTTACAAGAATAAGGATGTTCTTAAATCAAGCCAGACACTGGAGAGCACTTACCTTCTTTATGCAAAAGAAAAAAAATACGAGAGTATGTGATTTGACAAAAACCTGACCCACTTAGAGTCATAAACTCAATTAACAAGTTGACATTTTCTACATGAATACTTTGTACATGAAGTTTATAATGATTGATATAACTTACGCATAGTTATAGCATCTATCTTCTAGAGAAAGCAGTAGGCACTAACAACAAGAGTTAATAACAAAACAATCAAACCACTAATGTTTCAAGAACCAAGTTTATTATGTGCTTATCGTGTGCTTGATACAGCCTGGCTGCTGCCAAAACATATCTAATGAGCAAGTGTTTCTCAGACCGCTCTTCCCAGAGTATTCCTTGGGGGAAAATACACATCTTTGAGAAGAGCCTAACTTGCCTTTGGCTCTCTGTGTTGGCAAGCGGAGACACAGAACTTACATCCAAATAGATTTGATTAGACCCTTCCCTTAGCCAAAGTATGACATAGGTGAAGTGAGGATTTGGTTCTCCTTAGGCTTCTTCCGGGTTTCTCTGTCTTGCTCTATGCACGGGAGGTTTGTGTGCTGTCTCTTCGTTTGCTAATTTAGTCTTTCCACATATTCTGTCTTTACCCTGAAACCCACCACTTAGCATTTCTTACCACTATTCTCGAAGCCCATATGGTGTAAACAGGAAAACTATCCCCTCCCCACCTACTGATTCTTCACACCGTCACCCCAACCTGACACTCTGCTCGCATCCAAGAGTTCTCTTCTCTTTCCTACCTCTTGCGTGCCTATGGATCATCTGAGTCACAGGTGACACTGAACCTTCCAGAAAATCCTTACAGTCTCCTTAGCAAATATGACTTTCCCTCCTTTGAAACTTGATTTTCACCTTTGTCTGCTCGATAATGTGTTTCATAATTTTATTCTAAAAGTCTCTTGTGGTGGTTAATATTGATTGCTAATTTGACAGTCTTCAGAATCCCATAGGAGACAATCCCTTGGGGACGCCTATGAGATATGATCTAGATTCAATTACTAAAGGAAGATCCACTCTTGACTGTGGGTGAGGCATTCCAGGGTGACTGCAAAGAAGAAAATGAATTGAGCACCGTCATTTATCTCTCTCTGCTCCCTGACAATCAATTCAGTCTGACCAAATGCCTCGAACTCCCATCCACCATGAGAGTCTCTTCATAATGATCTGTACCCTCCAACTGTGATCCAAAATAAACCCTTTCTTCCTTGTTGTGGAGTCTGATATTTTATGACAGCAACAGAACAAGTAATTAACAGAAAATTGGTGGCAAATGTGAGGTTGTTGTTGCGATCAACCTGATCTCAGGCCTTCCGAATTGGTTTGCCTCGGAAGATGAAAGGCTTTGGAACTGTAAGCAGGGGAGAGCTTGGAACACAAGGTGGAGGCCCAGCTCATGAGGGTATAGAGGGGAATGGGAATTCTAAGAAACACTTGGACTAGATGATAGTCAGACAGTATCTGGCAAAGAATCTGGCTTCCCCAGTCCTGAGAACTCATGTAAGAGTTCCATTCTTATACCTGCAGGCACCCAGTTTTTCCAGTATCGTGTCTTGAAGATGCTATTTTCTAGTGTGTATTTGTGGCGTATTTTGTCAAATATGTGGTGGATGTAGTTACGTGTATTCATGTGTAGGTCTTCTACTTTGTTCTAGTCTACAAGCTTGTTTCTGTTCCAGTATCGTGCTGTTTTTTTTTATTAGTTTAGCTATGCCATACAGGTTGAAATCTGGGACAGCATTGCTTTTTTTGCTCAATGTTACTTTGGCTGTCTGGAGACTTTTGGTTCGTTCTATATGAATTTTATGGTTAATGTAAAGAATGCCTTAGGGATTTTGATTGAGATGTGAATGAATCTGTAGATTTCTATTGGTGGAATGGACATTTTCACAGTATTAATCCTGACACTCCAGAAGGGTGAGAGGTCTTTCTGTTTCTAGTGTCTCCTCCAATCTCTTTATTTAGACACTTTAAGTTTTCATTGTAGAGGATTTTTACCCACTCAGTTGGGTTTATTCCTACATACTTTTTGAGGCTATTATGAATGGAAGTGTTTGCATGATTTGCTACTCAGGCTACAGGCTTCTATAAGTTGATTTTGAATCTTGTCACTTTCTTTGTGAAACTAAAGACTTCATGAAACTGCTTCTGCATTGGATCATGGAATTTAAGGTAACTGAAATCTGTATTCCCAGGCCTTGACCATTCCTATGTGTATCTGGAATAAACTATCTTTTATCCCCTTTAAGATGAGAACTGTGTTGTTGGTTTTTGTTTGTTTTTGTTTGTATCAACAGTAATAGAGAGAGGGTCAACTGATTTCTGAACATGCAGTGGGCTGCACTGTAAAAGGGACCTCGGTTTTAGGGAACATGAACAATTAATGTCTCAAATACACACACGTTCCTCTTGCTCCAGAAAGAGACCCTCTGTCTCCCTGTGGCCCACTCTGCCTGCTTCCTGCAGTAGATTCTTCAGAACAGAGGCAAATAGCACCTCTTCCTGCCAAGTGTGGAGATGTGGACAGCCCTGTGAAGAACTTTCTCCCCAAAGGAAGTTTCACGTATTTTGCTAGAAAAACAAAAAACAAAAGAACCGTGCGAATCATGTACAATATTTTATTACAAGAAAAAATTAAGATGTCTTTTGAATGTTTCAGAGAGTTATAATTTTTATTTTTAAGGGAAAAATACAACGGAACTATCAAAATATTATTTGAATCTCATTGCCTTTTCCTTATTCCTAGGGAAAAGAAGAACAAATATTCACTACCTTCGTTCACATGATTGGTGAGCCTAAGTAGTCTGCTCATCAATACATCTTCTACGGGGTGTAAGGATGTAGGTGGACCAACGTTTTCTTTATTGGAAATGTTTTTAAAAAGCTACACTCTAATGGCATGTTAAAAGAAGACAGGCTTTTGTAGGATGCTGCCATTTCTGTCACAGTTTCTCTGCACCCACACCAACAGTGCAACGGTGATTCAGTGTACATCTTTACAGTGCTTCATGGTCACAATGCTTGTGTTCAAGTGCATGTTCGCGAGCATGATCCAAGTCTCTGTCTTGACTTCTCCACTATTAGCATAAAAGTATCATTACAGTAGACGGTCTCCTATACTTGCCTCTAAATCTGAATCAAGTTCAGAATACATTCTCTTAACATTGTTCAAGACTGTGAGGTTTGTTCTGTTTACACATCTCCTGCGGATTACAGAAAATGGGCAGGTTCTGCAGCAGGACACAAGAAAATAGGTCATTTTCTGCACATATAGCTAAGCTATCATGCCAAGGTAGTGTACACACTGGATAACTTAATGGCATTGGTGGAGAGAAAATAGCACCTTTCAGACAGCCCTAAATGAAAAAAAAAAACGATCATTTCTTTTTATTAGTGTACTAGACCCAACTTATTCAATTCAAATAAAATTATTTATGAAACCTTATAGTAAAAAAAAATCAAAATGTTTGAATAACCAAAAACAAACACCACATTAGATGTTTGGCAGGCAAATAAATTAATTTGATTAAATTATATGTAATCTGATAATATTTGGTCTGAAAAACATGCTAGTGTGTGTGTATTTATAAATAATGTAATAGCAAAAAGCTACGAGCCAGTTGGCCAGCTCGCCAGAGGTCAACTCTTCTGTTGCAGCTTCTGGGCATAGAAGTCCCTGCAGGTCTCACAGCAGCGCTGGTACCACCGCATGTCCTGGCACAGGTTCTTCTCCCGGATCACTCTGCAGTACACTGGCCACTGGTCTCCCAGGCACTTGAAGGTCAGGGCAGCTGGGAAACAGAACAAGGTGAATTCACCCTGGGAAGGCTCCTAGGTGCCGTCAGTAGGAACACTTTTTACTATTTTTTGTGGATTAATTTGTCTCATTTTTTTTAACGTGTGTATCTTGCCTGACAGAACATACAAGACAAAAAGTGCCCACCCTGCCAGCAGAATGAGTATATAATGCTCTCAGCTGGGAAAAGTTGAAGTTTACTGCAGACAGATTGCTCACCGCTGTGCAGCAGAGCTTTTGAGTTTCAGTTGCGTTTGTTGATCATCTGTGGTAGTTGCCTTTCCTGTTGCTGTGATAAAAAATATTCCAGTGGAAACAGTGTGGGTTCAAGGCCAAAAAGCAGATAGGGACAGACGCTTGTGCTCACCTGTCTGTCTCCTTTTCATATAGTCCAAGATTCCATCCTAGGGATTGGTGCTACTCACAGTGGGTGAATCTTTCTGCTTCAAATAACGTAGTCAAAATAATTTCCATCATGGATGCCATGAGGCTTGCTTCCCATGTGATTCTAGATCTCAAGCTGATGACTGAGATTAACCAGCATATCTATTGTAGATCTATGTATTATTTACATTTTAAAAACTTATTTATTTTGTGTTATATATATACAAGAATTTTGTCTGCAAATACCATGAGATAGTGCCTGACCTGATCAAAAGAGGGCATCAGATCCCCTGGGACTGTAGTTACAGATGGTTGTGAGCCACAGTGTGGATGCTGGGAATCAAACCTGGGGCCCCTGCAAGATCTGTAAGAACTCCTAACCACAGATCCATCTCTCCAGCCCCTGTATGTATTATTTAAATGAGGTCTTGGTATGTAAACTCTCTGGTTTCAGTCTGAGTGTTGAAATTATAATTGTCTACAACCATGTCATTTAAACTTTTATTCAAAGATTTTAGAAGTTAGGATTAAATTAAAAAAAAAGCATTTTCTCTTCCCTTCTGTATCTACATGTATATAAGTAATCTTTTGTTTCTTTGACGCAGTATCACTCTGTAGCTCATATTGTTCTATAGTTCGTATGTAACCAAAGATGGCCTTGAGTTGTCAAATATAAAATTATAAAACTTAAAGTTCCCAATCATGGTACTTGTGTTTTAAGGTATATCTTTCTTACAGTTTGAATGAGAAATATCCCCCATCAATTCATTGATTTCAACACTTTGATCTCTAATTGTTGGTGCTGCATGGGAAGGATCTAGAACATTTAAGCCATGGAGCCTTGGCGAAGGAAGTAAGACACCGGGAACAGGCTTTGAGATTCTACGGTTTGGCCTCACTTTCTCTCTCTGCTCCCTATGTGTCCATAAAGTGTGATTGACCGAACTTATGGTCAGCTGCCATACTTTCCTTCAGCCATGATGGATAGAGATATAAATGACCCCTTTCTTCCCCAACTTACTTTTGGTTAGATTATTTACTGCAGTAATAAAGAAAAACCAACATACCCTTCAAAGACTAACAAGTAAAAGATATGTAATTTTAATAAAACCCCTCCCTTTATTTTATGGTTTTCTCCTAAATTATACCTCACAGATTCCATGTGGTTGATAGAAAAGGTTGCATTTTATTGAAAGCATGCATTTGAGGTACCTGTCTTAGAACTGTTTAACTTTTGTCTTGATTAATGTTATTTTATTTTAACTAATTATTTCAAAGAAACATTAATTATTAGACTCAAAAAGAATTGTTGTGTTTCCATAAAAAAAACAAGTTTACCCATTTCTTTGAATTTTGTAGTCGTATGATAAATTGCCCCCTTTTATTTGTCTATTATTTAAATAGTGACATCATTTAAATGGTTTTCTCAGAAGTTATACACACAGGTGAAAAAACAATCCACTGGTTGCCAGGTTGAAGTGATTTTAAAGGTACTAATTGCCACAGATATAAAAGAAAATGCAGTCATTAAGATTTTCCATGCAAATATAGGTTACCTGCATATATTATAAATTGATTATAAATTAGATTATATTAAAGAACTCAGACTAGCTACAAAAATATTTCATGACATTAAAATATAAGTAACAAAAGATTGTCAGTAACAAATACTGTATGTTCTCTCTCCTATGTGGTTCCTAGGTTTTAATTGCTCTGTGTGTGTGTGTGTGTGTGTGTCTATTTCTGTGTTAGCGAAGTGTGCGGAGAGGCCAACAGGAACAAGAGAGGCTGTAAGGGAGCAGGATGGAAAGGGTAACAGAGCACATATGATATGAAAATGGAAAGAGCAATACTGGGGATGAATGGTACAGTGGGTACCAGAGGCTGTGAGGATGAAGGGTACAGTGGAACTGGTGGTCATGGGGATAAAGGGTATGGTGGGTGCCAGTGACCGTGGGAATGGAGGGTACAGTGGGTACCAGTGGCCATGGGGATGAAGAATGCAGTGGGTGCTGGCAGCAGAGAAATGTATAAGGAGGAGGTAGGTCAACCAGAACTAAGTATGAATGAAAATGTCAAGAAACCTGTCACTTTTTATGTTAATTTAAAAATAAATTTTAAAAAACACAAAAAGTATTATGTTAAATATGTTAAAATATTGCCAAGGCTTGTAAATTTATACTTCTATCCTCAAAGACAAGAAAAGCACCTCACATTTTGTTGTGTAGACTTAGATGCTTGTTTTGTTTTTTTTTTTTAACAGGAAACTGCTTTTATTCTGCCTCTCTTAAAGAAAAATTGCATCCAAGATAAAAAGGACGGCATTGGGCATGGAGAAATTTAAGGTTTATTCCAAACTTTCCCTTCCCACAGACATCATCATAGTTGATAGTGGGAGACTAGACTGAAGCTTAAATTCTGCTGCAACATAAAAAATTTGACCTTAGTAATACCACTTTTGGGCATATATCCAAAGGATGCTCAACCGTGCCACAAGGACATGTGCTCAACTATGTTCACAGCAGCTTTGTCTGTCATAGCCAGAACCTGGAAACAAGCTAAATGCCCTTCAACCAAAGAATGGATAAGGAAAATGTGGTACATTTATACAATGGAGTACTACACAGCAGAAAAAAAAATAACAACATCTTGAATTTTGCAGGAAAATGGATGGAGCTAGAAAACCTCATTCATTTTGAGTGAGGTAACCCAGATCCAGAAAGACAATTATCACATGTACTCACTCATAAGTGGTTTTTAAACATAAAGCAAAGAAAACCAGCATACAACTCACAACCCAGAGAACCTAGACAACAATGAGGACCCTAATAGAGACTCACATAGATCTAATCTACATGGGAAGTAGAAAAAGACAAGATCTCCTGAGTAAATTGGGAGCATAAGGACCTTGGAAAGGGTTGAAGGGGAGGGAAGAAGCAGAGAGGGGAACAGAGAAAAATGTAGAGCTCAATAAAAATCAATAAAAAAAATTGTAAAAAAAAAGTTGATGTCAGGTAGTGTGCCGTCAGTATTTCCTAGACTTAGCTTTGAGTTAAATACTTCATGGAAGGAAAGGAGTTTTTATGAAATGTTTAAAAACCCATCTCTGGATATCTAACTCAGATATGAGGCTCAGCAGCAGGTACCTTTACCTGCCGAGTCATATAGAGCCATATGCTCAGCCTTAATGCAGGGGCAAGGGATAGGTCCTGCCTCAACTTAATGTGCCAGCCTTTGGTAACTTCCCAAGGGAGGAGTGGATGAGGGGTGGGCTAAAGTGGGAGGTGAGGAGGGTGGGAGGAAGGGTGTGAGGGAGAACTGTGATTCGAATGTAAAATGAAATAAAAAAATAAGTGAATAAATAAACAAAGTGAAAACAGAAAACAAAACAAAAACCCATCTGTGATCATTTGGACTAAGTATATTAAAATAGACCCAACTTAGAACCAAGTTAAATAGCACAGTTTAATAACTGCTGAACTTTAAAGAAATAAAAGGCCTAAAGGATTTCCATGTTTCTGGCACCACCCACTCTGTGACGGGCTTACCCAGTCTTGGTGATGTTATTGTGTTTACATTTATCTTCTCATTGCAGGGCTGAAGGTGACACGGCCGGTACGCAGCAGGTTTCTCTGAGGAAAAGCATTCATTTCCATGTCTCCCTGTGATCTTATGCATGCACTGGATGACACGGGACTGCATCCCTTTGCCGCAGGTGATGGAGCACTGGGGAAGAAAGGGTGTAGGAGTTATCTTGATGTTTTCCCTGTCTGAATTTCAAGTCACTATCCATTGAGATGACTGAGAAAATATAGTTACCTTAAAATACGGAAAATTACGTGTAAGAGGAATATGATTGTGTTTATCCGAGGATTATCTCTTTAATATATTATTTTTCTATGTAAAGAGTTACTCATAACCCATGTATGTAGAGGTCATACATACATGCTCACTAGGCAGCACTAAGTGAATTCAGTGGGTTTAAAAAAGTAAACCATGAATTTAGGAGGTAACAGTGAGGTAGGATAGGGGAAGAATTGAAAGGGAGGGAATGGGGAGGTGGGCCTCAAATATATTAAAGAAAATGGAAGAAGTCAGATATAAGTAAAGAAATGAGTTTAAATAAAATTTAGGTTTTCATATTGTCCCAATTATCTGTGTTCAGTTTGTGTAATAATAATGATTTAAAGCATAGAGGCACATATGTAGAGTCACTAAAAATGGTGTACAGAGGTTTTTATAAAATATATGCATGTTTTTGATTATCTGTTCTTTATTTTCTTATGTGCATGTGTGTTTAAGCCAGAGGAAGACCTCAGATATCATCCTCCAAAACACCATCTACCTCCTTTGAGGGGAGATCTCTCATTGGCTGGAGTTTGTTGAGTAGGCTAGACTGGCTGGCTGGGGAGCCCCAGTGAGCCTTCTGTCTGTACTACCCAGCACTGGGATTATGGGTGGTGGGCACTAGAGCTCAAACCAAGTCCTCCTGCTTGTGACACAGGCCTGCCACAAACTCTGCTTCCTCTGCGACTTCCAGGAAAGATGCTGTTTAAAGAGGCAAAAAATAACTAAAGCATCTATAGGGTAAGAATACATGGAAAGGTATTCTGATCTATATTCCTAATATTTCTGTAGAGTTTCAGGGCAATTGGGATCTTTTAGAAAGTGAAAGGGTTAGAACACCTCTAGAGAGGAAAGGTTCCATTTGATGAGACAGAGGAGGACCTCAGCCGTCCTCAATCATTTCCCCAGAAAAGCCTGGAAATTTCACTGACCCGTCCTAATCCTTCCACCTCATAAGACTGCAAAAGATGTGAGTGAACGGAAGCAACACATCTTTTCTCCCCCAGAATTACTAACAAAACCAAAATAACTAAAGATGACAACAGAGAATTAGCTGATAATGGCTAATTTAAGTTTCAGGAATACTGGAATAAGAAAAAGAAAACTTTAGTTGCAGTTCATACAAAAATCAATTTTGTAATGATTGAGCATAACTTGAAAACCAATACAGTACCCAAGGAATAATGTAAATTCTGTAATTTGTTTAAGTAAGCAATATTAAGTCTGCTATTGAAACTAATAAAATAAACTTTATTAAATTAAGTATTTAATGCTTTTAGAATTTTATTCCCACTAGAAAATTTCAATAATGAAACAAAGTCTAGCAGTAATAATTATTTTCTTTCTAAAGTACAGTTTGGTAAAAATTTTATCGCTCATATAAGAAAAGAGTGAGCAAATATTTGAAGAGAGACAGCTGGGATCCCAGGGAGTCTTCTACACCTTTTCACTCCTTACAGAAGACAAAACTAAACAATTGGTATTTTCTCAAATGACATCACTGTGATTAAAAACAGACAGGCATTAAAAGAGAAAGCCAAAATAATTTTGGCACTGGAATTAAGAGACTTTGATTTCAGTATTGCCCCTGACAACTAATGTATCTGGGACTTATTATTTTCCCGTTGTGTTAAGCAAGGTATTGCCGTTGATCTCAGCAATAGTTTAAGTTCTAACCTATGATGGAAGTAAAACATCTACATAATCTATTATCATTGCTACTGCTATTCAGTAGTTTTCCGGAGTTGAAGCTGGATAAGAAAAGACTTGTATTATTAACTAATGATTCTCCAGGAACACTGAAACAGTCTGGCAAAAATTATGTTAAACCATCTTCAAAATTATTCTCTGCTTGAGTGTCTCTGAATGCCCCCATCAACTGAGGTTTTAAAAAACATTTATTGATTAACCATTATGTTCTGGATCCTATACTGAAAATAAAGCAAATGAGATATTTATACTGCTGACCTGGTATTGTATTTAATACCCTTTATTAACAAAACACAGTGACTAATGCATGGAATTAAAAATGGATTACTAAATGCAGGGGGAATCCGGTGGTTTCATCCACTTTATGCCAGTTGTTTAATATTTAAAATAATATTGTATGTTACAAAAACACGGTTTCCTTTGAAACAAAAAGA
This sequence comes from Microtus pennsylvanicus, assembly GCF_037038515.1. Lineage (NCBI taxonomy): Eukaryota > Metazoa > Chordata > Mammalia > Rodentia > Cricetidae > Microtus > Microtus pennsylvanicus. The sequence continues at coordinate 26,218,356 of NC_134582.1, forward strand.
AAGTGGTATTACCCTTTCTGAAAGCCTTGTACCATGCAGTCCCAACACTAGCCAACACAGCACCAGGCTGTCTCCTGTGTCAAAGCACTGTCGTTTAAAGGTTGTATGTGGCGTTTCCCAACCAAGGAATGCATAAAGAAAAGGTTTACATTTACACAATGGAGTATTACTTAGCTGTTAAAAACAAGAGCAACAGGAAATTAGAAAGCAAATGGATGGAACTAAAAAAAAAATCATCTCAAGTGAGGCAATCCAGACCCAGACAAACATGGTGTATACTCACTCATTAGTGGATATTAGCTATAAAATAAATGATAATTATGCTACAATTCACAACACCCAAAGAGACTAGATAACAAAGAGGACTCGTGGGGGCACATGCAGATCTCCCTGGTAAGAGGAAATAGAAAAGATTTCATGAGTGGACTGAGAGTGGGTGGGGAATAGAAACATGAACGATCAGATTGAGGGGTGTGGGGCGGAGGGAGAGAGTACTGAATGAGAGTACTGGAAAAATTGGGGAACATTTCCAAGTCAGGTAGAAGCCTGGTGCAAGGAAATTTTCCAGGAATCTATGAGGATGAGCCCAGCTAAGACTCCTAGCAATATTGGATACGTATCCTGAAGAGAACATCTCCTGTGACCAGTTAAGACTTCAAGTGGAAGGAACGGGAAACTAACCCAGTCACATAACATTTGACCCACAGTCTGTCCTGCCTATGTTGCTCCATGGTCTCTGCTTCAGTTCCTGCCTCTGGATTTACCTTGAGTTCTTGCCGTGGCTTCCCCACAATAATGGACCATGATCAGGACTTCTAAACTAGATAAAACCTTTCCTTCCAGTTGCTTTTGTTCATAGTGTTTTATCACAAAAACAGAAAGCAAACTAGAACATCTTTCTATCTTACTATAAAACACAGAAATGATATTCTTGTTAAAATTCTTGTTATATAGCATGAGTCACATCTCTTTGCCTTAACGATCAATCATTGGCACAGTTTGCCTTTGGATACAGTGACCATACAATTTGTTGCCCATCAGGACTCCGTGGAAGAAGGCAATGCTTATAATTATTTTAAGACTATAAAAATACAGTTGGACAGTCTAGAGTAAATGAGAACATACAGTTACCCTATGTATAGGAAAGTTATGAACAAAATTACGTATTAAACAATAACACAAATGGGTTCATTAGTACCTGGTTGTCTAATACTGTTTAAATAGATGCATAATTGTTTCCTCAAAGCTCCAATAAATTTATAATCATAAAGCCTATTTCATTAATTCACTCAATAAATATAAACTCAAAGGTGACAATGTACCAAGTCCTCTTTTGGATACTCAGATGTAGGAGTACACAGGAGAGAAAAGGCTATTTCACGCTTAGGGGCTTGCATTTTTATGGCCAGTTAAGGTAAGTAAGAAACTAGTCAAATATATTATGTTTGCAGATGTAACCAGGCTCTGTGGAGAAAACAAAGACCCTGAAGGAGAATGGAGGAGTTTGGGGTAGTGGGTTTTGTTGCTCAACTGAGAAAATGGAGAAAGATTCCTGAAGAAAGCCTTCCTCTCCAGGCACAGGCCAGCCATGAACACAAGCCCGTGGATTCCAAATATTTGCTTCTTTCCACTGAATTCCTCCACTTATACCTGTCTGATTATTTTTGCCATATATTATGTATTTTCATACATTTATGAGTTACAATATGCCAAATTGTTCAGTAGAAGTATGGCAGCATAAGGTGGGGTGTTTCTTCATACTGTGAATCAATTTAAAAATTTATCTCTCTTATCTCCATTTTTCTTTCTAATTAACCTTAATCTTCACATATATCATGAAAAAAAATTAAATATACTTGAAACATGGCAACTCCTTTGACTTCTAACAAAGCAAAATTGTTAAAATAACAAATCCAATTCACTAAAAAAAAAAATAACAGAAAAATCCAAGCCATACCAGACCCCTTGCCACTGAGATTACATTGGCAAGGAAATAGTGCTAGATTATTGCTAACATAGAGTCTTGAATTGTGTATTGTGAAAATCCATTTCCCAAACTTTAATATTGCCCCGAAGGACCCTTGCAGCAAAACAGCTCATGATTCAATCCTTCATTCTCATCTGTACAGGAAACACAATCATGTTATCCTAGCTTTGCGGTGGTGATCTTTCAAGCAAATGTAAGAAGGTAAGTGTAAAGAGGAAAAAATTTCTAAAAATGCCTTTGGACATTTCCTTGTTGACAGAGCAAACAAGGCACATAGAAAGTCAATGTTAGGAATCCCTTCTCTCCATACAGAAGGAACTCCAATATCGTGATGCAAACTTTATTTTAACTAATATTCGTCATGACAGGTTACACAAGAAAAGAGTCTCCATGCTTTGACATAATTGAGCAATGTTTAGAAAATGTCACTTTAGATTTTTCTAAGAGAATCAGTATTTTCTTCTGTTGAGACACAGTGAAAATTTCTAATACTCAAGTCAATTACATTTACACCTCAGCTCCATATTAAAAATTAAACATAAGAGAAATTTGCTCAATACTTTAATTCCTATGAAGTATAAAAATGATTAGTTTGTTAAATAAGGGCCACGGAAAGAAATATCGGTCAATCAACCTGTTATCAACAATAATTGATAATCCTTTAAAATAAGATGTTTATCATGCCAGGCAGGTCTGTATGGTATTTTGCAAAGTCCACAGCTGAGTGTGACTGGTACCGTGTGTAGCACCTTCCAGCATTCTGAGAACTAGAAAGCAGGAATGAGGCTTTCAGGTCAGTACCAGCTTGATATCTTTATATTCTAGTAGATACATGTGTGGTGTCTCCAGCAATGGGGTCCTACCATAAAGTTCTTGAGGCTAGCAAGAACATCAGGAAGAGCTCATAATATCTGAGGGTCAATGGGAACTCATAGCCACCAACGATTCTGAGTAAACTCGTTCCTGACATCAATTTTTTTTATTTGTTATGCCTATTGGGACATTATTGTCTCATTATAGGGTAACTATTTAAAGTCTTTTCATGTATCTCTGTGCTTATATTTTGGGAAATTTCTGCAGTAGTAGTTTGTCATACCTACAGAAGGTCTATAGAGTTACTTACCACTCCCTGTATTCTCTTCTCTACCCTGCCCTATGCCAAACCCCATTTAACCCATTATTCCCATTCCCCTTTGTATTACTGTGTTCTAAGTTCTAATCTTTGGAAGTTCCCACTCTCTCTGGCTCCTTAATAATTTCCATGCCTACTGGTACAGTAGTAGCATACCTATCATGAGAATAGCCAACCATTTTCTGATTGATGTTTAGCTTCTCCCCACAGACAGAATCCATATCTAGTGCAGTTTTTTTTTCACTATTGTATGGTTGATGAGACAAAGTAATAAACAGATTCCAAATGACTTTCATTACATTCACAATCAGTGCATCTCTCAAAAGTCATCAGAGAAGTTTCTAGCAGCAGATGGGGAAGGGAAGGATGTAATCAAAATATAATACATGAAATTTCAAAAACTTATTAAAAAATTTAAAAGTGTACATTGTCAAACCTTATCACTTTTATCTTAAACCTTGGTGTGTTCAAAACGTGGGCCACCGGTGGCGGGGAAGAGACAGAAATCTTTAATAAATAAATAAATAAATTAAAAAAAATGTGGGCCACATGGTTCCTAGGATAGACATAAATGTGGCCTACGCTTTTGTAGATTGCTTCAGGATACTTACAATACAGCTGGATATTCCCATGGCTTACATCCTTTCTGACATTCTTATGACAGGTAATAAGAACTGACTGGGTCCTAGAAAGCTTACACTGTAAAAATTTCTAATGCTTCTAGGAGGGACAATAAAAGGAAGAAGGGGGGAAAGTGCTTGAATTAAAGAGTATCAGAGCAGCTGTTTGATTCTTGGCACAAAAGAGCTCAATATATATAATACACATATATACTGGTGTCAGAATGAAATATTTCTAGAACTGAAAATGTTATTTTACCTTAATTATGGCACTTTCAAAATATACACTGAAATAGTGACGAAATATACTATATCAGCCAACTATTGTTACAGAAACATTTCGCATTTGTTAATGCAGCTGCAACTTGAAGCAACATGTTATTTTTGACATGTTTTGGGGATAAAATAAGACTTTTATATCCTTCTGCATTGAGTATAGCTATAAAGGTGATATTTGGGGTCTAAGCTAGTTATCTCTCATTCAATCCTTAGATTACTTAGCTATTTGGAACAGATGGGGAATTTGAGTATATAGCAATGTATGGATTTAGATTATATGATCAATAATTTGTCATTGAACTTAAGAAGCATTAATCTGTATAAGTTACAAGCAGTTCTCAGGGGATAAGAAATTCTTCTAGCTGTGAACACTGTAGAACGTCACCGAAAGGTTTTATCAGAAAGGCACAAGACCAGATAATAAAATTATCTCTAATGAGTTTTTATTTAAAATTTGCTAGATTAAAAAACCTAACATAAGTTTAGTTTATTTTTAAATTTCTTGAAAATAAGAAAAACAATCATTCCATGCATTTAAGTGTTAAAAATAATATTTCTCAGAGTTGGCCCGCATAGAGATTACCCAAGATTCCTTACTTCTAGAGAGTGCCAAAGATATATATTTTGGACAGAATGTGTTTTCTCGAGGCCAAACACTAAGGAGAGCGCTGTAATATTTTACTCATTTCCAGCTGGCTGTTAGAAGAAATAGGAATTCCTAAATTAAGGGAAAATTGTCCCTGGCAGGGCTTGAAATTTTTTTTAACTACCAATATAATGGGGCAGTCTTTGAAAACATGATCTAATCTGTACTGGTAAGTGCCAATCTGTAACGAGGTTGGCAGCCCTGACTCGGGGAATTTGTCTCTGGGAGCAGATGAGATATTCAAAAGTGGATTAACAAGAGTGGAGGAGCAGGCCCAGGGGAGAGTGGACCTCAGGGGGACACTGAGCAGTGACTTCCCCTGGAAATGATTAGGGCAGCATTCCTCGTGGGCTATGCACATGCTTGGCCGTTCTCACTCAGCTCTCTAATGAAGTGAGTGTGAACCATGCACACGAAAGGACACAGGTTGGCCTTGTTCCCTAGGAAGAACTGATTTTGGTCGGGGATGTTGGTGTCTGTTTTAGAATAGTTTGCTTTATTTGACACACAGGTGTTTGGAATCAATTCATTCCCGGATGTCAGATACAGGATGGTGTTGTTTTCTTCTCTTTCTTCTTTCCCTCCCTTCCTTCTTTCTTCTGTCTAAGGGTGTAAGTATCCTGCCATGGCTAATGAAATGTTAACACATAGCCAGAGTAAGTCCAGAAAAGGTGTGTGGCTAGATCACACACGTGAAAGGGCTGTGAGCCCACAACTGGCATCAAGTGGGCACTGATCAACACAGCAATGGGAGGAATGAGAAAGTCGGGTTCCATAAAGAACCAGCCAACCAACAAACAAAAAGAAAAGTTTCAGCTACATTCATCAGTTTATTAGCTCTCAGACTGAGAGGGTCTGACAGATGCTAAAAGACACAGCCCTTGTATCCAGATGGTTCTCTCGTATCATCATCCCCCACACAGCACTTTTGCAGTCTCAGTGATCAAACTTTATTTTAAATGGAAATTCTTTCCAGGTCTCATTCAACAGGTCTGACAAATGCAGACCAGATTTATTTATATATTTTTTTCGTTTTGGCTGTGCAAGAGAGAGAAATGAATAATTTGAATTTTAAAATTAACTTTACATTGCCGGGCGTTGGTGGCGCATGCCTTTAATCCCAGCACTCGGGAGGCAGAGGCAGGTGGATCTCTGTGAGTTCGAGGCCAGCCTGGTCTACAAGAGCTAGTTCCAGGACAGGCACCAAAAAATAAAAACAAAACAAAACAAAAACAACAACAACAACAAAAAACTACAGAGAAATCCTGTCTTGAAAATCAAATAAATAAATAAATAAATAAAAAATAAAAAAATAACTTTACACTGTTTTAATAAGGAAATATTTGATTGCAAGCAGCACATAGCATATATGGTATTGGCATATAGCAGCTATCTTTAAATGACTCCACCTTGACAGAAACCACGTATTTTCTAGGTCTCAAAGGAAACTCTTAGGCAAGAATCACTTGGTTCACTGTTTCTCTTCTAGGTTAGATAGCTGCTGTTTAACCGAGTGGTGGGTATTCCAACCACATTGTGTCACAGGAATGCCGAAGAAGTCCATTGTCCCCTAAAACTTTAAGGGGGTTGGTGAGATTGTTCAGTAGATAAGAGCGCTTGCACTGAACACATAAAGACCTGAGTTGGGATGCCCAGCCCCCACATAAAAAGGCTGCTTGTTTATGACCCCAGTGTCAGAGAGAAGCAACAGGTGGATCCTAAAAGCATATACACATGCATTTATTACACACACACATGCTCAACATTAGAAATATTTATTGTCCCAAATACTAAGACAGTTAAATAAGGATGGATTTACTTTAAAACTACATTTTAAAGAAGTATGAACTAATATATAGGAAAAAATGAGGGAGCTGTTCAGCTACATAAATGAGATTATATTGGTTTAATTTTCTTAAAACGACTTTTAATAATTTTTTGTCCTTTCACTAATAAATAAGGAATATCTCCAAACGCAGGAGACTGAGGCAGAAATATCTCAAGTTCAAGGTGACTGAAGGCTGCATAGTGATTTCTAGTCTAGTCCAGGCAGTGTTGTGGGATCTTACAAAAAAAAACAAATGAATAAAACAAATCACATGCACAATGTGTGTGTATGTATGTATTATGTATATATGTATACATATCTATAAACATACACATAAAAATAAATATAGTTGTAGCAGTAAGGCCAGAAAGATGATATTCCGAAGAAATATAATTATCAAGTGTATTTGTTTACTTAAGGAGAAATGGGTTGATGTATATTCAGTCAATATTTCTTAACTACAAGTGCCTATTTGCTAAGATAGTTCTAAGAAGAGGCAAGGAGTTCAGATATTCTAAAGAAAGCAACAATAACTAATTAGCAGAACAAAATTGCAGTCAAGTGAGGAGGATTTTCGCAGCTTATTTTATTGCTGACACCCTTAAACTGGTCCTTGAAGACTTCAATAGTCAGGAGAATTATAAAGACTGTACACAGAAACTGAGGTTGCAAAAGAAAAAAAAACTGCTCAAGCCCAGAGTTGTAGAAATACTTTGGTTGATGAAAATGAGGATGAGCAGACAGTTCTGAATAGGTCAGAATATGGGAAGTGTTAAATGGCAGAGGATTTGGCAGTGGACAGTGGTCTGGGGACTGAGTTAGCAGATATGTTCTGTCTTTCTTCTCAGCACTATCTTCTGCTGCTATGGGAAAGCGCCAGGGGCAGCCAGTGATCCGCACATTTTGTCCATCCAGAAGGGGTCTTTGTCTGATTTTTTCAAACCCATAGCTCACCCCAACTTCCTGTTTATTAAATAGTGTCATCATCATCTATTGCCTGGCTGGAGCAGGCGTGGCCATGTCAGAGGAAGTGTGTCACTAGGGGAAAGCTTTGGCAATATGAAAAATAGTATAATAAAGTCCCGTATACATCAAGTGCTAGCCAACTGGATCAACACAGACCAGCATGATAGGGGATAAATATCCTATCTGTCTGTCTAGCTATAGCCACCTCTTCTCAGCACTGGGGAGTTAAAGTCCAACTCTTGTATGCGCTAATAAAGATCAACTACAAATTAACTATTTCATCCTCTAGTTGTTTTCCTAAGTATTTTATCACAGCAACAGAGAAACAAACTAATACAGAAATTGGTACCAAGAACATAGTGTATTTCTGTGATGAATCTGTCCATATTATTTTTTTTTGTGGGGGAGGTGGAGGTGAGGAAGGACCATGGAAAGAGTTTGGGCTAGAGATGGTGGCCACTTTAGTGCTCAGAGTTGAATGAGATGATTTAGAAGTTGGGAAAATAAAAACTTAGAGAGAGGTGCAGAAATGGAGGTTTACACTGTTAAGTTTTGGAGAGAAACAGAGATACTACCAAGGCCTTTTGTGTGATATTTTGGATTAAGAGTCTGTGTACATGGAAACTTTGCTTTTCTGAGGCAATCAATGCTGACTGGTTAGGGCTAAAGAGCAGCTGTGATGCAGAAGAGACCAGCATCATTGAGACCAAGTCTTCTGGATAGCATTTCCTTAGGGGCAGCACACAGAAACTGTGGTCCAGAAACGGCCAAAGCTGCACCTCAAGCTGTTAACCAAATTGTAGTATTAATGGGGTCACAGAGAGCTGCTGAGGGTTGGCACTGTGGGAGTGCAGGAGTTACCACCGGAGAAAGCAGAGCCTCAGTTCTAGCAGAAACTCTAGGAATGAATGGGTTTCGGGGAGTAGCTGAGGCTTTGCACCATGTGACAGGGTTGGAATTCCTGAAAAGAGGCCAATTTAGGCCACAGGTGAAGGGGCAGCCACAGACGTAGTAGAGACCTGACACAGCTGGAGGTGCCAAAACTGTGGTGACAACCAAGAATAGCAGCAGGTGAGGTCCAGAGCTGGCCTGGGCCTAGGAGACAAGCCGTGTGCACTCCGTCTGGCGGAGCAGAGCGGGTAGAGCTGCCAGTGCACTTTGGAGGTCAGAAGAGCGTGAACGAGTCTGGATGTTAGGCGCTGAACTACAAGACTTGGAGCTAATTGCTTCACTTTGGTTTTGCTTAACTGTGATTGAATTTATGTCCTGGTTCTTCCTTCTTGCAGTAAGAAACGATGTAACTTAGTTTGGATTTTATAGGAGATGACAGTTAAGAGTAGATATTTTAAAGACATTGAACTTTTAGTGTTGGAATTTTAGAAATAGTGGACTTTTAACGTCATGATATGCTTTTTATTGTGAAATTGACACATAATTGTGGCAATAAACAAGAAAGGAATGGTTATAATTCAATAGTCACGTACTTGCGTTAATTATGTTTTGTCAGCTTGACAGAAACGAGGGTCATCTGGGGGTGGACACCCACTTGAGTAGTTGCCTCCATAAAATTGGCCTGGGGGCATCTATGGGACATTTTCTTGATTAATGATTTATATAAGAGGGCCCGTTCCACTGTGAGCAGTGTCACCTTGGACAGGTGGTCATAAGTTATAGACGAGAAGAAGCGAAAGGAACAAGCCATGGAGGGGTCCTAAGTTGTGTTCCTCCATGGTCTGATTCAGTTCTCTCTTCCAGATTCCTGCCTGAAATTTCTTCCCTGGCTTTTCTCCCTAAAGTATTATGTACGGTAAAGTGAAATAAAGCCTTTCTTCCTCAAGTTGCATTTTTCTCAGTGTCTTACCACCGTGATAGAGAAGTAAACTAACGCATGACTGTTTCTTTGTTCTTATAATTAAGTCTGAGTTACCTTGATTTAGTATTTGCTTAACCCAATGACTCTTTACAGTTTTGCTGGGTGATTACGCAAAACACAATTACAGAAAGAGCTGCTCTATTTTACCTGATCAAATTGTATATTCTAATTTTGAGCTTTTTAAATTTGATCAATTACCCAACAAGTGTGAGATGAGCAAGGACTGTCAGAATACTGTTTCCAGAGAATGAACAAAAACTTCAAATAAAATTTTGAGATTTATAACTACTTAAAACTAGAAAATCATCGCAAGTAAAGATGACATCAAAATACGTACAAGAATCACTCTCCCCTCCCCTTGATGTTATTTTATAACCAGAAAGTGTTTCTCTACTTTTTACAGAGAATTACTTTGGTTTTTAGATTCTTTGCCTCTGCAATTTCCCTACTGTTTATTTGAAGATGATTCCTTGAGGGCAGTTTTTTTTTTCAGGGATAGGTTGAAAGGGCTCATTGTCCTTTGTGTTTTGTATTTACACAGATATTTTTAACGAGACATACAGTTAACCCATTCAAAATGATTGGCTGTATATCGGTTAGGATTATATGACCTCAAAAGACTCATAATAATATGTAGTTCCAATACTGATTTAAAATGTCATAATTTGATAAGCAGCCCAAACTATTGTTTTTTGGAGTTTGGTAATTTTTCATTACTAAATAATCTTGGATTTTAAAGCATGAAATAAATCTAACAATAGAACAAAAATAATTAATTTGGTTCAATGACATAAATCACTTGTTAATATTTCATGGAAGACCAAAATCCATTAAATCTTCAGAAAAGGACAAAATTCTCTGTAACAGGTAAATAAAATGCTTTCATTTGTTCTTCTGTTGGCCTCCAATAATGCAAACCAGAAGTTGTAGAAGTCCAAATGAAGGAAGAGAAGCCAAATTTCAGAAGAAATATGTCATCTTATTAAACTCAAAGAATGATGTAATTTTTCAATTCATCTTAAGTGAGTAAATGCAGATTCATGTTGCCACAAAAAATGTGGGTCTTGTTCCCCTCCCTTAAGTAAGATTTTCAGGCCACATCCTTATCAGCCCTAGTCAGAATGTGACACACAGTTGTGTCAACAGTTAACCTAAGCCACACCAGGGGGACAACACCGTGTGTCCTAGGTTAATAACACTGTGAAAGAAACATGGGCCACGTCCATGGCAGTGCATCTACCTAGAAATGAGATTTTCTGTCTTTCCACATGAAGGTCTATTTGTTTGTTTATTTCAATGGCATTAGGGTTTAAACCCGGGACCTTGAAGATGCTAGGCAAGCACTCTACTACTGAGGTACATCACTCTCCTTGGACCTGGTCGCCCTGTCCCTTACACTGCCCCTAATCCCATTGTCTGCACAAACCCATCCCAAATCTAAATGTTAGAAATCACAGAAACTAATACAAATGCAATGGAGTAGTTTAAGGCATTAGCCATATTCTGCATCTGCCTTTGATCGGTATCAGCTTCCTTAAGGATGCAGAGGCAGTGGGGGAGCCTGAGGACTCTCTCTTCTCACTGGTTCAGTGTATACTGTGTCTCAGCAGGAGAGGAGCCTTTGTCTCTTGGTAGACGTTATGGACAGCAAATTCAATATTCCTGATCAAAGCCACACCAAGTTTAATATTAAGTCCACTTAGGTGTATTGATAGTATAAAACCCTGGGTGGAAACTGAGTGAAGATGACAGATTAATTGCTCTCGGAGGAGCACAGACATCCAGCCACAACCACATACATCTTGTTGCTATTTATGCTGTAAAGACACAGCTGATAAGAATCAGAGGTCTGTGTTCTCTCCGTCCCTGAACACTTTCATCCCAGGAACACAATAACTGCAGTGCTGGCCCTCTCCTCGGTCATTGTTTGGGATGTTTTTCATTTTAACATGAAAGCCGTATCTTAGGAGAAAGGGGGTGAAGTCAGGAACACTCACAAGGAGCCGCTGGTTTTCATTTGTGTACATTGCTGTCTGAGTTTGTGATGCTGAGACCTCAAGAAGGAAAAAAAAATGTCTCTAAGGAAAAGGAGAAACATATTTTCATGTAAAGAGAGAGTGAGGGGGAGAGCAAGAGGGAGGAAGCACAGACAATGAGGTTGGGAATGAGAACAACTGAGTAAAGAGAGAGCAGGCAAACCAAGGCCTAGTCTGTGAATGAAGAACACTCACTAAACCACACTCTTCCTTGAGCACCACAAGCGCTGTGTGGTAGTTGTATAGCACCATAACGCAATGAGAAGTTATTCAATCAAACTATACCTGTGAATTTTATGCATAATGGTGGTAAAATTAAAAAACCACAGGTTTTCCTAATTTTCTGAGAAATCACCACATTGACATCCAAAGGGGCTGTACCAGCATGCACTCCCACCAGCAATGCAGGAGTGTTCCCTTTACCCCACAACCTCTCCAGCATAAGTTGTCATCAGTGTTTTTGATCTTATTCCATCTTACACTTGTAAATCTCAGAGTTGTTTTGATTTGTATTTCTCTAATAACTAAGGATGCTGAGCATTTATTTCCTTAAGTATCTTTCAGCCATTTTAGATTCCTCTGTTGAGAGTCCTCTGTTTAGGTCTGTACTCCATTTTTTTTAATTGGATTATTTGTTCTTTTGATGACCAATTTCTTGAGCTCTTTGTATATTTTAGAAATCAGACCTCTATCTGATGTAGGGTTGGTAAAGATCTTTTCCATTCTGTAGGCTGCTATTTTGTCTTGTTGACTGTGTCCCCAAGATCCAGCAATACCACTTTTGGGTATATAACTAAAGGATGCTCAATCGTACCACAAGCGCATGTGTTCAACTATGTTTATAGCAGCATTGTTTGTCATAGCCAGAAATTGGAAACAACCTAAATGCCCCTTGACCAAAGAATGGATAAGAAAATGTGGTACATTTACACAACGGAATACTACATAGCAGAAAAAAATAATGACATCTTGAAATTTGCAGGCAAATGGATGAAGCTAGAAAACATCATATTGAGTAAGGTAACACAGACCCAGAAAAATGATTATTATATGTACCCACTCATAAGTGGTTTTTAAACATAAAGCAAAGAAAAAAAAAACACTCTACAAATGACAATCCCAGAGAACCTAGACAACAATGTGGACTCTACAGCCAGGCCAACCATACCCACATATATACACACACAAAAATACACCTATGTTTCCCACCCCTGCAAACTACCCACACACACATACAAACACACATACCTATGTTTCCCACCCCTACAAACTAACCCACACACATACAAACACACACCTATGTTTCCCACCCCTATATCCACACCCAAACTACCCATACACACACACAGACACACAGACACACACACACAAACATACACCTATGTTCCCCACCCCTACATTTACACCCAAGCCACTACACACACAAGAAAAGAGATTGGTCTTTAAATGCCCATGATCTCGTGTGGGGAAACATTGGAAAGCTGGAATTCACATACTTCATATACTAAAAGTATGTCTTCCAGAATGATCTGTCTTATTTTTTGGAAAGCTACCATGCTTCCTAATGTTCCATAGCAGATCTTTCTTTCAATTTATGAAACCCAAGAGAGGAGGCTTGTATTTCTTCTATGCCACAGCATTGGCTGTTCCGTGTTGAACACAATGCCGCCTCTGAATGTGGAATTATTACATTTGGGGAAATAGCACATTAGGGCTGTGTTCACCCAGATTCGATGAGAATTTATCTTAAAATGTGGAGCTCAGTAATGTTCTATGAAGAGAACTTATTAGGTGAATTCCACGGCCTCATCATATATGAACCTCCGCATGGGCCACATATGTTCCGCATATGAAAAATTTATAGCAAATTTTACTGTTACCATGTAATAAGACTGCCCACTGGCCAAATGAATTCTATCCATTTGAGGTGATTTTAGCAGTGTTATTCTGGTCCCACTCTTGACGAGCCGGTATGCCCCCTCGTCCCACCTCTTCCTGGCATGTTTCTCTATCCCTCTGTTGTCGCCTGTGTTCCAAGTTTGTTCTACCAAAAACAGGAAATGAGTGATTTCCGTTTCTACTGTACACAACCCAAAACACTGACCGCAAAGAACTATATCTGTCCCTTTGCTTTTCTGCTGGAAACCCCTTTATTTGTAGTTTGAATTAACTCATTTATAGTACTGTATCTATCAGATATTATTAAACATATTCTGAGGGAGGACTATAACCAAAAATATAGCACAAAATAATGTTCATTATTTCTAGAGATTTATTTATGCCAACTATGATGTTACACACTTTCTGTGCTTTATCTCAATCATTAAACCATTCCCTCAAATCATCATCTCGGGGAAATAGACAGGAGTCAAAGCTGGGCATCGAACCCTCTACCCCTGATGTCCGCCTCTTCTCCCTATGCCTCCTGTGCCCAGCACAACTTATCCTCACCTTAGACCAGTCACCAACACGCCACACATAGCACTTGGAGTAGTCCTCACAGTCCTCCGCCTCCCTGGGTCGGGTGGAGAGGACACACTTCTTTCTCGGGTTCGTGCACCTCACGGTCCTGTGCCGCACGCCTTTGCCACACTTGACTGAGCACTGGGAGATAATATTACAGGTTTGGATAGAGTTGGTTCAGGCTATGGGTTAAGGCATGTCTATAACAGTTTCTATCATTTCTCTTACTTTTAAAAGGATAGCTAGTAATTTTAAACAAAGCTTGTCTATCGTTTTATACCATACAGCAAACTATGAAATTACGTACCTAGATAATTTTTCTGTGTGTCTACATGGGGGTGGACTTTGCACATGTGTCACGTGTGTGTGTTCGTAGGGCTCCATGCACTTACACACCTAAATTGCCGAAGAGAGGTCACTGAATGCATACATTAAGTGGTGCGTACAATTATGTTAATATATATGTAATGATAATGTGAGTTTGTCACTGTGGATTGGCATGGAACACACTTGGATGTGGCACACTGCAAGCTTACAAGACTGTGTGGTGCAGTGAGCTCACCCTGGTCTACACTGCAGCTTTATTACTTACATAGAGTTCTTGAGTGAATGAATTCCCCTAGGTTATACTGCCCATATATATAAAAAATTAGCAAATATTAAGTTTCTTACAGGTGTGCTTATATGTAAACAGTTGACCAAATAAGAAGTAAAATTTCATTGCTTGCACAAATAAAATGATTGCTAAATGTTGGTTCCCTTTTAATATTCAGAGACATGCAAGGAGTCAAATAGACATGTTAATGTGTGCCTCTTCAGCAGTGCTCATACGTGAGAAAAATCAAAAGTCTAAAATTCACATGAAATGGTCTATGGGTTATGTCAATATCTTTTTATATTCTCAAAAGTAGCTGTTTTTCTTTTTATCTGCAAAATTAGCAGTTTTACCTATCAGTTGTCATGCACAGTGATTTGGGACACGACACAAAAAGATTTTGTAGGAGCGAAGAGTCCGAGGAGGAAAAAGGGAAAGAAACGGGGTACTTCCGGTACCTCAGACCACACTCCTGCCTCCCACACCGTCATGCAGTCCTGGCCCTCACAGCGCTGGGCAGTCGCGGGCTTTGGCCCCAGGCAGTCCCTCTCCCAGGCTCTAATTAGCGTCCCATTGTTCAGTTGCTGGGTGCAGGCCACTTGTCTGCTCTGCACGCCTTTCCCGCACGTTCGTGAACACGTGGTCCATTCTGTCATCATCCATCTAAAAGCAAAGCCAAGGTCATTGGAGACAAATCAAAAGCTGTCAACTTACCATGTGCTCGACGCCTTTGGGGTTAGCAGCAAGTTACAGTAATTTACATTAACTTTCCTTAAATTTGAACATACTATACTTTGTGCACGTCCTTCAATGTTCCATAATGCTTATCTCTGCAATGTTCTTAACTCTCAAGATAGATATGCATTGCCATTCCTAGTGTTCTATGTGTTAACCTCTCTGCTCAACAAGTACTTACAGAACCATGGATATAAAATGTTTTTTTGGAATTATTCCTTTTCTTTGCATTACAAATAGTCACAAAACCCATATGCATCAGGAACCACAGCCATTCTGGCGGTTTACAGAAAGGCGAATTGAATAACACAGAGATTCAGTAAGTTAGGAGATATATGGTATATGATTTAGCTTTGCTACTGAAGAGCTCTCATGCAAATACAGATATATGAGTTTATTAACATGATCTCATTTTAGTGATCCTTGGGACTCTAATAATTTTTTTCAGTCCTGCTTATTCAATCACTCAGTAAGTACACACACACACCCCAATACCCCCCCCCACACACACATTTTAATAGATGAAGAGGTTTTAGTTACAATGATCAGGGTAGTAATATGTATCTGTTACTGTTACTTCTAATGACTTGAGGTGTATCACAGGGATTAACCATCTATTCTAATTTAACTTCAGGAAGAAACCAGGTCCTACGTTATGAATAGTCTCCTTTCACACTGTTCTGTATTTACTCATATTCTTGCAATGTGGAGGAGTCACAAGCCTATATGCTGAAGTGGAGTGAGGAGAATCCCAAGGCACTGAGACACAGCATAAAGCTACCTTGTAAAAGGTCACAAAAATATAAACACGGTGACATAGAGTCCATCTGATAACTGAAATAGCTTCATAGTGAGTATAAGGATACTGTGAATGGCATGACTATGTGGGCCCAAAGGATGGTTCACACTCCAGGAAATACGGAGAGGATAGAGTTGGACTTGACTACACTAATCAGAAGGCATGGAATTTAGAGTCACGTAGATTGTTTTGTATGGCTAGTTCAGTGTCAAAATGATCCAGCAAGTTAAAGTTCCTGAACCAAACCTAACAACCTGAGTTCAGTGGGGTCCCATGTGACAGAAGGAAATAATAATCCACCCTGCTCGTTTTCTTCTGAGCTCTGCACTAGTCCCTTGGCTCCTCTCTCCAAACAAACAAACAAGAAAGAATATCCCAGTCTGGAGAGAAGGTTCCGTGGTTAAGAGCACTGACTATATATATATATATATATATATATATATATATATATATATATCTCCCAAAGTAAGGTACAAATCCTAGAGGCAAAACGTAATTAAAGAGAAACAAGATAATTTAAGTTAGAAAAGATGGCTGGAAACAAGCCAAGCTAAGGACACATAAATAAGTAAATTTATTTGAGAGTTGAATGAAGGGCCCCCTAAGAGAGAAAGAAAGAAAGGAAGGAAGGAAGGAAGGAAGGAAGGAAGGAAGGAAGGAAGGAAGAAA
Organism: Microtus pennsylvanicus; assembly: GCF_037038515.1. Taxonomy (NCBI): domain Eukaryota; kingdom Metazoa; phylum Chordata; class Mammalia; order Rodentia; family Cricetidae; genus Microtus; species Microtus pennsylvanicus. Next base: position 26,234,984 of record NC_134582.1, read on the forward strand.
GAAAGAAAGAAAGAAAGAAAGAAAGAAAGAAAAAAAGAAGTTACATGCATCTGCATGTGTATATACATACGTATGTCTAAATATACCAAGACAACTGGCTCACTATGTATAATGTTACTTGTATGTATTATATTTACTGTCTATTTTGTATTCTGTGGATATTTTTTGGAGATGTATGTGATGGGTTTTACTGATTGCCAGTGTAATAGGATCTAGAATCAGCCTGTAGAAAAATCTCTGGGGAAGCCTGTAAGGTATTGTTGAGAATAGGTTAACTGAGCTGGGAAAAACCACATTAAATGGGGGCAGCACCACTCCCTGAACAGAGATCTTGGGCTTTAGAAGAAGGAGAAAGTGAGCTGATACTACTTCTACAGATAAAATGTGATGAGTTCCTGTAGTCCCAACTTCCCCACCATGATGGACTGAACAACTTCAAACTGTGAGCCAGAAAGGCCTTTTGTTCTCTACCTAGCTTTCTGTTCTCTTCACATTTACTTATCTCTTTTGTATATGCAAGCTCATGTGTGTGAATAATTGTATAGATATGTGTTTCCTATGTCACACATGTGGAGGTTAGAGGACAAGTCATGGGAGTCAATTTTCTCTTTCCACTTTGTGGGACCCAGGAGTTGAACTCAGGTAGTCAGACTTGGTGGCAAGCATCTTCATTCCCCAAGAGCCATCTTGTGCTCCCTTAGGATGCTTTTGTGATGATATTTCATAATAGCAGCAAGAAAAGGGGCATAGAGTGTGGATGGCCCTAGAAATTATTCCCTGAAGAGACAAAAGAGAAGCAGGGGGAAAAAAGAAGGATGGGCTCTGTCGGCAGATCTTGGAAAGATTTCCTTTCATTATCCAATTATGTCATGTTCACTGCCTTCCTCACTGACATTGCTTCCTGTTAAAGACATTGTCTCCCTGTCCCCTGGAAGGAAGATAATAACGTATAACTTCTAGTCTGCTGCAAAATGTCTCACTTTTCTAAATTTTTGTCAAGGCATCTTCTCCGAGGTGACTTATGGCATCAGCTGGTAAGCAAATGCTGAGAACCACATGCTTTATTCTGCCACAGAGAGTTGGGAAGCAACCAGGACATTCTAGTCTTAAAATTATAAGCTCATTCGAGATCCCTGATGCAGCAGAAAAGGCTGGTGCTTTCAACCAACAGTATACATAAACTGTGGTTTTAAGTTAAGAGCATCACATAAAATAATTGAGACTTTAACACCTTTAATCCTTGCTCTCTGGAGGCAGAGGCAGGCAGATCTGTGAGTTTGAGGCCACCTTTGTCTACAAAGTGAGTTACAGGACAGCCAGGGCCACGTAGAAAAACCCTGTCTCACAAAAAGAATAAATAATAATAATAATCTATCATTAATACTATACATAATTATAGATTGATATTAATGTTATACATAGTAATAGTTTTTTAACATTTCAATATCAATATTGAAAAGGTAAAGAAGTCTTAGTACTCATGGAAATACAAAGAGTCCAGATTCTTTCCTGGCAGGACAGAGCACTAGTTCTACTGGTTTCTCTGTCCAGTGCTGACTGGAAAGGACTCAGGACCTGCCTCCTGCCAGAAAAGACTTCAATATCAGCCACCCAATTACACTACTTCATAAAAAGAGCATGGATAGTCCAGGTGCACAGTGGTGATAGAATGCACAGCAACGTACTTTCTTCTGCGAATTCTTGTCAAACCCTTCCTGTGTTCTGTTAGAAGTATACAACCTATGTTGGGGTTAGGACTGTCAGTGGAGAAGGAAAAATTAGGAACAACACCGAATCCACAGCAAAATAAGTCTTGAAACCTCAACACTATAAAGAAGAAAAAGATTCTCCAAACATTTTAAGCTTTCACAACATGGAATGAACTCACTCAGGAGGGCTGAATAATTTTGTTTGGTAATACAGAGGGAACAGGGAGACTTCAGCATATAAAAGGGATGGAAATGAAATCCAGAAGTGAACATTTACCTAGGCACTACTAATTTCCAAAGAGATAGGAACAAAAGCGAAATTAGCTTAACTGGCAGTTTTGTTCCTCCAACCACATAGCCCCTCCCATGTTTTCTTTTTGGAGTAGGACATTATAGGGAAGATTAGCTGTACAGGACTACAGCGCTGTACATTTTTTTTTTGCATGTCTAAGTTTAGGGTATGCAAATTCTCTACAATTCAATTGCAAAAGCAGTTAAGAAGGTGGATGAATTCTCTGATTTTCTGAGAACTTTCAACTCAGTCTAAAGCGCCAAGTCTCAACAATCCTGAGTGTCACATAAAGTAAGTATTCTTTCACTAAGCCAGAGTTATCGATGTCCCTCGTTCTCTTTTTATTGGACCATCCTAAGCGTGATAAGGCTTGTGTCACTGGGCTGTCTTAAACACACCTTTCATTTTTATGAGAAAGTATGTGAAATATTAGGCCCCACTATGGAAGCCATGACAAGTACCCATAGAGCAAAGTATACCCCAGTTCGTACATTCTTATCTGTTCCCACTTCCGCTACCACAGTCAAGGTCCTACTTCCTTTCACACTCACAACAGTCAGCATTGCTACTTGCTTCTTATACATGAGCCTTGACGGTCTTATTGCTCTGTCTTCACTGAGGAAACCATAGTCAAACCTTGAAATCTGGAGACTAGATATCGGGAATTGGGCAGTTCGTCTTGAGACCTTTTGAAGGAATGAGGATCTTAATAACAGAGCCAGAAGGATTCCATGCCCCCTGCTGTCTTCCTGGGGCTAGATCTGCCCAGACTTGCCCTCATCAATTTTTTCCCATCAAATTCTAGCATCTTGTCTCAGAGAATTCTGAGGCAAACAGCTAGATTCAACTAAACTCCAATAAGCTTGAAGAGATGACTCATAGTTTCTTCTTAAACTTAAGATGTAACCCCTCTTCCTTATTTATGGGATTATTTTACATTCTGTAGAAGTTACCCGTAAATCTTAACCCTGCTCTCTACTGTTGCCTAATTCAGTGCTCACGCTTGGGTACGGATTTCTTTGTAATACGCTGAAGAACAGTTACTTTAGTAATCACTGAGTTAGTTCTAAAGCGAAACCTTGCAGTGACCACGAGAACACAGTTACCTTGTTTGACAAGGTTGCTCATTGCACTTTCGAATTTGTGGCTCTGGCTTGGTTAAGTACTTGCATTTCTTGTTGTCCACAATGCTGATATTCTTGCTCATGATTTTTGTGCAGGACACTGTTGTCTTCCTCTCTCCTGCAAAGAGCAGATTGGATACATAATGCGATGTCATTACAGGCTTTTGTGAAGTGGAGATATTCATATAGTTTAAATAATGTATATTATCCCAATGAAAATGATATTATTTAAAAGTCACATAACAAAGTGTACCTCTGTAGGCTTAAGGGCTTTTTCTTCAAAGATAAATGGTACTTCCTATGCTACAGAATGATTGAGGTAGGACAAGTTAAGAAGATGCTGATTCAAGAGTTATTTTAGGGATCTGGCCATCTTCTAGCAATAAGTAGTCAAATGCCTTGTGTCTAGAACATTCTGAGACTATTCTCCATTATGAGAAGTCTCAAAAGCACACCCACAGGTACATGTATAGATTTCATTGCTAGTGTGTACATTACCAGCTCTGTAGTGAGCTTCACAGAGTATCACACACTTTGGAGTGCACCTTATAGCTTCATCCTTAGCGCTTCTGACAAAAGCCCTAGTAATTCTAGAAGTGACTGTCACTTTTCTTTGATAAAACTGTGAATTTATTATGTAAAAACTCTTATATAGTAAAAACTACTTGTATTTATTTTTCTTAAAGACACATACATATACCACTCTGTTGATATTAGCATCAACTTTAAAGTCTAGTAAATGTGTTCTAATTTCTTTTTTCACAACCTAAGTCTTATATATAGTATCCAATTAAGAGATTTAATAATGTATTTAATTTGTTGTTTAATGTTATCAGCAAAAAAATGTTAATGACAGAGGGTCATCTTGATTTTTGGGTTCACTGAATGATGAAAATGTCAATTGCAAACAAAAGTAACAAATTACTGGAACAGAAATTTGTGACAAATCTGGTTCATGAATAATCGTTGGTACTAAAAACCAAAGTTGCAAGCTTAAGATAATATAAAGATACCTCTGTTATACTAAGTAAAATAGAAAAAAATACATCTTACTACTAAAACAATACTGAAAATGGCAATTATATTTTAGTAAATTTTCTTTGGCTAATAAAATATATCTTGGAACCCATACACAATAGTAACTTCAAAACTGAAAATCAAGATAATATCCCTAAAACATAACTTTCTGTAAAACACATTCTTAAATATTGAAAAATCAAAGCATCTGAATTTCGAGAGCTCACCTCCAGTTTGGAGCTGAAGGCTGGTTCCCTCCTTACAACCTGGAGTCAGCTACAAAGAGCCACAGCTGTGCGCTGTGGGTGCTAAGATGGCAGGGGGCTGATGGGAGAACACTGGGTATTCTGCCTCTTACCCTCTTTCACCCCCTCCTCCTTGACTTATTATTTTCCTCATTTTAAATATTTTCAGGATACAAAAGCATATTGATAACACTTTTTTTATTTTTCAAAAAGTACCTCCTTATGTCTATTCAAAACTTTCTTCCTTCAACCTGCCCACTGTAGTACAGTGTGAGGGACCGTGGATACTGCTACCTATCAAATTCTAGCATCTCGTCTCAGAGAATTCTGAAGCAAACAGCTAGATTCAACTAAACGCCAATAAGCTTGAAGAGATGACTCATAGTTTCTTCTTAAACTTAAGATGTAACCCCTCTTCCTTATTTATGGGATCATTTTACACTCTGTAGAAGTTACCAGTAAATCTTAACCCTGCTCTCTCAACTGTTGCCTAATTCAGTGTTCACACCATTGGATGCTGCTGACTGCAGGGGGTGACTGAATCCCCAAGTGATACTAAAGACAATTTCCAAATGCACATTCTCATTTGGGGATATTTACTTCTATTGGTGCTCATAAATATTAAATAAATATATTAATATATATTCTGCTTGCATCCAAGAGATATATAAACATACATATGTTTATATAGATATAGATACAGATAGATAAATATATAATGCTTATATATCTATGTTTATCTATCTGTATATCTGTCTGTCTGTCTTGTCTGTCTATGTCTATTGGATGGAAACAGACTATCTTAATGGAGATGGCCCTGTGAATAAGAGATAAGCAGAGGAATGTAGACTTGCAAATTTTGGTGTGGTTGAGACTAGGAGAATGCAGGAGCTGAAGGCGTGGAGATGGTGGGGCCCAGCAAGAAAGAAAATATCCTTGTGGCAATGGTGACTGGTGAGAAGTTCCAATTCAAGTAGTGAGTTGAAATATGTGTGTTGGAGTTCATCTTGAGAGACAATTGTATTATGTAAAATCCCCCTTGGTGTCCTGTGTTGCTTTTGTTATGAAGGCCCCAGGGGGCAAGAGCATGGAGGGCCCATGTGGCCCTTGCTCTCTGTGCCTTCAGATGCTCCCTGAGCCTCTATGCCCCCTTAACACACTGTTTCATGCCCTGAACATTTTCTTGTTTATAAACAATACTTTTGTGTCTAGATGATATGGGCTTTGGCTTTGCAGTCCTCAACAAGACGCTCTTCACGTTTTACTTCTCGAATCCCTGCCTGTGATCAATATAGCCTTACTCTTTATATAGTCACATGACAGTATCTGGGTCACTCTCCTTCATTGCTTATCCCAGATTACTGTGTTGTATAGTCACATGACAGTATCTGGGTCACTCTCCTTCATTGCTTCTCCCAGATTACTGTGTTGTTTTTGACAGTGCTTCTAAAAAAAAAAAATCTAAAATCATAGTACCTTAGTGGTTTTCCCAGTACCATCTTCTCAGTTTTTAGTCCTATTTTCTTTCCAACAATCTTGATTTTTGTCCCATTTATGAAATAATAATTCCTTATATGAAATAAAAATTCCTATTATAATAATAATAACAACTTACTCCTGTCTGGATGTTCCATAACCTTTTCTCTATTTTTTTTATCATCTTTTATGTTCCCATCCTGTTAGTGCATAGAATCTGACAATTTCTAAAATCCAAACAGGTCCTATAACCCCTCAACCCTACCAGCTCTTCAAAGTCCTTCAATTCCATGCACCTTCAGTTCCCACTTCATACAACCGTTTGAACTCAACACATACAGTCTCAGGCCATCACTTATTCCTTTCTTGCTTTTGAAAATCCCCATTTTTGCTCTATAAGAATATTTGCAAACCATACACAGCCAGAAGGTACCACCCACTCACAGGGATTGAAGTCACGATAAATTCATGACCTGGAATTCAACTGGACCATTAGTGCTACTTCAGACCAAAATGCATGTTCCCATTAAGATGCAGATGAAAGGGCCAGCCTCTCCCTGGGGCACTGGCCAGATGTTAAGCATCACGAAAGCACTAATAAACTCGGTTAAAATCACTCAGTGTCAATGATAATTTAAATTCCTATTGTAAGTGGCCCCTTTGATGCTCATGTTTCTTATTCATGTAAATAAGCAAAGACACGGGTGGATAGGGCAATTTGAGTCCCTAAATGAAAGCTGATCACACTCCTTCCCATCTTTGAGCAAAAGTTCTAGCACTCAGTCATCCAGACTACCCTTATGCCAGCACTGATACTTTGAACATACCATAAAAACCTTAAAGAAACACAACGACCTTAACGGTTCCACTTTCCAATCAGGGCTGTTTTAAACACTTTATACTGACTTTTTGATATCTCCACGCTTAGTGAGCTCTAGGCCACCCTTAGCTATGTCTCTATGTTAGAAGGGCACACTTTCTCTACTGGCTTAGTGGAGGGACTCTTGTTACTGACAGAAGGACAGTTTCGTGATTGGAGCCAAAAGAAATCTGCCGTTGCAGCAGGGTCTGCTGTGACGGAGGAAAACAGCAACTATCTGCATAAAGAACTCAGTACCCCTTGTGAGCTGGCTGAGAAACGCCCTCGAAGGAGGTTCCCTGTGGCATTGCAAGATTAGTCCTAGTAGAAAGATTCTCTTGAATAGTCAGTTCTTGTTCACTTTTAATGGAAAAGGTCAAACAAGACCAAGCAATGACAGATAAGCGGCTAACAGTTCAAGCTGCAAAAGCAACAGACTGTCCAGATGTGGTGACAGCTGCAAGTGTCAGCCAATAGCAGCAGCAACAGCAGCAATAGGGGAGGACCTGGAGTCGGTGTCTCTTACATGGCAGCTAATGGCAGCAGCTCTAACGAGAAGCAGGTGAACGGTTTGAGAGAACAGCCACAGCAGGAACAAGAGAGACAACAGCAATCAAGGGGATGCAGAAAGGTGGCTGGATGGTAGAAGGCTGTAGGAGCCAGAGAAGAGAAACTGCAAGTCCTGGTCACTAGAAAAATTCCGGGGAACTGCTAACTCTTTAGGGCAAAATGTCTAACAGTCCTGACTAATATGCTCTATCACTGACCTCTGGCCATGATAGAGGGGAACTTACTAGTTGTATTGATTACTTTTCCATTTTGTAATAAGACATCATGACTAAGGTAACTTAAAGATGAGGTTCTTTTGGGCTTACGGTGTCAGAGGGCTAGAGTCCCTGATGGTGGGGTAGAGGTAGCAGGCTGTGGGTGGCTGGAGCAGCAACCGAGAGCTCACATCCTAGGGCAACCAGGATGCAGAAGGAACTAACTGGAAATGCATGTAGATTTAAGACCTCAAAGTTGTCCCCAGAGATATTTCCTCAGCATGAACAGGGGACCCTGTATTCAAACGCCTGGGCCTTATGGGTGACATCTCCTTCAAGCCACCACAGGAGAGGAGTAAAAAGTGCCACCATAGAGGCCTGCACGAGAGTACATATTGTTGCTGTCCCTACCTCCTGCAGCCACCAGCTGCTGATAGATGCTGAGAGCTATGAAAATGCCCAAGAGTAGCCCTTAAAGAACTCCTTGCTGGCATGTGGTTTGCAATTTGGCCTAAAGACTCCCACTCAGTCGATATGTAACAATTCCATTCTTCCTGTCTTTTAGTGGTCACTTCATATTTCTCCTTTCAAAGCTCCGCTATGTCCCTTGTCACCCTCACTCCCAGCTAAGTGGCCTTTGTGGACAGAATAGACACAACTGAAAATGGATTATTGTATGTTTCTCAAGCTGCTTGTTAGCCTGTGTCTAGGGATAGGCTGTCCATGGTTTTGTAAAGCCAACAAAATTACTCATTTCTTTCTTTCCCGTGCCATCCGGATATTGTTCCAGCAATTTCTCGCTCTCTCCTAGTCTGATGCTCTCCTGTTGAAGATGCACATAGACAAAGGATGATGTACACTGTGTCTTATTGGAATCAACAACAAAAGGGGAACCCTTTGACTTTCACTCCCTCCCTACAGTTACTGCCACGTTTGCTTCTCTCTTCTTCCAGCAACACGGACTGGGTTAGAGTTCCTGTCCTTAGTTTTCTTTTCCCCTTTGCATATGGTGGCTTTTGCATTTTTATACATGACTGTAATATATTTTGGTCATATTCACTATATTGTTTGCCCTCTCGCTCTCATCAATCCCCTCCCATCTCCTAACTTAGTCTCCCTTCTACTTTTATGACTTTTGTGTGTGCGACCCAGTGAGATTTATTAGGGTTACCCAGATGAGCATGGATAAGGCTTCCTTTACCATAGTGCACTTACCTTCCCCGTGGCTGTACCACTAAAGCCATGCTTCTCCTTCCCAAGTAACCATCAAGTGCCTATGGGTTCTAAGGTAAGGGTGGGGACCTCGGGGGCCCCTTCCCTTTCCATGACAGAACACTGATGGGGCCCTTTTGCTATTCTGCTATGAAATCATTCTGCTTGATCTTTTGAGATAAATATCGTATTAGAATTAATTTTACAGCACTAGCACTGACCTCTTTGTTTTACTTCTAATAAAAATGCATCTTTTTATTAGACGCTAATCAGTTCTGCATGTACTTGGCTACTTAGTAGATTTTGGCCTTTGGTTGTTCTGTCCTCCTTGTAGCATTTCTCTCGCTTGCCAGACAGACAGCACTGTGGCTCCCATATTCATTCCCTGCATTGCTTTTAATCAGCTTTGCCTTTTCTTCTCCTCTCCCCAAAAGCTCAATGGTAGAACACCCCAAATGTCAATCTTCCAACAGCTTTCTCTTTGTCTCCAGTCACTCTTTCAGTGACTCCATCTAGTCTCATCATATTTACTATGTTATTCACATGTTACATATGAATAACTTAATATTCCCTCTCCAACATCAGGCTTACATCCCCAACTGCACACTTGACATCACATTAGACCAGCATGTATCTCTTACTTCTGTTGAAGCCCTTGATCCTGACTAATCCTGACATTTCAGGCTTTCCTTTGTAAGTAATGATGACAGCATCCAGTCATTTGGAAGAACCATTCCGGTCACCGCGACTCTTCAGCTTCACATCTAGCTCAACAGCATGATTCATGAGTTCTCCTCCTCCCCTGCTGCCAACTGGCCTAATTTGCCTGTTTCCACAATTGCTGGAGTGCCGCATCTGCCTTTTTGCTCTGTTCCATTGGAGTAGCAGTGAAGAACACCTTCTTTGTACCTCCTATCACCCACAGAAGGGGGGTAGCAAGAAGCACCTAGCAATCGTCCGCACATCTGGTCTACCCTTGCTTCCCTTTACCCAGCGCTCTGCTCCATATTACAGCTTCAGCCTGTGCTCCCCCTAGAGTTTGACTCAGCATGGCTTCTGTGGAGGACTTTTCTGAAAATCTACTTTATGGTGCACTGCCTCCCTCTCACTTTCCCCTCCCCTGATTATTGTCCTCATTTCCTATTTTAGTATTCAGGATATATTCATGCAGTATTTTTTTTATTATTCAGGATACTTTTATCTATCCTGTTTTCTGTTTGCTTCATTAGGATTTGATGTGTGTGTGTGTGTGTGTTTATATAAAGATAAAAATTGTCTCTCAAGAGCTGTGATAAATTGTGTTGTAATTTTTATGGGGATTATATTGGCTTTGTATGTGGCTTTTGGTAATATGACTATATTTACTGTAATAATCTTATCAATCCATGAGCATAGGAAATTGTTCCATATTCTGATATCTTCTTCAATTTCTCCACAGTATTTTAAAGTTTTTTTTTTTATCATGCAAGTATTTTACTTGCTTGGTTAGAGTTACCCCATGATATTTTATATTTATTGAGTCTTCTGTGAAAGGTGTTGTTTCTCTGATTTCTTCAAGGCAGCTGGCTACTTTAGTTGAAAGTGTTTATCAGATGCTAATAGTAATAGAATGTATATCATGGCCTGAATGGTGTGTCTGGAACCTGGTATGCTGTAAACAAACACATTACTCTCTATGTCATAAATATAACAACCATCTCGGTGAGTGAAATGGAACAAGGGTGAGGAGCCTTTTCAGTTTAAGTAAGATTCTTTTTCCATGAAAGAGTTCAGATGTTCAGCTGGTACACACATTGTGATGAACGTAGTTTACAAACCTTTACGTATTCTTGAATTGTAAATTAGAGATTGTAGATCTATTGTAACTATCAATGGTTAATCAGAAAACAACTGTTGGATGTTTTGAAAAGAAAGAAGTTTTAAAATTCTTCACCTCCTCCACATGTGGCATTGCAATCCTCCCAGCCTGCATGCGTCCACATGAAGAGAGGTTCTGGCTCCTTGGAGCTCTGGTTGTCTGGAAGTGGGTCTGATGGAACTGTATATTCATAGTGAAGACCGTAATTCTGATCCTGAAACAGGAGTACCTGTGACACACAGAGTGATTAAGGAATATAATTTAAACCAGGGCAAATTCAACGACAGAACCTACAAATATATTGATACTTAAAAATATGAGTTACACAATGAACACAACAGACATTACTTTTAAAATGTCATATTTTTTTCAAAGATGGAGAGTCACCTGTGAGCTAAACATGTCACAATGAATGAGGCCGGAAATAACTGATCTTTTTTTTTTCTTTTAGATTTGGCAGACCATTTTCCAAAGCGTGATATATGTATATGATGATATTTTGGTGTGTATGTGTTCTAGGGGCAGAGACGTATGCTGCATCTGATGTCAAGATATAAAATAAACTGTGGATTTTCCATCCTTTGAAGAGATGGAAAGGAAGTCAATACGAGGTGTGTTGTCCGTTTTATGCCAACTTGACAAAGCTAGAGTTATTTGAAGAGAGAGCCCCTCAAATGAGAAAATATCTGCACCAAAATGGTCAGTAGGCAAGCCTATGCAGCTGAGGCACTTCTTAATTATAGATGTAGCAGCAACTTCCGGAGACACGGACTGCAACTGTGCAAAGCAGACCAAGCTGTGAGTGACCAGCCTCCCAGCTGGATAGGCCCTAGGCATTGGGGCAAAACCCCAGGCCCCTCCCCCACCCACTTCTGCTGGAAAGATTAGCTATCCTAATATCAAACAAAATAGACTTTAAACTAAAGTAATCAAAAGAAATGAAGAAGGTTATTTCATATTCATCACAGGAAAAGAATCCATCAAGATGAAGTTTCAATCCTGAAAATTTATGCCCCAAATATAAGGGCATCCGCATTTGTAAAAGAAACATTACTAAAGCTTAAATTACATATTAAACCCCACACACTAATAGTGGGAGATTTCTACACCCCACTCTTGCCAATGAACAGGTCTACCAGACAGAAAACTAACAGGGAAACAAGAGTACTATCAGATGTTATGACTCAAATGGGCTTAATAGATATCTATAGAACATTCCCCCCAAACACAAAGGATATAATTTCTTCTCAACACCTCATGGAACCTTCTCTAAAATTAATCATATACTTGGTCACAAAGCAAATCTAACAGATACAAAAAAAAATTGGAATAAACCCCTGTATCTTGTGAGATCACCATGGTTTAAGTTAGAATTCAACAACAATGCAAATTCCAGAAAGTTTACTAGCTCATGGAAACTGAATAATGCTCAACTGAATCACCCCTGGGTCAAGGAAGAAATAAAGAAGGAAATTAAAGACTTCCTAGAATTCAATGAAAATGAATGCATAACATACCCAAACCTATGGGACACAATGAAAGCAGTACTTAGAGGAAAGTTAATAGCACTAAATGCCTACATAAAGAAGTCAGAGAAATCCCACACTAGCAAATTAAGAGAACACCTGAAAACTCTAGAACAAAAATAAGCAAACTCGCCCAGGAGGAGTAGATGCCAGGAAATAATCAAATTGAGGGCTGAAATCAATAAAATAGAAACAAAGAGAAGAATGCACAGAATCAGTGAAACAAAGTGTTGGTTCTTCAACAAGATAGACAAATCCTTGTTCAAACTAACCAAAAGGCTGAGAGAGTATATCCAAATTAACAAAATCAAAAATGAAAAGGGTAGCCGGGTGGTGGTGGCGCACGCCTTTAATCCCAGCACTCAGGACGCAGAGGCAGGCGGATCTCTGGGAGTTCAAGGCTAGCCTGGTCTACAAGAGCTAGTTCCGGGTCCGGCACCAAAGCTACAGAGAAACCCTGTCTCGAAAACTCGAAAAACCAAAAAAAAAAAAAGAAAAAAAAAAGAAAAGGGTAGTATAACAACAGACACTGACAAAATCAAGCTAAACATCAGATCATACTCCAAAAACTATACTCCACAAAATTAGAAAATGTGAAAGAAATGGACAACTTTCTTGATAGGCTCCATATATTGAAATTAAACCAAGACCACATAAACATATTAAACAAACTTCTAACCCCTAAGGAAATAGAAGCAGTCATTAAAATTCACCAAAAAAAAAAAAAAAAGGCCAAGACCAGATGTCTTCAGCATAGAATTCTACCAGAATTTCAAAGAAGAGCTAATCCTAATACTCCTCAAATTGTTTCACACAATAGAAACAGAAGGAACATTGCCAAACTCCTTTTTATAAGGCTACAGTTACCTTGATACCCAAACCACACAAAGATGAAAGAAAGAAAGAAAGAAAGAAAGAACGAAAGAAAGAAAGAAAGAAAGAAAGAGAACTACAGATCATTTTCCCTCATGAACATTGATGCAAAAGTACTCAATAAAATACTGGCAAACTGAATCCAAGAACACATAAAAAAAAAAGAAAGAAAGGAAAGAAAGAAAGAAAGAAAGAAAGAAAGAAAGAAAGTCCACCGTGACCAAGTAAGCTTCATCCCAGAGAGGCAGGGTTGGTTTTATATACAGAAATCTGTCATTATAATCCCCCAAATAAATAAACTGAAAAAAAATATGATCATCTCATTAGATGTTGAACAAACCTTCATCAAAATCCAACAATCCTTCATGATAAAGGTTTTGGAGAGATCAAGGATACAAGGAACATATCTAAACATAATAAAAGCAATTTATAGCAACCTGACAGGTAACATCAAATAAAATGAAAAGAAACTCAAAGCGATTCCACGAACATCAGGTACAAGACAAGGCTGCTTGCTCTCTCTGTATCTATTCAATATTGTATGCAAAGTTATAGGTAGAGCAAGAAGACAACAAAAGTAGATCAAAGGATACAAATTGGAAAGTATTGCTATCGCAGATGATATGATTGCCTACATAAGTGATATAACTATCACTATTTGCAGACTATATGATTGTATACAATCCCCAAAACTCTACTTCATAAGCCTATACTGATAAATACCTTCAATCACGTGGTGGGATACAAGATTAACTCAAAAAAAATCAGATGCCCTCCTAAATACAAATGATAAATGAGATATATCTTGGGGTAACTCTATTCAAACAAGTGAAAGACCTGTATGACAAGAACTTTAAGTTTCTAAAGAAGTAAATTGAAGAAGATATCAGAAAAGGGAAAGATCTCCCATGCTCTTGGATAGGTAGGAACAACATAACAAAAATGGCAATCTTACCAAAAGCAACCTGCAGATTCACTGCAATCCCTATCAAAATACCAAAACAATCCTTCACAGACCCTGAAAGAACAATACTAAACTTCATATAGAGAAACAAACAAACAAACAAAAAAACAGAATACCTAAATTAATCCTGTACAAAAAAAAGGACCTTCAAGAGGCATCACCATTCCTGACTTCAACTCTTCTATAGAGCTATAGTAGGAAAACAGCTTGATATTGGCATTAAAAGCAGATAGGAGGACAAATAGAACCAGATTGAAGATCTTGACATTAATTCACACACTATGAACATGTGATTTTTGACAAAGAAGCCAAAATGGTACAATACAAAAAGAAAGAAAGAAAGAAAGAAAGAAAGAAAGAAAGAAAGAAAGAAAGAAAGCATCTTTAACAAATGGTGCTGGCATAACTGGACGTGGACATGTACAAGATTGCAAATAGATCCATATCTATCACCATGCGTAAAACTTAAGTCCAAATGGACCAAAGATCTCAACATGAATCCAGTTACACTGAACCTGATGGAAGAGTAAGTGGAAAGTACCCTTGAATGCATTGGCACAAGAGACCACTTCCCAAACAGAATGCCAATAACACAGACACTGTGAGCAACAATCAGTAAATGGGACTTCCTGAAACTGAAAAGTTATTGTAAGTCAATGGACAAGGCAAAAAAGAAAAAAAAAACTACAGCTTACTGAAGAGGAAAAGATCTTCACTAACCCTACATCTGAGAGGGTTGATCTCCAAAATAAATACAGAACTCAAGAAAGTATCCAATTGAAAAATGGGGTACAGAGCTAAACAGACTCTCATGGGAAGAATCTCAAATGCCCAAAAGATATTTAAGAAATTGCTCAACATACTTAATTATCAGAGAAATGCAAATAAAAATGTCTCTGAGATGCCATCCTATGCCTGTCAGAATGCCTAAGATAAAAAAATACTGAAGACAGCTTATGTTGGAGAGGATGTGGAGCCAGGGGAACACTCCTCCATTGTAGGTGATAGTGCAAACTTGTGTAGCCTCTTCGGAAATCAGTATGGTGGTTTCTTAAAAAAATCAGGAATCAATGTACCTCAAGACCCAGAGATACCACAACTCCTGGGCATATACCCAAAGGATGCATAATCATTCCACAAGGACACTTGCTTAACAATGTCCATAGCAGCATTATTCATAATGGCCAGAACCTGAAAACAACCTAGATGCCATTCAGCTGAAGAATATATAAAGAAAATGTGGTACATTTGCACAATGGAGTATTATTCAGCTGTAAAAAATACAGTGACATCATGAAATTTGCAAGCAAATGGATGGAACTAGAAGAAACCATCCTAAGTAGGTAACCCAGACTCAGAAAGTCAAACGTAGTATGTACTCACTCATGAGTGGATGTTAGATGTAAAGCAAAGGATAACTAGATTACAATCCACAGTTCTAGAGAAGCTAGGCGACAAGGAAGACCCTCTTCCATGGAAAGGGGAATTATATGAGATCTCCTGGGTAAACTGGGAGATAAAGGGAAGGGGATGGGAGATGGGACCATGAGGGAACATGATGGTCAAGGGTGAAGAGAGACCGAGTGGGAAAGCAATGAATAAGAGACCTTGATAGAGAGAGCCATTATGGGGTTAGAGAGAAACCTGGTGCTAGGGAAATTCTCAAGAATCTGATGTAAGGATGACCCCTGTTATGACTCTTAGCAATAGTGGAGAGGGGACCCGAACTGGCCTTTCCCTGTAATCAGGTTAGTGAATACGCCAACTGTCATCATAGAGCCTTCATCCAACAACTGATAGGTTCAGATTTAGAGATCCACAACCAAGCACCAGGCCGAGCTCAGAAAATCCAATCAAAGAGAGGAAGGAGGGAATATACGAGCAAGGGAGGTCAAGATCATGAAGGAGAAATCTACAGAGACAGCTGAACCAAGCTTGTGGAAACTCATGAACTCTAGACTGACAGTTAGGGAGCTTCCATGGGAGTAAACTAGGCCCCCCATATGTGGGCGACAGTGGTTATCTGAAAGGCTACCTGAGAGAGAGACCTGGCAATTAGACCAGGATTTATCCCTGGTGAATGAGCTAGCTTGTTGGAGCCCATTCCCTTTGGTGGGATGCCATACTCAACCTTAATGCAGGGAGGGGATGGGGTTGGTCCTGCCCCAACTTAATGTGCCAGACTTTGTTGACTCCCCATGGGAGCTTTTATCCATCTGGAGGAATGGATGGAAGGTGGGCTTGGGGGAGGGGGAGACAAGAGGAGACAGGAGGAAGGGTTGGGGGGGGAAGAACTGTGGTTGGAATGTAAAATAAAATTTAAAAAATAAAAAAATTTTAAAAATATTCTAAATTGTAAAAAAAATTATGGATGTGGGAGGGTCCAGCCTATAGGGAGTGGTAGCACCCTGGCAGGTGCTCCTTGGTTATATCCTTGGAAAGCAGGTTGAGAAAGGCAACATTCCTCCAGGGCCTCTACTTCATTTCCCATCTCCACGTTCCTCCCCCTTCAGTTCCTGGCCTGGCTCCCCTCAGGGACGGAGTGTGTCCTGAGCGTTGTAAGCTGAATTAAATGTTTCCCCATACATGTTAGTTTGGGTCATGATGTTTTATGGCAGCAGTGAAGCCCTACGGCAGCAGCAGAGCTCTTTCTAAGATACAGGGTAAAGATGGAAACTAGAGATCACTATTAACAGTGGCAATGAATCACTGGAAGGGTGATATTTTTGTTCTGTGGATATTTACAACTTTAGCAACATGTATATTTAAATGGATTTCAAATAAATATTAGAATAGTAACAACACAGATACACAAAGGAGTTTAGCAAACTGTAATGGGTCAATGGGAATAACTTTGAGTCTAGACTGTGCTGAGCCACACTTAGGGGTTATGCTATTTTGGTTTTCACTGGTATCCAATGTCAAGGTCAGAATGGGATCATCTTGAATTTTATACAGAAATAGTATATAAAATATATATATAATATACATATATTGTATAACACATATGTGTCTATGCATATATTTTAAACAAAGGAAAATAAATGGACCTCTATATTTTTCACAAAATTTAATAAAGTATGTTAAATGTTAACCATATAAAACGTGTCATGTCTGTGAACCTGACAATCTGTGCAAACAGTCGGTACATTAATTTCCACATATATTTTTAAGGTATGTGCTTGGGGAGGCATATTGGATATTTATCCATTTTCTAGAGTAGTTATAGTTATAGATAATTCAGAGTTAATACAACTTGCAAAGATACATAAGTGAGCCCATTTCAACTGAAGTTTTCTTACTTTCTCTCAGATTTTGTATAACATTTTGAAAGAAGTGTTACAACATATTTGATGTGTGGATTGTGCAGTTAGTATTTTGGCTTTATGAACATTATCTCAATGATACAATTAATAGCTTTTCTTAAGTTTTCAAATCTGAAACCAACTGGGTACCAAGTTTAGAGTATATCACAGTACTGATTATGGCTTAAATATTTCATCAGCTATTGCCAATTATAAATTACTTTCAACCTACTAAGGAGTGAACTTTGCATTTTTTATTGTCATGAGAATACTATTGTGTAATTTTAAATTTGGTGAAATGACCATACTAACAGCTACTTGCCATCCTACTTAATTACATGAAAACATTCCTGTTTCCCACATGAGCTACCTTTTCAGTGCTATCAAATATCTAATGTCATTTAAAACCAATAAATTGGCGACAGAACCACAGCTCTTTAGCAGAATCCTTTGCAAAAGGAAAGTGTCAGCATGTTATAATCATGGGTACTCATTGAGGCAATGGCCACACGAGACATTGCCTTTCAAGTCAAGGACCAGTTTTCAATCTGCAATAGTCATTAAGAGAACTATCTCAGAGATACAGTTCCCTTTAAATCACCAAATACATCCAGGTCCCACACATACCTTATTTTGGACCTGACTCACTGAGCTCACTATGTTCTGTGATTCCAGGAAAAGCTTTGGCAATTATTAGTCAGATTAAGGGCTCTGCTGCAAGAAAAGTCTCTGATTCTGGGGTCTGACATATGTTGTTTTCAGACTTTAAGCAAAGGCTCGTTACATGTCTCAGTCTTGTATTGTTCTTAAGTATGTCCAAACTCATCTATATGATTATAGAATGTAGATAAACATGGTATCAAATCATTAAAAATGTTTGCTATTGATGTCATTTCACACCAATCAGTTGGAGGAGATGCTAAGCATTTTCTCTGGACAGCAGAGGACAGACAGGATCTTCAAATTGAAATTGTGAAGTGGGATATAAAGGAACTGTGAGGAGATGCATAAAGGGACTGTTCAAAGACCATTTACAATTATGAGCCAAAACTTCCACAGAAGAACAGAACTGAACGCTAATTTTTTAGTGAAAATGAAATCATGTTGACAACATTTCACATGTTCTTTAACCTTCTTACATAGGGCAACTGTGTGCATTAAATGTTCTGAACAAATGCAAAGCCCCTGGTCAGCTTCCTATCCATAGTGTCCAAGGGATAGTATTATTTATACTGGTCAGAAAGCACACACTTCTCACTTTGCCCTTTTGTTACTGTTAAAGCAAAAGGACTGCATTTTATATAAAGCCTGGAAATTTGAACCCTAGTTTCTGGACCAGCAAAGATGATGTCAGGGAGGAGCTGTGAGAAATATGTGGACCTCACATTCTGACCTAAACCAAGTGCATCAGAATGTACACTTAAAAAGAGCCCCAGACAAGAGGTCCATCCAAATAAGATAATCAGTGAGTTACGGTGTGACTTGAATCTTTGGATCCTAGAAGGAGCAATAGAGATGTCTATAGCCAAGGAAAGACCAGTTCAACTGGAGTGAAGATGTTAAATAAGGTGACACATCCCACTACAAGCAAGCGAATCCATGTGTCAGATTGGTTTTCTGTGCTTGGGTGTACGGGAGGTGTTGAGTCTTTGGATTTTAGATTTCTTTCTGCCGATAGAATGAAAACTCTATCTGTACAGTCACTATTCTGAATAGTTAACCATCAGCCCGAAGTGCCTTGAAAAAAAGCCCATGAACATCCTAGCAACCCGGACACAACCCCACTGCTCAAGTCCTTTCCCTTCCAATTCTCTTAATGCACATTTAATCTTTTGCTACATGGTGAAGAACATTGCGGTTCCAATGCATGAAAATGTGCAGTGTTCGTAATTTAGAGTAATCCATTAACCTGGTGAGAAATACAGAATGGAGACTGAGTTTGCCAAATCCCTCCTCTCAAAACAATATGTTATCAAACATGCCTTCTACAGACACAGATAGACCCACTAAGTGGATATTACTTGCTTTGTCTTGATAAGTAACTGAATGCTTTTAGGGAGAAAAGAGTTCTGTATTCTTTGGTGGCAATAGATTTCAACTGTGAGTTTTTCAATTCCCTAGAACATCTTGCTCCTCTTTAAGTAATCACAAATTTTAGATACCATAATTTTAATGTTTCTGCAAATAGCTCTTAAACAATTTAAAATGCTGATCTGACAATTCTGATTTTAAGAACAAATAGGAGGGAAAGGGAGAGAGAAAGAGGGAGAAAGGACAGAGGGAAGGAGGGAGGGAAAAGGGGGAGAAAAGGGAGATCACCAATTTCTTTGCCATGAGAAGCTGATTTTGCAACACTACCCCAATTTCTTCCTCTTACCAGGAGATGTAAAGGTGTGGTTGTAGGGCCTTTGGCAGAGATCTTCTCCCACAGGCCTCGTCTTATGTAATGAACTGTAGTTCCAGCTAAGTTGAAGGCTCCAGAATGTTCTATCTTCCAGTCACTGTTTATCGACTGTTTGCCAGCATCTCGAAGAGCTTTAAGAAGATAAAACACACTATGAGCGTGGACAACGCTACTGATGAGCACCCTCTTACAAGCATTCCCTGTTGCTACTGAAGTCAAAAGAGTTTTCAGTCATCTGTTGTGTCTCCCCCAAAAGTTGTTCTGCTGCTTCTACCCTTATCAATCCCAGCAACAAGCTCATGAAAGTATTGAAATTTACTGCATCAATATTCTCTATAAAATAGTCTGGGTTTTTTCTTTTCTTCAAGACAGGGTTTCTCTGCAGCTTTGGAATCTGTCCTGGAACTAGCTCTTATAGACAAAGCTGGCCTCGAACTCACAGAGATCCGCCTGCCTCTGCCTCCCGAGTGCTGGGATTAAAGGCATGCGCCACCACCACCTGGCATATAATATAATATATAATATAATCCTTATTATAAAATACCTTAAGGGAAAGTTTAAAAAACATACATAATTTTATTTTATGAGATCAATGTTAAATTATTAATCCTTGAAAGTGAAATATATTGATAGGAACATCTCAGAACATTGCCAACATCCATTAAAACCAACAAATGGACATGCCTCAGAAAATGTTAAAGTTTTGGGGGGGAAATGGAAAATTACTAATGGATTTGTTTATAAGATTTAGCATTTGTTAATATTTTTGTAAATTATATTAAATATTTTGAGAAATATTTTTGTCTAATGTTGTACATGGATCGATATTTTCCCACTTCCATGCTTTTATTTCAGGTTACAGTGATCAGTTTATGGTTCCTGAAAATCTCTAATAAAAAAGTTTTAAATTGTCCATTGGGGTTTATGGACTATGATATTCAGACTCTATTCATGTCTTGGCTTTCAGCATTTCCTAGAAAATGGCATACACATGTACATGCGAATCCAGCCAACTTATTGGCTTAAGAGTCTCTTCATCCAGAACCAGGAGTTCATACAAATCATGTTTCTTGACTTTTTCTTTTTACTTCATTAACTTAAATATATTTTTGAAAATCTTGCTTCTGACAATCAGTGGAACTGCTCTGCTTCTCACTAGACAATGTATGGAGAAACAGTCTTCAAACTTCCAATGTCTGAGGGTGGAGAAGAAAGCTGGGATAATCTCTACAATTGCTTAGCAGTCTTGTTGAAGATATTTAACAGATCCCTCACTGGGAGGTTGACCTTCTGCAGGGCACAGACTGGGAAGGTTTCATGGAGGAGGGAGGCACAAAGAGTGGAGTTCACACTGGATAGGATAGCCAGCATCTGTTTTATGGAGCACTGGAGAAGAGTGAATTACAAGAGAAAAAAAAGCTCCTAAAGCATTCACAGGGGACCTTTGACCTTAGCGCTAAATATTCAGCTTCAAACAATAGGGTGTAACTATCCAAAGCTGGGGAAAGAACAACTGCCAAGAACCTAAGGACTTTTAAACTTTTCAGTTCAAATAGGTATGGAGAAACATGCAAATTCCAGGTAATTTCAAGGCGTGTTGCTTTTGAACATAGAGAACCTAAGAAAGCAGGTGGTCAAATAAATAAATAATTAAAAATAAAGATTTAACAGACTTCTTATTAAAGCAACCTGAGACAATTATAACAAAGCTTTACAACAGTCTCATTATATGCAGCTGGTCCAGAAGTAAATTAACTCTTTAGGAAAATGAAGTTTAGACTCGGTAATAAAGAAAACGTAACATAGCCACTCATCCATGCTATGTTAATTATGTTCACCACCCAGTTAAAAACTTGCTGGGGATGTGGACACCACAAAACTGACTTTGAATAATTAGGGAGGCATCAGAAATAAAACGAGATGAAAGAACCTTAGAGATAGTGGTACTAGTGAGTTAAGCCTTTAAATATGCACACACATGTATAAGAAGTTATGTAATAGTGGAGAGGAATGGGAGCTGGAAAATATTCAAATCAAATGTATTAGAATATGAAGACATGCCAAATACTGAGCTTAATAAACAGGCTTAAAAACATATTAGACCATGACACTTTCATAGGAGAGAACTAAAGCTCAGGAAACAGAGACCTGAGGAACACAAACAGCACGGTGCACATGTGGGGACCACTCCGTGGGTGATACCCCAGTGACTGGAATTTTTAAAAAGGGAACAAGGACATATAAAGTATTTGAAAGCACAGTGCTTAGAAGTATTTTAATTTTCTTAAAATAAAATCTCCAAATACATAGGTCTTAAAAAGTACAAGGAACTCATGGGAGAAAATACAGACACAGAGACACACATACACATGCACATACACATACACACACACACACACACACATACACATACACACAAAGCCACACAGGTAACATGGTAATTGGGAGAACATAGTTTAGAGTGGACTGGAAGGAAGGAAACTTGTGGCTTGTGAGCATTTTCAAAATTGCCAAAACGTGGCTCTCACTCCTCAACAATGAAGCTTCATTTTGCAGCAGATGGAAACAATCACGGGAATCCCAAGTGGTCAAAATACAGAGCCCTGACTGCTGGATACCCAACACCAGCTGATGCATCTACAATCTAACACCTAAACACCAAGTTCAGGGAACATCACAGAGGAAGGGGAGGGAAGATAGTAAAACCCAGAGGAACGGGATGTCTGTCTCTGTGAGACTGTTCTCTACATAGGACAAGACAGCTTGAACTCTCATCCGCATGGTAGTGTAAATAAAACCTGCACAGTGACTGCACTGGTTGAAATCTTGCAGGAGTTCACCTCTAGATGGAGAGCTACATGCAAGTAATGTCTGCTCAGAGTCTCCAGGGACAAACCCCTATTGCTTATCCAGCCTTACATACAAATACATACACGACTCAGCAGACTGTACACACACACACACACACACACACACACACACACACACACACACAGACATCTTCTGGCCTCTACATGCATGTGCCCAATTGAATGCAACTGCACATACATGTGCATGTACTACAAATTCACATACACACACATGCACACACACTAAACTCTTAAATGATAAATAAAATTTATTAAGGTTATATGACAATCTGAAATATATAATAAAACATCAAAATGCATAAGCTAACCACTGATTTGAGAGAAAAATTTCAAACATTTTGATATCCCTTTATTCCTCTGTCTCTAGTTGATTAGGATATCTGTAAGCTTGCAGAGAAGTTGAATTATACTGATCATAAAGACTATAGCTGGAAATTCCAGAATAACTCCTTGAGGTCAAAGGTGATAAACCGAGTCTCAATTTACACCTGACTGGATATATTTTTTTATCCTAAGACTTAACACTGGAAATGCTTAACAGAAAACTTACATAAATAGCTCAAAGTAGCTGTACATTAAGTCTATTCAAACATAACTCCTAGATCTCAGCAGAAACCACAAAGATGCTATGGTAACAACTTAACCTGAGGGTGCACTGTAGATCACAGGTAAAGCTTTTGTAGCTCTCCAGTGTTACAGGAGGAAAGAAGGGAGCTAAAGCTGCTCTTCCCTTTGTATCTGTGGTAGGAAAGCAATTAAAATTCAAAACCAATGGAAGAAAACCACAGAGGAGTGAATGGAGCAGAAACAAATTAACAGTGGAAGCAATCAGTGACACAAAGTGTTGGTTATTTGGAAACTAAATAACTGAAAACAAACTGCTCAAGAAAACCAGACACAAGGTGACAGTGGTAGAAATACGAGCCCGAACACTGTCCTGGGAGAGGGTGCAATAAGAAAATATCAAAAACAGCTCTAAGCTTTAAAGAAAACCAGACCACTAATCACAATCCCAGAGAACCTAGACAACAATGAGGACCCTAAGAGAGACATACATAGGAATCTACATGGGAAGTAGAAAAGACAAGATCTCTTGGGTAAATTGGGAGCATGGGGACCTTGAGAGAGGGTTGAAGGGGACGGGGGGAGGCAAAGAGGGGAGCAGAGAAAAATGTAGAGCTCAATAACAGTCAATAAAAAGAAAGAAAGAAAAGAAACAGCTCTAAGCCAACTATTTTGAGAAAGCAAATGAAACAGATTATTCCCTGCAGAAAACAATTACCAAACCAGTTCCAAGAATCAAAGAATATATGAAATTATGAATTCTCATTTGTAATATCTATGTGGGGAGTTCAAAATAAAACATGGCATATATGAAAGAATAATAGAGATTAAAGGCCTTTCAAAAATAAGACATCAATTTGTTTAATCATCAAAATAAAATTGTTACTAATTTTAGACAAAATAGCTTAGGCAAAAGAGGGAATACAGGGTTCTTCAAATACACTAAAATGTGTTACTGTTTTATACTAATCAATAATACTTATTTGACTTTATAAATACTCAAAAATTACGTTTTTATATATTCTGAGAATAAGGGCCTTTTGAAGCCAAGTGAAATTATTTTCTCTCAGATCATTGCTTTTCTCTTTACTTTTTAAATTGTTCCCTAAAATGATAAATAAAGCTACTATTTATGAAATTCTGTTTATACATTCTGTGTGTGACACACTTGTATACTGACTCTGTACACTCTTACTCAAGGTGGTGTTTGGTTCACGGTGTCTGTTTTCTTTTTGGTTCCTAGGTTATTTTTAATATTCTATTTGTGAGCCACTCAAGTCTTCTGAGGGCTGGTTGGAAGGGGGATTGTTTCTAGAAAGTGCTTCCTGTAGCACATGTCAGTGATATTGATACTACATTAAGAAAACTAGTCCTGAGTCTTGTGGCTTCACAGTTGGATGAAGTGGGTGCAACATACTTGCGGCTTTGCTTTGCAAATTCTCAGGAAAGTTGATTTTCCATGTCTACCTTAGACTAATATTAATATAGACACTTCCTCCTTCCTTTCTCTGCTTATGTATAGCTACATTCCTGCCCCTCCATCACAGAAAACGTGGAATCCTTTGAAGTCCCACTTTGAGTGGAAGCCTCCTGTGCGGGTTATTCTGCAGCATCCTTTGCTTTGTTTTCTGTCAACAGCAGCGCCCTGGCTCTGAGTCTGACTTCAGTTACTGGATGAAGGTTTCAGGTGACACTTCAGGGGACTCAGCATTCGGCTTTCTGTCTTCACTGTAGTTTTGTCCTTTTAGGACCTCTTATTGCTGTTTTGGCCTTTAGGACCTCTTCATTTCCCTCCTGCTCAGACATGGTGCAGGCAAATGAATGTCCCTTCCAAGTTCCCATGTTGAAACCTGACTCCACAGTGTGATGGGATTAGGAAGTGGGGTCACTGGGAGGTAATTAGAATTGGCTGAGGTCATTAGGGCACAGTCCTTATAAATGAGATTAGTGTCCTTGTAAGAGCCATAAGAGACCTTGCTTCCTCTTTCTCAGCCACGTAAGGACACAGAACCCCGTAATTTCCAACTCATAAAAGGGCCTCATCAGAACCCAACTATACTGGTCTCCTGAGCTCATATTTCCAACCTTAAGAGCAATGAGAGGAAAGTTGTATTGTTTAAAACTCACTCAGGCTGTGGCTCTTTGTTATAGCACCTTAAAGTAATCAAACTAAGAGGTAAATAATAAAAGGGAGGGTTTCTTTGTCTTTTACTCATTTCAAATTATTTTAAAACTATGTTTGCCATAGTGCCCTGTGTGTGGAATTGTACAGAGTAAGTTGAATTCGGTGTCTTTTGTTGAGATTTTTTCTGGAAGTCATAAGCTACAATGATTTTATAAATAAAAGCATAAGGTTTATTCATTTTAGGCTAACTGGTCAATCATTAACAAAAGAACATTATTAGCTGCAGAGACGCCATTAGTAGGTGAGCATAATTTAAAGAAAGAAAAAAATATATTGGGAATTTATTGTTCAGTTGAGAATAATAAGGACATCACGTGTCTCAAACAAAAAGTTCCAAAGTATTTTTAAAGATAATTTAAATCTGTTTGGCCCCCTGTCTGACATTACTTTATTCTATTTGACTCCACTATCTCTGATGCTTTCTCTGTTCTATTAAAAAGTTATCAGTTGACATAATTAAAACATGGATAATGC
The DNA here is from genome assembly GCF_037038515.1 of Microtus pennsylvanicus. NCBI lineage: Eukaryota > Metazoa > Chordata > Mammalia > Rodentia > Cricetidae > Microtus > Microtus pennsylvanicus. Next base: position 26,260,705 of record NC_134582.1, read on the forward strand.
AAACTGGACTTATTTTTTTGTTCTCTTTTGTAGTGTGTGTGAAAATTAGACTTGTTTTTTTTATCCTCTTTGTGTGTATGTGTGGGTGGGAGGTTACAAGGGAGAGGGGGTGGCCCTGGGAGAATGGGCGTGACTGGGGTGCATGCTCCAAAATTTTCAAGTAATCAATAAAAATATGTAATAAGAATATATAAAAATAGCCAACCTAGCCTTTCCTATAAGCAACGCTCAGATTTTTAAAGGCAGTTTTTCTACAGGAGAGCTTTCCTGGTGTGAAGCAAGACAGAAAAAAACTCAGTAAACTGTACATGGCTTATTTTGAGTGACAAGATTTTCCATTTCTAAAATAATCATTACACAAAAACACCTGTGCAGTCATATATAAAATAATATGCATTTGCACAGACACACATGTATACACATGAAATAAATGTGTTAATTGGTTGTATCATATATACACATATTTGGAATAAAACAAGGCAAAGTCATTTAATGCGTCTTTGTTTTAGGTTTTTGCTTTGTTTTTATTTTGTTGTTTGTTTGTTTGTTTGTTTGTTTGTTTAATCATGAGTTACATTTGGAAGTACTTTACACTCTCAACAGAAAGCCAAATTGCTTTTGCTCCTGAACTGCCTTGGAGAAAGGGAAACACTTGCTTAATATGAGAAAAGACACTTTCTGGGAAGCTCAAGTGTGAACTAAAACAGACCAACAGTGTCGCGAACTGAGGAGCGGGGGTCCTACTAAGCTCCTGTGTGAGACTGTAGCACCTGTTACCTAAGTAGCTATGTGCCGGCTTTTCCTCCACAACTTTGATTCTTCTTGCTCCAGCAGGGATCACCAGCACTTCCACATAACCTGTAAGAGTCAGTAAAACATGCAGTGAATCTAGGCTCTTACAAAAACCCTTCAGATTGACTCGCCCCCGCCCACCTCTGCGTTACTGCTACCATGGTCCAAAGGCTGTGGAGGGAAAATGCTTCATTATAAAGTTGCCGTGATTTCCGGAGAAGATTCTTGGAAAGACTGAGCATAGCGCTCGACTGAGAAGGCAAGAAGGTGATTGTTCTACATGAAGCCCCATGAGGAAAGGAAGAAACCAGTGGCATCACCTCTCTAGAGATACAGCAGGACAAATCAAATCACCCCAGTGAATTTTGCCCTAGGAATTCTTCAAGCTAGAAAAAGCAGAGAAAGTAAAACACTGGAGATGATACAGTTGGCCTGGACCATTCCCTGCAGCGACTGAGCACAGCAAGAGAGAACAAGAGTTCCTGGAAGATGAACAAAAGATTAGACAGTGGAGCTGGGGAGAAGTAAGTGAGGTGTAGGGCCACAGCAAATGGGCTGCTGTCACCTCTGCAGGTGTCACAAAGATCAACAAAAGGCACAATTGAGTGCTCTCAGAAAATATTTCAGCCATGGTCATGGATGTGGTCGTTGAAAGAAAGTAAGCCAAGATTGGGTAAACTGAGAGACTGTGCAGGAAAAGAAGGAATTGAGCTCCACTTTGTGAAGAAGAGGGATAAAGAAGCCTCGTTTTGGCTTAATAGTTTTTCTAAAACTAACATTCTTTTTAAACATCCTGTGCAAATTCATGTATCTAACTAAAATCTGGCTTGAACCTTTAAAAGAAAAAAATAATTTCGAAGTTTTCTCCTGTATAAAAATTATTATAATTCTTAAAAAAATAATTAATCAGCATTAATATAAAGTAATATGTAGTTCATTTGGTGGCAAGGATAAAATAAAGGCATGTGTGGTGTGTGTGTGTGTGTGTGTGTGTGTGTACATGCTCCTACATGCATAGGTCAGAGGTTGACCTCATGTATCTTCCTCAGTCACTCTTTACCTTATTGTTTTGAGATGAGTTCATTCATTTAATCTGGAGCTCACTGGTCCAGGAAGACTGAATGGTTTGCTTTCAAGCCCCAGGGATGCCCTGTCTCTATTTCTCCTGCACTTGTGATTACAAATACTCAATGTCCTGCTTGGATTTTTTTCTTTCTCGTTTTCTTTTTCTTACAGATTAAGGGTTTGAACTCCGGTGCTCATGCTGAACAGTTTACCAACTAAGACATCTCCCCAGTTCCTGGGCATGTGATGGAGGAAGGTCATTGGCTAATAAAGGAACTGCCTTGGCCCATTTTATTGGTTAGGACATAGGTAGGTGGAATAAACAGAACAGAATGCCGGGAGGAAGAGGAAGTGAGGTCAGATTCCACAGCTCTCCTCTCCAAAGCAGACGCCTCAGAGAGACGCCATGCCCCAGCTCCGACCCAGGATGGACTTAGGCTAGAATCTTCCCGGTAAGACCGGTGCTCACAGATTATTAGAGATGGGTTGATCTGGACGTGAGAATTAGCCTGTAAGGGCTAGAGCTAAAGGGCCAGGCAGTGTTTAAATGAATACAGTTTGTGTGTTGTTATTTCGGGCATAAGCTAGCCGAGCAGGCGGCTGGGGTGTTGGGGACGCAGCCCCGTCGCTGCCCATATTACTACAGGCATGTGACTTTTTACAATCAAGACTTTGATCTAAGACACTACAAGACACTGTTTATCTAATTACTCATTGAATTGCCCATTTTCAGTAGCATCCAATTACTTACTGCAGTTCCAACTGGAAAGCACTGACATTACATCACACAGACAAAATAGCAATGACAACAGACTCAAGGTTGGTGGGTATTTTGCCATATAAATAAGGTATGATGTACAGTTAAGGTAGGAGTTAAATAAATTATAAAAATAGGTTAAAATATAAATAGAACATTCTGGCTAACTCTCTGTTCATTAATATAAACTATAGTTTTAAAGTCACTCCCCGTTTCTGAACACAAATTGCTTAGCAATTCACTGCTATTCTTTAGAAGTATGTGTATGTGACTCACATTTGAAAACTCTGGCATCATCCACACAAGTCAAGGGAACGTTCTACAAAAAGATAAGTGTTCAAAGTTGTCTTAGGGGAATGTGTATAGGAAGGAAAGGGATTTGTTTTCTGTTTATACAGAAGAGTGTGAGGTAAGTGATAGTATTAGTAGCTCTTGGATAACTTAAATCTGATGGAAAGAGAAGATGGAGATGGCTCAATCTATTATGGAAAGTTTCAATAAGTATTTAAGGGAATAAACAATCACTTTGGATCTGCTAAACTCAGTGAGAGACTTCATAGAATATAATTGGAAACATTTCAGCAGAAGCAACATGCATGATTAACTGAGATGCATTCATGAAGATAGAGATGATGTATAAACATCAGGAATGATCAAGGCTGAGAAAGAAAATGCAGAAGATGTTATAATGGAAAAAAATTCTGAAGTTGAAGATTGACTGAAAGTAATCTTTTTTTTCTCAATCAATTGAAAATAATTGATCGGAAACAATGGACACATGGGATAATGCAATCACCTTTTCTGCAAAGAAATCAAGAGAGAAGGATCTAGTTTGGTGAGAATTTTCTCAGTTCAGCAATTTATATTTCACAAATGTTATACTACTGCAGTATAAACACCCACTATGAGGTCTAAAGCAGCCAGAACTTCAGTAAAGGTCAGGTTATTATTGATGCGCCTTTGGAGATGCATCTGCACATAAAGCAATAAGTCAAATTGCTCCTAGAGAAAATCAAAGAGGAAAAGGAGTCAAGTTCATTTGAACTTGGTGATGGAGGCTTTAAGAACACAGGCCTGAAAAGAACTGTTCTCAAGAAGGGAATGACTCGGTCGACAGTGGTGTCTCTCCATGTGGCCAAAGTTAGAGCTCTAATATAAAAGGAGACCTCAGACAGCCCACCAGCCACCCCATTCAGATCATTGTAAATCCCACAGCAAATAAATTTAGTGAAGTATGAAGAAGATATTAAATTTTAGAATTTAGAATTTTTAAAAAATTAGCACATAATGGAAGTAGTATATCTCAATTCCTGCTTGAATTTTACAATGATCTGGGATTCCTCTGTTTATGCTATGAATATGTTTTATTGCCATTGGTTAATAAAGAAACTATTTTCGGCCAATGGCTTAACAGAATATATCCAGGCTGGAAAAGATATATAGAGAGAGTAGGCAGAGTCAGAGAGTAACCATGTAGCCACCGCAGGAGACAGACACTGGACACCGGATGGAACTTTACTGGTAGGCCACAACCATGTGCTGATACACAGATTAATAGAAATGGGTTTATTTAAGATGTAAGAGCTAGCTAGAAATATGCATAAGCTAATAGGCCAAGCAGTCTTTTAATTAATAGAGTTTCTGTGTGGTTATTTCAGGAACAGGCAGTTTCTGCCTACATAGCCAAGAATATAATTACACGGCAAATCAGAGAAAAAGTAGTCTCTAAAATCAGGGCTGTGCATGGAAAAATCTTCAACTGGATTGGTTAATTATACTGATTTCCATGGATGGGGGAGAAATGTATTGAAAAATAATGACATATGAAGGTAGAAAGCCATGGGCGGGGTATTTTCAGTACATAAAGCATTTGGGCACAATTGAGAATATATGTGTTTTAAAGGGAATGCAATAATGGCTAAGACATAGCTTAGAATTTGTACATGAAGTCACTAAATCTAAAGCTAGAAACTTGATTCTTTAAACAGGGGGTTCACACATAGAAGCCCTTATATTGTACCACCAGGACTGCAATCTTATCAACATCCTAAGATGCCAGTAGTAATCAGAATTCTTCATGGCAATGGTAGCAGAGTCACAGGTAATATATTTTTAAGAGGTTCTATATGCTAGTCACCATTATTATTGCTTTAGATAGACTGTAGTATTTAACCATGATATTTCGATAAGGTTAACTATTCTTATTTTGAATTTCAGATTTTTGAGTTTAAGATTTAAATTTCGAAGTTTAGAGTTTAAGCCAACTGGTAATTTATATACAAACATTCACTACAATAAACAACCCTGAAATTTAGAACTCTTTAAGTCTGCAAAACTTTAGATAAGAACTACTCAGCCTCCACTGTACTCTCACGATGTCTTAGCTCATTCCACATTTCCTGCTAGGATGCACAGTTCCTAACTATAAAATAAAGTAGATAAGACCATGACTCCCCAACCCTTGTAGGAATCAACCAAACAATTAAAAACTCTAAGAACACACTTTCATAATTCAAACCAGTATGTTCATTTTTGTCGAGGAATATTACTTTAAGATGTGTTACATTTGTTTATGTTGTGGAACATTTGTTTAATGATGCAAAGATGGGTAGCTTTCTTTTATGTTGCATTTGTTTAACTCCGTGAAACCTGGTGACTTTGCCTGTGTAACACTTCTGATCGGTCTAATAAAGAACTGAATAGCTTATAGTGAGGCAGAAGAAAGGATAGGTGGGGCTGGTATGCAGACAGAATAAATAGAAGGAGAAATCTGGGAAGGAGAATCAAGGATCATGAGAAAGAGGAGTACTCCAGAGGCCAGTTATCCAGCAACAAATCCAACCACAGACTAAGAAGGAAAGAAAAGATATATGGAAATAAAGAAAGGTCAAAGCGCAGAGGCTAAAGGTAGAAGGGATAATTTAAGAAAAACTGACTAGAAATAAGTCAAGTTAAGGCTAAGCATTATTTATTTGGGAGCTGGGGGGGGGGTTCCCAAAGAGCCAAAACAGTGGGGAAAAAAGCAGCAAGAACACATTTTCTCATACAAAGAAGAATCACACATTTGACATCCATCTTCTTCCTATTGTTTACCAGGACATCACGTCTCAACAGGACAAATACACAAGCTACCATACATTCCTTTAAGAAGCTATTCTAGGCTAGGCTTACCACGAAAAGTATAGTCACCACGAAAGATACAATAAACACACTAAAGGGAAAATAATAGCTCTCAAGTTTACTTTCTATCTCCAAAGGAAATGATTTATCAAACACTATAGAGAGCAAGGGGACTAGACACACCCATGTGCATCAGCACGCTTGCTACTGACACAGTATCTACAGCGTGCATGGCCAACTGGGTGAAAAGCCTGAAAATCCCTTAAGAAATTCTAGAAAGTCCATTAACTGTAGGGATAAAGGAGTTGTAGTAATATGGAGCGGCGGGGCTGCGTCCCCAAACACCCCAGCCGCCTGCCCTGCCCGGCTAGCTTATGCCCCAAATAATTACATGGACACTGTATTCTTTTAAACACTGCTCTGGCCCATTTCTAATAATCTATGTAGCGCCCCTAGGTGCGCTTACCGGGAAGATTCTAGCCTAAGTCCATCCTGGGTCGGAGCTGGGGCATGGTGTGCGTCTTCCCTGGAGCAGGTAGCATGGCGTCTCTCCTGCGTCTGCTCCGGAGAGCGGAGCTGTGGAGTCTGACCTCACTTCCTCTTCCTCCCGGCATTCTGTTCTGTCTACTCCACCCACCTAAGGGTGGGCCTATCCAATGGGCCTAGCAGTTTCTTTATTGCTTACAATGAAATCAACAGATTGATATATGACACTCCCCCATCAAGGAGTCTCTAGAGAAATAAAGAAAGCATTCAGAATGAAAAGTGACACAGAACTTTCAGTGGTATTTCGGTATTTCTGGGGGAAACTGAAGCATTATTGCCACCAAATAAAGAGCTCCAAACCCCGTGTGCATTTGTATTTCCCAGAGCACAGATCACGTGTGTACCAACTGTGTCAATGTTCTTTAAGAACAGCCTGTGTGATATGTCCTTGGCGTTTCAGATCATGGCTGTACTTCTGTATTATAAAGACTTCTCTTGTCACAACTGTGGGAAGGGTTGGCAGGTTATTACATTAACATTTTTTAACTGAAGGATAGAGACTCTGTTTCAGCTAAGTGGATCTTGTCTCTCCTAAATCCGCACTAGAAGATTCCATTGCTTATCTTATCCTGTTAGGGCAAAGCAAAACAAACAACCACATTTAACCTCACCAAGGTTCATCTGATTTGCCTTCCAAAATGACTCACTCACTTGGGAAGACTCCAGTTTTCCTTGATTGTCCAACATAAGATGATTGTTCTTCACAATATAACTAATTTACATTTTGTCATCAGAATTTATTTTTAACTAGAGAACTTAAGCTAAAGGTTAAGGCAAGCACGTAAATGATGGTGGTGAAAATAATCACGAATAGAGGCTGGAGGTATGATTCAGAACTTAAAAGCACTTGCTTGCTGTTTCAAAGGATCCAAGCCTGGATCCCAGCACCCTTTCCAGACCTCCCAACTGCCTATAACTCTCCAGCTCCAGGCAGTCAAACACCCTCTTCTAGCCTCTATTGACATCCTCGCACACATGACATATGTAGAAAGTTACACTGAGATTCATACATACACCTAAATAAATAATAAAATGCATCTTTTAAAATGAAAATTGTCATTAATGATGGCCCAATTGATAACATGTCCAGGAGAGGAGTTGATGAAGCCCAGAAAATATATGCTTTACCCAGAAAGCTTGAGAAGTTGATATGTAGTGATGTATGTGTGTTTATTCATACGTGTATGGATATAAGTGTGTATCTATGTGTTTATACATATAGATGTGTGTTTATATACATATATATGAATCGTGTGTGTGTGTGTGTGTGTGTACAATATTTGGGGGCTATTACAATTCAGTGGAGATACTGTCACTTTCTGTGGTGAGGAACTTTAACTCACTCTCCCACTCTCCATAGAACCTTTATATCTATTCCACCCTCCCATCTCCCATTTACAGATGAGAAAAGAAGACAGTCCAGAGGGTTGGGAGTGGGTAGAGAGATAGGAGGAGAGGGAGTGGAAACTGAGATTGGTATGTAAAATAAAAAAGAAAGTTTGTTTCCTTTTTTTAAAAAAATAAAATAAATTATAAAAAAGAAGACAGTAGGGGCTCTTACTATAATGTATTTGTTATTTCCCCATGTCTGTATACCCTATTCTGAATTCCACCACTACTGTTTCAAATTTCAGCTTTAAAACTATTCCCCTTAAAATTTAGTAACAACATTATCAACAAGGGAAAGGAAAGCTGAAAGCCTGCATACTAATATTCTCAATGTTTGCTTCAAGCTGTTGCAGATCTCAATTTTTGTTAGGCATGCTTTTCATTGTTTAATAAGCATTCTAGAAGCCTGGTAACATAAGCTGATGCAAATTAGATTACTCTCTTCCTGCTCTGACTTCCAGAATTCACAACACATGACTTCATGTTTTCATTATTGAGAAAAAAGCGCATTCAAGTTTCTGGCTCATACCATAGATAATTGTATGTCATCACCAAAATCACTGAAAATGTCTTCAGTAGAATGAAAACTGCGATCTCTAAATCAAATTTAATCTATTTTTTTCCACAAAACACTACAGTTTATTAATATTAAAAAAAACAGTTACCTGCCCCTCTGGTGTGATTAAAGTCACCTTTAATGACTTTGCATGATTTTCCATTGCCGTTGCATACGCCACAATGATCTTCCCTGGCAAGAGACCCCAGTAAACCATCACAACCAGCTTTCTGCAAGAAAAGAAGGGCATATATCAAGAGTTGAAGTATTCTCCTGGGCCTGCAGCCCTGTCTATAAAGGACCACACGCAGTTCTGTGCACTGCCCCCAGGTAGCAGCCTCCACAACACTGCCTGAGGCCCTGGGGTCCTATGGACCTCCCTCAGATAATGACCCTCCACCCTGCCACTTTTCCAGCACCGGGGGACCAGTCATGAGTTCCATACTGCTTCTGCAGGTAACTCCCCACCCCCTGACACAGACACACACACATACACACACACACACACACACACACACACACACACACACACACACACACACATCTAGCCCCTGCTACCTGTGGACCACCAGTTGAAACCTGTGACTGTGAGCCTTCTGCACATTTCTGGGAATCCTCAGTGAGCTCCTGATGATTCCATGTAAGGTTGGCTCCTGCACTCATAAGTTACACCAACTATAGCTAGCTTAGAACCACATCTGATACTCAGATGCACACCAACACTGAGTGAACCAAAGACTGAAAATTAAGTATCAACCAGGCAGTCTAAACTCTGACAAATCTGAATAACAGCAAACTGAGATTTAAATGTCCACTCTACCAATGTTGGAACAGATATCCATAACAAAATATGTTATCAATGATGTAACTTCAGGTACCTTGGTACCATAACAAAATCACAAAAACAAACACCCAAGAAAGTATATTCCCTCCAAAACTTAGTATTCTAATATTAATATTTTCTGAGAAAAGGAACTGACATGGTGCAGAAGACATTATTTTAAAATAGCAGTTGGGGATATATTCAGAGATGCAAAGAGGATATGAATAAATGTCAGAATGAAGACCATAAAAATAAAAATAGTGAATGAAAGAAAGAAAACAATTCAATATGTGAAATGCATTTTAATATATGGATAGGGATTATGAATTAAACCCAAGTCAAATATAACTTTAAATGAAAATTTCAGTAAGCCAAATAAAAACTCAGAAGAAAACTTTACCAATAGAATGGATCATATGGAAAAGGGAATATTGGGGTTTGAAGACAAGGTAAAGGAATTGGATCACTCAATCAAAGAAAAATGTTAAATCGAAAAACATTCAGGAACATAGCATGTACTAACTATGGGACACTAAAGAAATCTATCTATCTATCTATCTATCTATCTATCTATCTATCTATCTATCTATCTATAGAGAGGAGAGATAAAACCCTGGTCAAAGGTCCAAAGACTTTTTCCAACAAAATCATAGGAGAAAATTTCCCAGTCTAAGGAAAGAGATGCTTATCAAATGCAAGAAGCACACAGAACACCAAAGAGACAGGACCAGAAAAGAATCCACATGTCATAATAATCAAAGCACTGAAAGTACAGACCAAAGAAAGGTCAAGTCACAGATCAAGGCTGACTCAACAGAGTCAAAACATAGTTTTCATTGAAGATTTTAAGAAACTGAAGGGACTTGGACCATTATTTTTCAAGTTCTTAAAGAGTCCAGATTCCAACACAGACTACTGTGGCCATACTATCCAACATAAACAAAGAATTAAGAAAAGCATTCTATGGTAAAGGCAGGTTGAAATAATGTTAAAATATGGGAAATAAATCCCATACTACCCTAAAACTGGAAGGAAATCTTTGGACAGAAGAAAGAAATAAAGATGTCCAAGAGATGATAGTGAAAAGATAACATTAGCTAAATGATAATGTCTAAAGAAAATAAACACTGTAATATCAGCAAAATGGAAGGAACCAATATATAATTTTCAATAAAAACTTTGAATAACAATGGTATTATCAGTATTCATTTCAAAATATACAGGTTATCAAAAAGAAACTAGATATCAACAAAACAAATAATTCAATCCAAAACTGGGGTGCAGATAAAAACAAAATTCTCAATATAAGAAACTCAAATGGCTGAGAAACAAATAAATGTTCAACCTTTAATCCCAGCCTTCGGGAGGCAGAGGCAGGTGAATCCCTGTGAGTTCGAGGTCAGTCTGGTCTACAAGAGCTAGTTCCAGGACAGCTAGGACTGTTAAACAGGGAAACCCTGTCTTGAAAAACCAAAAGAAAAAAGGAAAGAAAGAAAAAGTAATGTTCAACATTCTTAGCCATTGTATAAATGCAAATCGAAAGTAATTAGAGATTCCATATTACACCTGTAAGAATGGCTAAGTTTAATAACCCAAGTGAAGGCTCATGCTGGTGAGGATGTGGAAAAAGGGGAACACCCCTCTATTGCTGGTGGAAGTGCACACTTGTACAGCCACTTTGGAAATCAATATGGTAGTTCCCTCCAGAAATGGGACTGACTTTGTCTACCTTAAACCCAGTTATATCACTCTTAAGCACATACCCAAAATATACTCTGTCCTACCGTGAAGACACTTACTCAACTATGATCACTGCAGCGTTAGTCATAATACTCGGGAACTGGAAACAACCTAGATGCCCCTCAACTAAAGAATGAGTACATAAAATGTGGCACATTTGTAAATGGAGTATTATTCATCTGCTTAAAAAGTGACATCATGAAATTTTCAGCCAAATGAACACAACTAGAAAAAAATTTCATCCCGAGTGAGGTAACCCAGACCCAGAAAGATGAATATAGTATGCATTCACTTATAACTGTATATAACCATTAAGTAAATGATAATCGAGCTATAACCTGTAGACTCAAGCAGGTAAGGTAAAGAGGAGAGGTCTAGGAGGATCTATGAATCTCCCTGAGAGGGACAAATAGAATAGATTTCATGGGTGGACTGCGGGTGAGTGAGGATAGGAATGGGAGGATTTGGTGAGGAGGGGAAGAGGAAATAGGGTAGAGAGAGAGAATGTGGGGTGAGACAGCTAGAATTGAGAGGCGTTTGAGGGATGATGTGGAAACCGAGAGCAGTGGAAACTTCCTAAAGTATTTGAAGGTGATCCTTATAATAGGAACACCGAGTCTCAATTGGCCATTTCTTTTCACCAAATGAGGCAGATGGACTGGGTTACGTTCAATTGAGTTGCTGGCCAAAGGATTTCATGGAAATCACAGACAACCCAGACTGTTGCAAAGATAAAAGGTTGCGGAGCTGGAGAGATGGCTCAGTGGTTAAGAGTACTGCCTGCTTATCTAAAGGTCCTGAGTTCAATTCCCAGCAACCACATGGTGGCTCACAACCATCTGTAATGCAAGCATGAATGTAGGCAGAATACTGTATATACAATAAATAAATAAATCTTTAAAAAAAAAGATAAAAGGTTGCTCTCCACAAACTGGCAGTGGGGCTCTGTTGCCAAAGACAACAACCATACAACCCACTGTATAAATAGAGAAGTAGAACTGGGGCCTATATGGAGCCTTTTCCCCTATATACTAGTGTCTTTGTTATGGGACGGTACTCCGGAGGTACTTTCAAGGGAGAAATTTAAGTGCCAACACAGCCACAAAACTTCTGACCTACAATCTGTCCTACATACAAAAGATGCTAGAGCAATGGTGGCACAGAACTTGCCGGAGTAGCAGACCAATGTGTGATTTAACTTAAGGTCTATACTATATACTATGAGAAGGATAAGCAAGTTATACTTTGTTTGGGTAACTAAGAACCAGAGACCAAATTGCGCAGAGATCTATGGTAAAAGCCAACACTATTGGTGTAAAAACAAGTATCAATAGAGAGAGAGAGAGAGAGAAAGAGAGAGAGAGAGAGAGAGAGAGAGTAGGTGGAGTCAAAGAGATGCCATGTAGCTGCAGAAGGAGATAGATGCTGGACAGAACCTTACAGGTCAACCACAAGCCTTGTGGTAAAATACAAAATAATAGGAATGGGTAATTTAAAATGTAAGAGTTAGTTCAAAAGAAGCCTGAGCTAGTAGGTCAAGCAGTGTTATAATTAATGTAGTTTCTGTGTGATTATTTTGGGTCTGGGAAGCCGGTAAGGAACAAGCGGTCTCTGCCTACAAGCTGGGGTGGGGAGGTGCGCGAAAAAGCAGTAGAGGTGAGTGACATTTCAGATCAAATGGATCTAACAGACAAAACATTCTGTGCAAACACTAGAGAATAATGTTTATCTCAGTAGCTCATGGAACCTTCAACAAAACGGAGCATAGAGTGGAACATAAAAATAAACCATCTCTCAACAAATATAGGGAACAAATAATTATTTATATCTCATTTAATCTCAATAAAGTAAAAGTAGATATAGTAAATGTAATAAAAATCACGGAAAATATAAAGTCAAGGAAATTTAACAACACTGTTGAATTAATCAAAAAATAAAAAGAGAAAGTTAAAACTAAACTAGAGTAGAATAAAATATGAAAATGCAACATATTTAAATCAACAGGGTATAAGGAAGGCAGTCCTAAGAGGAAAGTGCTTACATCAAAATTGAAATAAACAACTAAGCCATGTCCTCTACAGCCTTGGAAAAACAAAATCAAAATACCCCAAATAGTAAGCAGGGAGAAATGATCAAGATCAAAGCAGAAATTAATGAAATACGATTGAAAAAAAAACAATTAAAGGAAGATCTGGTTCTTTGAATGGATAAACAAGTCTGATAAAACGTTAGCAAGACTAGCAAAAAGAAAGAAGGCCCAAGTTTATAAAATTAGAGGTTAGAAAGGAGATATTACAATAGACACCACTGAAATCCAGAGGTTGAGAAGAACACACTTACAAAACTGCAATTCCACAAAACTGGAAAGTCTAAAGAAATGGAGGAGGAGTTTCCTAATGCTTCTGACATGCAGAAGTAATCCAGGAAGACATAAATATTTAAATAAATCCATCATGAATAGCAAGGTTGAGTCTGCAATAAAAATCCTTCAAACCCAAACCAGCCCAGGCGTAGGTGGATTTATTGCAGAGTTCTAACAGACCTTTGAGGAAGAACTGAAGCTGATGTTTCTCAGACTGTTCCATAAAATAGAAGAGTAAAGGCTGCTTCCAAATTCTTTTTACAAAGCCAGCATTACACTAACTCCTAAAACTCCTACAGTTGATAAACATGCTCAGAAAAAGCAGCAGGATGAAAAATTATACACAAAACAGGCAGCCTTCTACATACCTCAAACAATATCTTGCATTAAATCTAACCGTGGAAGTGAAAGACCTATAAAATGAACAGTTTGGGACTATAAGGAAAGAAATTGAGGCGTATACCAGAAAAATACATCATGAATTGGTAGGATCAATAATGTGACAATGGTCATCCTACCAAAGACAATCTATAGATTCAGTAATTCCCCATTAAAATTCTAATGCAATTCTTCACAGATAATAAAAACACAACCTTAAAATGTATATGAAAACACAAAAGACCCAGAATAGACAAAGAAACCAAAGGAACAAAAATGCTGCTGAGGTATTACAATCCCCAATTTAAAGACATACTACAGAACTGTAGCAATCAAAAGATCGTGGGGTTAGCATCAAAACAGATGCATTGTACAATGAAATAAAACTGATTACCTAGATATAATTTACACTTCTACAGACACTCGTACAAAGAGGCCAAGAATTCACATTGGAGGGAAGACAGTGCCTTCAACGAATGGCTCTGATTCACCTAGATAACTACATGTAGAATGACATATGTAAATCCTCATCTTTCACTCCACCTAACTCAGCTGCAAGAGGGGAGAAATTGGAGAATACACTTCAATTGATAGATACAGGAAAGAACTTTCTGAAGAGGAGCCTGGAAACATAAGTATTAAGACTAACAGTTAGTAAATGTGTCCTCATTAAATAAAGACTTTCTACACAGTAAAAAACAAAATCAGTCAAATGAAGAGGCAGCCAGAAAATTAGGAAATAACCAATTTTGAGTATGTCAGTCATATATTCAAAAGTGAATTAGAGTCTAGAATACATGAAGTACTTAAAACAAAAAGTTAAATACTAAGAAAAACTAAGCAATAGTTCTCTAATGACTGAGTTGCAACATCAGGGAAATTCAAGTTAAAACTACTTTAAGATTTCATTTTGCTCCAGTTAGAATGGCCAAGATCATAAAAACAAATGACCAAAAACACTAGCTTGGATGTGTAGAAAAGGAACACTTACTCACTGTTAGAAGAACTGCAAACATGTACTATGGAAATCAGTGTGGAAATTCCTCAAACGTCTAGAATAACTCTATCATATAATTCAACTATACAACTTTTGTGCATAATCCAAAGGACTCTTGCCATCCTCACAAGGTGCCACAATCAAGAAAGAAGAGAAGGCGTGGAGAACCAGAAGGGATAGTTCCAGGAAAAGAGGTGTTTTCAGGACATGGCAGGGGAGTTTCATAAACTAATTCATAGCAGGTATGAGTTTATAAAGTCAAGCAAGACAAAAATCCCAGCAGGTGGCAGAGATGCTTATGAAGTGCCATCCCTAGATGAAGAGCTATGGATACTTGGGAAGGGAGATGTACTTTTCATTAGAAATACAGTCCATTTGCCAGTACATGACCCTACACCCATGTACACCCTGGCATCACTAAGTGAATGCTGTGAGTTTAAAACAAAATATATGAAATTGGAAGGAAAAAATGGGAGGTGGGATAAAGGAGGAACTGGGAGGAGGGGAAGGTGGCAGGAATTTTGATCACAATACATTATATGCCAGCATGCAATTCACAAACTAACAAAATGAAAACTGAAATACTTTTGTTAAAAATTGAGTTGTTGCCTTCCTCCCTTTATTAAACCATTGACTTAAGGTGAGCTTCATCTCTAAAGATCAGGTTCCTGAGAGGCAAATGATCAAACTGTTACATTCTACACTGCAGATAATGCCCAAAACTCACTTCAAATAAAAAACAAACAAAAAAAAAACCTGGCAAATTGGCCAAATTGTAAATAGTGGTGAGTGAATTCTTCTTATAGTAAATTTTGAATGATATCCCAAAGAGTTTGGAAAATGAAACAATTATTGAAGAAAATGAAAGTATTGAGGAAAATGGAAGGACTTATGTTCTGGTCCCATATGTTCATGTTACTGAGCGACTGAATTTCAATGCATGGGTGGCCTAACTTCCGAAGTAAAGTGAGTGCAGGACCTCGCAAACCCGAATGACACAAGGAAGTGTGAGTTGCTGAAAAACTCATCTTTACCTGTTCCTAGAACTATTTTGTCTGTAGAAAACTAAGACCGAATACATTTGCTATTTTCTATTGAATAACTATTGCCTGCCACTGATACGAGGAGATATGATTCTATTTTCCCAAGTTGAGTATACATACACCAAGGAAAATTTCGTCTATCAATACTTCAAGAAAGCCAGAGAGGGCTGGAGAGATGGCTCCCTGGTTAAGAGTACTGCCTGCTCTTCCAAAGGTCCTGAGTTCAATTCCCAGCAACCACATGGTGGCTCACAACCACCTGTAATGAGATCTGGTGCCATCTTCTGGCCGGCAGACAGACACACAGACAGAATATTGCATACGTAACAAATAAATAAATAAATAAATAAATAAAACAAAGTAACAGAGAGACCCTCCTCCATAGAAAAGATTCAAAAGAGAGACTGATAATTAATAAGACAAGTGACCCCTATATATGGGAAAATTTTACATACAAAAAAATAGAAACAAAATCAAGGATCTGTTTGTGACTGATATCAAAACTGTTAGGATCTGGGAAGCACACGGATTATTAAAAACAGCTAGCGATGGATGTTCACAGAAAGCAAAAGACATTGAATGCTGCTTATGGAGGCATGCTTTCCTCAGAGGGCCCAGCAGCGTCAAGGCATAGAGCAGCGCTTAGCAGAAGGTTTTGGTCAGCCAGGCAAGCTTATTTCAGAAGCGGCCACCATAGGATGTGCTTAAAATACAACATATTAGAGGTCACAGAGCAGGAGTCGGGAACACCTGAGTGTTGGCTAAGAAAGCAATCTGTCCTTTGTGTTTAAGTGGAAACATGTAGGATAGGACGAAAGCCTATCTGGATAGCAAATAAGATAATCAAATACATAAGATAATCAAATACTTAAGCAGTGAAAATAGAAGTCTTTGTGTTTTGCAACTGGTAGGCTCAGTATACACGCATGAACCTGGAAGCAGAAGATGAATGGCTCAGGAAGGCAATACCCATTCACCTGGGGCAGGTATGTTAAACACCCCTGGTGTGTTGATTGTGAGCAAATGGCTGGATGACCAGGCCAACCCTTCCTTATCTTTGCAGCAACAGAAACTATATTGGGCTAAACAGGTTTCTCCATGAAACCCCTTTAGGATCTCTGTATTCATCATATTCAGGTTTCCAAACTGAGGTTGTGACTTTACCGTTGAGATTATAAACAAAGCAAGCTAATCAAATTCCCAGTTTTCAGAGCACTTTCAGAAAATTCTGCATGTTTTTCATCATACTTTGACCAAATGATGCATTTTAATTTTAAAAAATTAATCTTGATATATCTTGATGCAGACAGAAGTCACATGTCATTTCAGAGAATTCTACTGAAATTATAGTAATCAGATTTATGGGAGAATTTGCGCAGAATTTTGGTTGGCATAATTTTACTGTCTAGCACAAGGTTCGATAAAATGTCATGGATATATAACACTGTGATGTGACGATTAGAGCTGTTCGGACTGTTATATCCAATACATACAATTACCAGTATTAATATTTACAAATAAATCCATTTACAAATACGCTAACCAGACAGATTCCTATGTCACAATGAAATAAAACTACAAGTTTAATTATATAATGTATAAATCTGAGAGCAAAATATGTATAGTCAGTCATCAGTAGAGATGTTTCAAGTCACAGACATGTTCTGTTGATGTGTGTGACAGTACCACACAGCCCAATTTTACAGTTTACAACATCGTAGCAGAGTGCAAAATGTTGAAACTGGAACACTCAACTTGTATGAGGTTCCAGTTTCTAACTCTAAGTCTATAGCATGTTTTGGGTCACGGATCGATCCATGCAGAGCTTGTGTGTGTTCAGCTGTGTATTTTGTCTGTGGTATGGTTTGGGAAATCTTTATGCAATTTTCAGAGAACTATATGGAACAAATTTACTGGCCATTGCTCTAACAAGTAAATTTGCAAACCACTTAATGCATGTGCATATAGCATGTATGATTTGCTGGAGAACATGATTTCCCAAGAGATGCTGCTGCAGCTGCAGTACAGTTACACTCAGCTAATTTTCTCACGTCTCTCCCATTTCTAGAAAACACATTAGAAATTGCTTAGAAAAAAATAGCAACAAACTAACTCACAAACAAACTAATCCCTATTGTCCTTAAGATCACATTTACTTCCAGGGTCTGCCTTAGTACACAGACCACACACACACACACACACACACACACACACACACACACACACACACACACGTACGTCTAAAGACAGAAAGGTCTCTTTTCTCAGTTCCCAAAGTGACATCTCTGAAAAAACAGCCCCTAAGAAGTCCTTATGGGGTCAATATTTCCCCTGTGCCCAGTCCTCTCCCCATGTTCACAGAGATGCTCGATTCCTACATATTAATCTTCCAGCTGAAGAAAAACTGTGATAGTGTCAGAGTTGTGAGGTTTACATTATAACTTTAGATCTTTCCACTGTGCTATTCATGCTCATTTGACTGATGAAAAACTGGTGTGGGAAGTCCTGCATATGTGTTGCTTTTATTGGTTAATGAGTAAGGAATACGCGTGGGCCTATGTCAGGACAGAATAGAAGAAGGCAGGAATTCCAAGCAGATAGAGGAGAAAAGAAGGCAGGGTCAAGAAGTCACCTCGTAGCTGCCTAAGGAGAAAGATGCCCACTGGAGCCCACCGGAACCTTGTCAATAAACCACAAGCCTTGTGGTAAAATATAAAATAATAGGAATGGGTTAATTTAAGACATAAGAGTTAGCTAGAAATAGGTATAAGCTATTGGTCAAGCAGTATTTTAATTAATACAGTTGTGTGATTATTTTGGGTCTGGACAGCTGGGAAACAAACAAGCAGCCTCTGACTACAAAAAAACCACACACAAGTTCCTATCAATGAACATTTTAAGAGCAAACTAAATATAATAACTGCTATCAAAAATAGAGGATGCATTTGAAAGTTGATTGATTCTATTATGTTGATAAATATTGAATATGATAAGCATGACTGCTTTTTTTATGTCTCAGGATAGGAGAAAACTGGAAAACTGGAGTGTCTGATTTTTTTTCCCAGAATGTAAGTGTTCCAATTTTAGGAATGAGATTGAAGTTGGAGGGTGTGCTGGGGGGAGTAGGGGATGGGGAGTGGGAGAAGTGGGGGAAAAAAAACTGTGGTTGAAATGTAAGATGAAATTAAAATAAAAAAGCACAAAAGATCATTCCATAAATAAAAAAAATGAGATCTATGCCTGTATCTTAAAATCACAGATCTGTTCAGCTGGCAATGGGATTTGTGGGCCACCTAGTTCTCACTCATCTTTATACAGTTGGAGACATGGCATTTCAAGTTAAATTTCTCTTACTCACAACCCCAGGCAAGTATGAACCATCCAGTTCTCCTGACTCTCAACCCAAAGCATTTCTCCATGTTATGAGGCTTCCCCGTGGACCCAGGGTATGGATCACTTCAGCATGTAGAGCCTCGTTTCAGGAATATCTTACCTGGCACCTGCCATTAGCGCAGATATCTAATCCCTGAGATCCACAGGAAGTTCCATCCATCACCTTTTCTGATAGAAGAACAGACTGTTCCTTTCCAACAGGAGAGCAAAACAAGGCGCATGGTTTTTCTATATACAAAGTCAATAAAAGAAGAAAACTGTCTCATCAATCAATTTACTTTTAACACACATTCTCAAGTAGAAAATTACTAGAGCAGAAAAAGCAATTGTCATCAGATTCTCTGTATTCTGCGTTTTCAGAAGCAGTAAGTGTTTGTATAGGAGGCACAATGGCTGATGTTACCGGGACTCAACCCCTTCACTGCTTACTCAGAAACCATGTCGGCATACCTCACATCCAGGGTGCGAACCCCTGAACCAGGGTGAGGAATTCTTGAGTGGCTAACATTCTTCCTCAGTGCCTGACTGAGCATGAAGTAGGAGGGATGGATTTTGAATACTTGCCTCTTAGACTCAAAAGTGGCATCATTTTTTTAAAAGTGTTTCTATTTTGAAGTCTTTTATAGAGGATCTGTAGTGCTTGCTGGCACCAACAGTGCAGATAATCAAATCTGAAACCTCAGAATATCCTCCATGCTACATTACTACTCCCCTGGCTCGGCACCAGTCGGCCCTTTCCTGCTTATTAAACTTGTATAAATAAGATGGAAAATAGTTTACTGCCCTCGCCACGGCTCTTGTGTCTTCAGTAAAGTTCCACGTGTGCTGATGGTATTCTATAAACACCAAATAACAGCCAGAGGCATGGAACAGGGCATCGCTTTGCAAAGAGAAGACAGACAGCTAAATGATCCTTCAAAACCGAGCTCTTCAAACACTTTTCACATGTGGCTTCTGAATGCCGCTCTGAACAATTCGGGGGACTTGGACTACGGCCTTGAATGTGCATGGTTTTGAAATTTTCCTTTGAGACGCCATTAGAAGCCGCAATAAAGCAGTCCAGTGTGCTCTCACACCTCACAGTGAAGTGTGCTTACTCGCTGACCGCTCACTGTGTCAGATCTGTGGACTTAAAAGCCGCTATGCTGACTGCAACACTTTTAGACGTGGTATATAGAGTTCTCTCTCTAGACTTTTCATTGAAGACAGAAGCACACCAGATACACGAGCTGAAAGGAGTTAGCCCTCGTGACAATCCCACTCACGTTCCCCACAAAAAACCTGATGAAAATAAAAACTCTATATTTCTCTTTTGTAACATATTGTCAATACCATCTCAATAATTTAACTTTATGGCTGTCATAAATCTTTCTTTCTTTCTTCCTAGAGAATACACTAGAGACTGTGATACCAAGATGATCTGAAACAAGCCAGTACTTGGCAGGCAGGTGCTATGACTTGATTTAAAGAAACAGTCCTTTCCAAGGTGTGCATTATACTTAGATATCAGCAGAGCTTCAGCATTAATAGAGGATATAGGTACAGGAACACTGAAGACATGCACTGCTTTTCTTTATAACAAGGAATATTTGTTACCTCAGTAAGATCCTATACCCAGATAGCCTTCTATGGCTATGTATCACAAAAGAATCCAGATATAACCACTATATTATAAGATAACATGTATTATCAAGAGTTTGGAATTATGAAAGCATATATTTAATTTTCTTCCATGGGGTGATATGTTAGCTAGTTATTGCCTACTGCACATACTGGCTTTGTGAGAGCCTAGGCTGTTTGGATGCTCATCTTACTAGACTGTAAAGATGTGGGAGGTCCTTGGACTCCCCACAGGGCAGGGAACCCTGACTGCTCTTCAGGCTGTTGAGGGAGGAGTAGTTGATTGGGGGAGGGAGAGGGAAATGGGAGGTGGTGGCAGGGAGGAGGCAGGAATCGTTAACTAATAAATAAATAAATAAATAATAATCAAACAGATTGATGAACTCAATTGATGCCCGCTGCAAAGTGGCTATATATATATATATATATATATATATATATATATATATACAGTTCAAAATCACAATGAAATACCCCCTTACTCTAGTAAGAAGGACCATTATCAAAAGTCTAAAGTTGGTGCATATGGAGTTGAATGTAGAAAAAAGGGAATTTTACACTAGTATGGAGGCTGTGGTAAGGATGCTTAGTGAAAGGTTGAATGAATTTCCACATGATCTAGCATGTCCACTCGAAAGCATGTAGCCAAAGGAAACTAAGTCAGTGTGGAAAAGGGAGATTCAAAATCATTGCAGGAGTATTTAAAAAGACCAAGAAATGCAAATAAACTGTGTATTAATGTCCGAGTAGATAAGGACAATATGATGTTATAAGCCAGGCTTTCTTTCACTCATTTTAACTTACTTTTTTTTTATTGCAACACTGTTTGGCCAATGGCTCAGGTATATTTCTAGCTAGCTCTTACATCTTAAATGAACCCATTTCTATTAGTCTATGTATTGCCATGTGACTGTGGCATTGAGTCATTTTCTATGTCTTGTCTCCTCAGCAGCTGGCTGGCATCTGCTTGACTCTGTCTACTCTCTTTCAGTATCTCTGTTCAGATTTCCTGCCTGGCTTTACTCTGCTTACCCATTGGCCAAAACAGCTTTATTCATCAACCAATAAAAGCAACATATATAAAGAAGAACATTCTATATCATCAAGATCATTATGACTTACTTTAAATATTTTTCTTTACTCGTGTGTGTGTGTGTGTGTGTGTGTGTGTGTGTGTGTGTGTGTGTGTGGAAGGTGAAGAACAGGTTTCAGAGTCTGTCTCTCCTTCAAACATGTGTTGTAGAGACCAAACTCAGGTCATCAGGCTTTTGCCTGATAAGTCACCCGCACTGTGAACTCCTTAAAAATTAGTGATGCCTATTTTCACTAATTTTGCTTTAATCTGAAGGAAACCTGTTCTGCTCATTTATTCCACACGAGTAAATATGTTTCAAATGAATGTACCTTCTATTACCTCTCCAGC
Organism: Microtus pennsylvanicus; assembly: GCF_037038515.1. Taxonomy (NCBI): domain Eukaryota; kingdom Metazoa; phylum Chordata; class Mammalia; order Rodentia; family Cricetidae; genus Microtus; species Microtus pennsylvanicus. Next base: position 26,282,709 of record NC_134582.1, read on the forward strand.
CAATTAGAAGTGATAATGGGAATATCCCTCAAATAATGAGATAAGGTGACTGGTTATCGACTTTACTTTTATAACTAGAAGATATTAAAAATATTTTATGCAATAAAATTCATTAAAAGTTTGATATATACCTATTGCTACACTCAGAATATACATTAGAGGGAATAGAGGTGAACTAAACTATGGTATTACATGATGCTTGCCAGATGCTTGGAAGGATATATAGTCAATATGGGTGATCAGGGGAATTCTTGTTTCCTAGAGAATTAGCACAAACTGAATTTTCCATCCCAAACCATGAGATTTCAAGGTAAATAAAGAGTGAGTGAGATTAAAGCTTGATAATAGGAAGGTATAATGCTAAGAAACTCGCTTGTCTAAGGGATTGAAAACACCTAAGTATTATGTGCTTGAGAATGATACAAAGTTTGTTCTTGCTTCTACTGAGGACTGCAGAAAGGAATGATAGGTGTAAGGTAGAAAGAAGTTTAAAGAGGCTACAAAAAATTCTTAAAAATGGTGCGGCTAAGTTTTTGTACCCGGAACAGTGTTGTGTTCATGAGATAGAGCTCATAGAAGGAACCAGTGTGAATGGACAGGAAGAGTTAAGAAGTAGAGACACCAAGCAATATACTGTAGGCATAAATGTAAAGCTCAAAGGAAGAATTTGACCAAAGACATAAACTGATGAGCGACTTGCATATTTTAACTCCTGGTAATGACAGTCAAACCAGGAAGAAGATGTCATGAAAGTAGAGAGCATCTCTAATACGTCAGAAGGAAACAACACTAGGGACACAGTAGGGAAGTCAGATTTCTGCTGGGACATGGAATTCAAGACACAGTGTTTAGACAGGCAAGGATGGGTTACTTGTTTGGTGTTTTAAGTAAAAATAGGAGAGAAAAACTCACATAAATCTTAATTTTCATGAGATTCTTCAAGGACATTATCAATATTTATGTTATGGAAGTGCATATTAAAGGTAAGGAAGCACGGATCTGTAAAGTCAGAAAGTGGGCCCACATCTCAAGGAGGCTGTGCATTAGAGAGAAATTTCTGTGTGGGGTGTGTGTGTATGTGTGTGTGTGTGTGTGTGTGTGTGTGTGTGTGTGAGAGAGAGAGAGAGAGAGAGAGAGAGAGAGAGAGAGAGAGAGAGAGAGAGAGAGAGATCTACATATCTTAATGAACTTATCAGAACACCCAACACAGAGGGATTTAAATATATAAACAAAAGTCAAGCTGTTTAGTAAGATAAAGAAAGGGAGAAACGGGTGGCTTCAGGGATGCAGCTGGAGAGACTAGCCTTGAAAAGAAGAACTGAAATCCTGCTACTTAGTAGAAAACAGATGGAATGATTGTCTGTGGATAGGGCTAAGCGTAAGTGTGTGGCAGTGAGAAGCTAGAGGTAGTCTGATGGCTAATCTTTTTGTTATGTTGTGTGATAACCTGTACCTCTTCATTGTGTTTCGGTTTTGACTTTCTTTTTTTCTTTTTATGCTCATGTGCTTAAGCAGAGAGAACTGAGCTTAAGGAAACCCTGAGCCATCGGAGTGTGGGCGATCACACAGACTTAGGGAAAGCGAGAGTCCATCTTGGGAATGAGAAGGAAAGGTAACCCTGGCAGCACGATGGATCCAGAGAAGCTACAGCACGTTTGTCCACGGCCACTCAAGCACACATCCGGTACATTTGGTCATCAGGAGACCCACTTCTCAGCTAGAGTCCTCCAAGGCTGACCCTTGGTCGTTATAGTAAAACAGAGAGGAAAACGCAAGCATTCCACTGTTAACTGGGTGTGCTACTCTGCGCCATTTTATCAAATGCATGAGTGCTGTTCCCCTGCCACAGCAGGACACTGAGTTACTCCATCAGCTCATGGATGTGCCTATTGCCATATTTCTCACCACCACTATCCCTAGGCCCTGATAGGAAACATTGCTTTCCCTTTCTGTAATTTGTTTTTTATTTTATTTATTCCAATAGATATAGCGTCATTGTTCAGAATAGTTAAAAATATATATACATGTTAAATATTGTGGTTGTTATATACCAGAGAAGTCAGAAAAAAAGCAAGTCTACGAATGACTACTAGATCATTTGTGGAACAATACAAGTTTGTTAAAGAATTTGCATCCAGCTGGGGGTCATACCTTCATCGAGGACAGCCTGCCACTGAAGTGCATGCTTTGGGTACGAAGCTCTAACACTATAGGCCTGACATTGCCAGTCTCTGAATCCAGGCAAACCTGCAGGACAAGGTGGATTCTCACATATTCTGTATTGTTTTCTGGGGCCATTACAATCCCTTGCTTCAGAACCTAGCCTAGAAAAAGAGTACAGATAATAAATTTCACCTTTCCTCCATAAGTACCAACTTTTAAATGTGAAAACCATCATATTTATAAAAATATAATCCTTTCTAATAAAATGTTTCTTTAAAAGCATGGACATACTAAATGACTGAGGAAAGCAGGATATTCATCGGCCTACTATATATTTTTTTAAATGGAACTCTTTCAATGCTCAAATTATCTTTTAAAATCTATGAAGGATAAAACTGACTTTAGATAACACCAAAAGCATAATTCAACGGCAAAGCTCAGAGCAATGAGTAAAGGCTAACTTTCCCATGTGCCATGGGTTCTGAGGATAATAAAGCTCATATTTTCTTTAGCAAATTCTGAAGCTTTGCAGCTGTGTATAACTGAACAGTGTCCCTGAGGACCACAAACCCAAACTGAGCAGAACTACCTCACCCCTGTGCTCTGTCCAGGTGCAGGGGGATTGAGCAAGAGGGTCTGTTAGTGACCCTCAACTGGATGTGGACACAGCATGCTTTTGTTGTTGTTTTAGCTTTTACCATCACTAACTTTGCTCTCATACTTTGCCTTTCTGAAGTTCAATCATCCTCTTGCCTTTTCACTAGTTCCTTCAACTGTTTACTTGGCTCTTCGGCTGTACTTCCTGTTCACTTAAGTATATATCATTACATTTACTCAGGAACTGTCTCCTTTTGTAGATTTCATTATTCATTTTTAGAAAGGCTGATCAAGGTTTCCTTACTAAAGGTGAGCTTTGGTCAATAATTTGAGGCAGCAGTACAGTTTTAATGGTTTCTTTTGTTTCCCATTATGATTTACAGGCGGTAAAAGCCTGGCTACTTCGAAACTGATGACGAAATGCCCGCCCCCAAACCAGGAGCTGTGACTTTACCCAGGACACTTGCGCTCTCGACTGCTGACCCCAGAACTGCAGCTTCGGCTACAGGAACTCCACGTGCTCCACTCTCCAGCCAAGGGCTCAGGTGCAGGGGTCCTGCGGGTGCATTCTCCAGCCTTACACCACTATTCCAAAAGTCATGTCTTAGGTGAACAAATCAGGGCACAACTGAAAATCATTCACTGGTCTATATAGTCTCTGGAATTAATGCAAGTCAGTTAGGTCTATGGCATCCCCAGTGCCAAATACGAAGACTGCAAAAGACAAAAGTTAGCTGGCACTTGCAATATCAAGGCCCCCTTGCTTGGTTCTGGGGTCATTAACAGTCACGGCATGAAAACAGGGCTCAGAGACTAACTACTCAGCTGCAGAAAATCCTGGGTTGTGAGGGAGAGAGAAGAGAAGTAGTGGAGAGGAGATCTGCTGCTCCAACTGCAAAAGAAAAAAGCTGACATATTCTGTGAAACTGGTGAAAAGGGGAAAGCAAATAAATACCTCTCTACACACAAAAGAAAAACAAAATTGAAACAATCACATATAAGCATGGACAAACAGCAATACCTGTCCTTCTGAAATGAGGGCGAAGCAAACATTTCAGGAAATCTGAGTTCCACTAACATCATCACAAGCTTTTGCTTGAGAGCCAAGTTTGTTTGAAAGACCCAAGCAATTGACTGTGAAATGTTGCATTACAATCTCAAATTCTGGAGCTAATTTCATATTTTAACCAAGAACCACATGTGGTTTTCTTTATTTTTTTTAAATTCCTGTGTCTTTTTCATGAAGTTAAACCATCAGCCACGAGAGAGGTTATTTCTACGACTTCTAAGAAATGATAGACTAGGTAGACAGGAGCAGCTATTTCTATGGTTATTAAGGAATGATCGAATACATGGACCAGAGTGTTCCAGTTGCTCCTGAAAAATCTACCACATAGATGGCGGACACAGGAAACAGGTATAAGGCCACAACATCAAACCTGGGATAACATGTTATAATATTAGGGCCATTTAGATTATTAGTTATAAAATAGCAAGGCTGGGAACGTTGATCCCGTTGGCCAAAGGGGACTTCCTGCACCCAAGGGCGTCAAGATTTGAAAAGGACTTTGAGAGAAATGCAGAAATGCTGTGAGTCTCATCCTGTTCATGTCCAAGGTGCGAGAGAGTCTGACTCAGCATCCATCTGTTTGACAGAGGTTGAGTGTGGCATGGAACACAATGCAGGAGGAGTTTGTGGTTAGCATAATCACCATAAAAGCTTTTTAGGGGTATAATTACAGTAATACTGCGAATGGGTTTTCATAAACCAAAGTTCCATTTACTCCGAGGATTTTAGTTAATGCCTTGATTTAAAATTATTTTGAGGATATTTTTATTTACTATTTTTGGAAGAATAAATAAAAAATAACACTATATCATTTAGCTTACATCCAATTGGCATTTTTATGAGCAAAATTAATTACTTCCTGTATATATTTTTGTTATGTCAAAACTTTAATCCATCCTCTTTTGGATGTAGTGTGCTTTAAGCTCCATCTTCAAAAGCGAAGTGGGATGGGTCCGTTATAGGTTTGCTAATAACTAAGCTGTCGTTTCATGTGATAGTTTAATCTGAATCATGAAAAAGAATGCAGGAAAAGGTGGTCAGCGTAGAAACTTATATATTACATAGTAGCTGTAAGCAGTCAATAATGCTATGGGAGCCATGGAAAAATCCCAGTATAAAACCTGTCAGACTTGACTCAATCACCTTGTTTGGCCTGTGTGGAGGGTGTTTACTTTTTCCCGAGTGCATATCACAGCCCTTGTCCGTTTAGCAGCAAGCTGGCAGGGACTGACTGGGCGAGGGTTCACAGAAGACTGGAAGTCTCTGAAAGGCACTGGGACTTTGCCTGCACATAATTTAAACGAGATCACATCTGGCACACGAAGAAAAAAATGGAAACAGACAGGCAAGCCAGCAGGCACACAAAAAAGCCGGTGATATTTAAAGAAACTGTAACATGAGAGCTAAGGTTTGTCCCCTTGCGGACAACTTGGTTTCTGCACCAAAGGGACCTGCTTCTCCATCTTGTAGGTAGTGAGTGTTGTTTCTGTGTTACAGAAAGTGTTAATTTTGCTAAAAATGTTATACAATAAATTACTATATAAAACACTTCTAGGCAAACATTCCATGTATTTGGTAGCACCATATTTTGTACCATGTGTCTGTTTTTTTTTAACCTCAAAAAATAATGCTAAATAAATAATAAAATATTCTATAATGCACAAAATCATTTTTATTTACAAAACATTAATACTACACAGTATCAATCGTTTCTGTAGCAGGACAAGCCCTAAAATGTCTAGCTGTGATTCTGGGCTGCCATAAGCTTATGCCAACCTGAATAAGAGGTTTATGAAAGCAGAACTGGCGCAGAGGTAAGATGTCAAAGCAGCAGGAGCATGCTCCCAACACACCCTGCACACACACTGTGAGAACAGAGAGACGGCCAAGGCCAACAGGGGCCTACTGCATAAACACCTAGGAGTTGCTAGGATGTGGTGGTCTTCATTACTTCCAGTAGTGAATGACCATAGCATTCTAAAGAGTCTTAACTCGGGAAAATAAATGACTAGGCAGTAATGAATCCTTCATGGTACCTAACTCAATGTTGCTGCTTAAGCCTTGTTCCTCTTTTTCCATTCTGAACAAATGCTGTGAATAACTAGTTGCTGGTTTGTAATAACTTATCAACTCACTGTTCTATGTTATTAATCAAAAATGATAGCTATGGTACCATGGTGATAGTGTGGAAAGAAAAAAGGTCTCTCCTTTTACCTTGTAAAATGCTATCTAAATCAGTATATAAATATCCATCTTCAGAATCATTTGACGAACAGAATTGTATAAGGGACTTTCAGACTCAAAAGCAAAACCCTTAGTGGGAGCACACTTACACCACTTAGTTCTCATCATGATGGCACAACAAAACTTAAAAATTCCCAGCTTTGTTTCTTTCATTCAGTGTGAACCTAAGGCATTTAAATATTAACTTCAATGCAGCAAGTGTGGAAGGTTTCTGAATGACAGCTCCTACAGTATCTAAAACACATAGGTATTGGAAGAAGATCACATGACCCAAGAAACTGAGAAACTAATTATGCATTTATAAATGCAAAGCGTGCCAGGCGGTAGTGGAACATGCCTCTAATCCCAGCACTTGAGAGGCAGAGACAGGTGGATCTCTGTGAGCTCGAGGCCATTCTGGTCTATCCAGTGAGTTCCAGGACAGGCTCTGAAGCTACAGAGAAGCCTTTTCTGGAAAAAAAGAAAGAAAGAAAGAAAGAAAGAAAGAAAGAAAGAAAGAAAGAAAGAAAGAAAGAAAGAAAGAAAGAAAGAAGAAAAGTAAGCAAACAAAAACAAAAGCAAATGCAAAGCGTAAAGAACCTCTAGAAGAATATCATGAGCATGGTCACAGGGAAAGAAAACATTTTACCTTTGATGAGTAATTAGAGTTTTGGCTGAAAGAATAAATTGACACTCTCAAGAATGTAAATTATTGTTAACTATACCTGAAGAAAACTGTTATAGTGCAAATATTTAGAATTCAGATTATAAAAACGAGGCACTAAATAAGTCGAGTGACTTGTGGGATGCTGGAGAACTCTGGGCGGATGTTCAGCATCCGTCTGTGATTCTGCATCAGTGTTTCCAGGATGACGAAAATGATTGCCCTTCCAGAGTGTTTTAGGATTCAAGCAATAAATTATTTAGGTTAATGTCAGGAGATGCTCTTGATGAACACACATTGTTCTACCTCTGTGTATAATTTGAGAAAAAATAAAACAGACCTCAATCCTCATTCTCCATTTAATCTCATAGAAAAATATTTGGCACAGTCTATAAACAACTGGTTGATATTTCACAGAAGTGTACCCCAGGAGGCCATTCTCATATTGAAAGTGACAAAAACACTTCAACTCTTCAAAAGAAGTTCCAATTTAAACAATGTGTCATTTTTTCTCATTTAATTAAAGAAATTATTGAAGTACACATTTATATCATTTCATCATTGCTCCCTAAAACCATCCAGCAGCTCTTCTTCCTTACAGTTAACTCTTTATGAAAATGAAATATGCTCATACTTACCTCCTATTTCCTTCTTCTAGCTCCTCCCATGTCTTTCTAAACATGTCCTCCTCTCAACTTCCTGTGCACTGGTTTCTTTTTACTCTCTCTCTTTCTTTCTTTCTTTCTTTCTTTCTTTCTTTCTTTCTTTCTTTCTTTCTTTCTCTCCCTCTTCTTCTTCTTTCCTTCCTTACTTTTTATAACACTAAGTCTAATTAGTGCTTCCCATATGTACAGGGGTGTGACCATCCATCCTAAACATCTGAGTGGCCACATCATCACAAAAGGATGACTCTTCCTCTGCTACCAAACATCCACTGTCAATAACATCTCACCAAGGGTTGGGGCATGAATAAAACAGGTACCTCTTTATAACATTTTCAAATTAATTTCTACTAGTGTAAAAAATATATGTACTATGAGCCTATATAACACAGGAAGACTGTACTTTTTTTGAACCTCTGAAGGTATTAAGGGCTATTTGTTTTTTTGACACAAAAATTCTAAGGCTTTAGGGGTGACATTAAGTTATTAATGATCTCTCTCCAGGTTTCTGATGTTAGAAGTTGTGCTATCAGTTTTCTACATTAAGAAATAACTTAAGAAGTATTGTTTAAAATCTGAAATAAGATCTCTAAAAGAAATGGATGCATTTCTAGATACATAATTGACCTACCAACATGAAATCAAGATAAAGTGAATAATTTTAAAAATCTCCCTCCAAACCCAACCCAACCAACCAAAAAAAAAAACAACAAACAAACAAACAAAAATCATAAATAAATAAAGCAAAAACACAGGTCCAAATGGTTACAGTGTAGAATTCTAACTGATCTTCAAAAAAGAACAAACATTAAAATCATCAAACTTGTGGTAGACATGGAAGAATCACTTTCTAATTCTTCTTATGAAGCCAGTATAACCCTGGTACCAAAGCCAGGCACACACAACAACCACAAATGGAGAATTAGTGGTCAGTTTCTGTGACAGCTGAATCCCTGAGGAAAATAAAATTATAATTAAAAGAATTTTTTTTGATGTTCTGGAAAATTTTATAATTGATGCTCTTACTTGTGATTATTTTATTTCTGTGCATTTAATTAATAAACGAACATGAGTTCACTTTTCGGGGAAAGCACATTTATATCTGACTATGAACATTATAATAACCAATATCAAGAAAAAATAGCGCACTTTAATAATTAACAAAACAAATGTACCTATGAAAAATGAAAAACTTGCAATTAAACATAGATGAAACATTAACATTTTTAACATCCTGAAATGACCTGACTGATACAAAGACAGATATGTGTGTGTGTAGCTGTAGGGTGAAAATACAAGTTTCCAATCTTTTGCAATATTCTGACCTATTCTAGGCTGCCTTAGTGACTCACCTTGCCAGGGTCACAGTCAGTTCCATCCATGGGTGGGTCAAGCTTGGTCCTGCACTCTGCTTCCCCCTCTACTTTGCACCACAGACCAGCGCAGATAACATGCTGAAGAAAGGGCACAGTATCAGATGAGGAATGGTCCATAGCTTTAAGTTCAGGTCAGTAATTTCAGTTATTATGAGGCCAACAAAAATGTAGTTGAGTGAAAATATGCTCTATGCATTTTTAATATTAAATATAAGTGAAACAATACATGGGGTTGTCTATAGGGATAAAAATCTTTATACATAACTGTAGAAAATAGTAAGTTTAATAAACTTTAAGTCTTTAAAAAGATCTTTTGATCAATCAAAAAGGGATATATAAAACAGATGCAGCTAATAAGAGAAAAATTTTAGCTAAAAATCCGACATTTATGCCTGGATAGAAACCAGGCTGAAAGAATTTTAAAAAACTGATTTTGCTTTTCCGTTTTCATAGTGTGACTGACCCATGAACTTAAGCATACAAGTTAGGAAACTTACTGTTGTGCCCTATCCCTATCCCTTCCATGTTTCTATTTGTGTTACATTCGCCATGCTTTTCCCAGCACCTCCTCATGCACAGGCCTTCTCTGACGCTTCCACAGCATGGTTAGGACACACAGCTTTGGCCCATACATAACTCTATGGACATATTTGTCTGTCATTATCAGTTACTTTCACTCATGCATGAATAAATTTTTTGGACATTTGGAATGCAACAAACTTTTCTATTGAAAAGATAGATGGCCTGGGTCTGGAAAAGCCTGGGATAAAACCGGACTCTCTGAACATAGCGGACAATGAGGACTACTGACAACTCAAGAACAATGGCAATGGGTTTCTGATCCTACTGCACGCACTGGCTTTATGGGAGCCTAGGCAGTTTGGATGCTCAACTTACTAGACCTGGATGGAGGTGGGGGTTCCTTGGACTTCCCACAGGACAGGGAACCCTGATTGCTTTTCGGGCTGGGGGGGGACTTAATTGGGGGAGGGGGAGGGAAATGGGAGGCGGTGGCGGGGAAGAGACAGAAATCTTTAATAAATAAATAAATTTTAAAAAAAAGAAAAGATAGAATTTTAAAAACATTGCTATTACGTGACTAGACATGGTATGAACAAAATAATTTCTACGCAATTGAAGAAAAAAGAAAGTTTGTCAGGGGAAGTTAATGAAAACTTTCAACGACTGCAGTAGTAGAAGAAGAAAGATTACCTCTTATCTTCCCACGACCAAACTTTTGAGACTAGCCTTATCCATGGACATTCATCTCATCTATATTCTTCTAAGCAGCAGGATTTCAATACCTCTCCCTGAGGTCAGTCCTTTTAGCTGCAGCCCCGATGCCAATCTCTTCTCCCCATTATCCTACTGTTCAGTTTGATTTTGTTTTACATATTTAAGCCCTTCTGTGTTGAGGGGCTAATGTTCAGTTCATGAAAAGTACATTGGCTGTTCTCCCCAGTAACACACAGACCTTCCCTTTGATGCTGTGAACTTGAACTGTGAACTCACTTTCTCCCCTTGCCGTCTTCTACATTCCTATTACCAATATGAATGTCTCTAGTACTAATGCCAATAACATGGAAATACCTCTCTGGTGTGAGAGGCCCTTCTGTCTCTGTGTTGTTTTCGTTGTTTAATGAATAAAGAAACTGGCTTGGCCTATAGCATGGGAGGAGGAAGGCCAAGTTAGAGAGAAGCCATGGAGCCGCCGCCAGAGTCAGACATGCCAAAACTTTGCCGGTAAGCCACTGCCACGTGGAAATACACAGATTAATAGAAATGGGTTAAATTAATATGTAAGAGTTAGCCAATAAGAAGCTAAAGCTAATAGACTAAGCTGTGATTTAATTAATACAGTTTCTGTGTGATTATTTCAAATGAATGCTAGCCAGGCGGCCGGGAAACAAGAAGCATCCTCCCACTACGCCTCTCTTTGTTCACAAATTGGTAACATTAACACCGTGAAAATGACTATCTTAACAAGCAAGCCACAAATTCAAAGCAATTTCAATCTATATGCCAATCCAATTCTTTACAAACTTAGAAAAAGTCTTCACAATTCAATTTGAAGCATATGAATGGAAAGGACTGGTGAGAAACAAGAGGGAAGAAACAGATGAGGTAGGTAATTGGTACTGTATGCTGCCTGTGTGCAAGTAACGCCCAAGAGTATCTTTTTTTTTCCTAGAGGAGATGGGGAAGAACCAAGGGTACCATGTAAGTAAACAAAAGGACTCCACTAGCCAACAACTAAAAAGCTGATAAGTAAAAAGTTCTTGCCAGGGTCTCTCTAAAGGTTGTGAATAAAACAGATGTCACAAGATTACGGTTAACATAGAATTGGAACCACTAATCACACTGGCAGACATATTTAAGCTAATCTTTCAAATAAATTTTTTATGATTCTAATGCATATTATCCAGAACTCCTATAATATTATTTTGTTATGTTTAAAACTCAGACTTATAAACTCTTTGTAATTTCCTAAATATCTAGTCCACTAAAAGAGAGATATAATTTATTCATTTTTTCTTGTGTAAAAAAATTCTCACTTCAAAATATTTTGTGTGTGTATATCATACTTTATTTTGTACAGGGATAAAGTTCTCACAAATTCATCTAGGAATTACTTTAAAGACTGAATAATCATGCTGCTTTGTAATGTTTAGGTTCTTGAAAACTCCAAAACGCTTTCTGTAAATCATGTATACATAAGTGAAAATATCTCAGGCTTTATAATTTTAGTTCCTAAATATTTTACCTTTCTCATTTTATTTCTTAAGACACTTTCTGTAACTAGAGTCAAATGCTGAACCACCAACGACAGCTTAACTGCTACTCAATAAAGTTCATTTATGTTTTGAAGAAATTGCTTAGGTTAACCAGTCAGCGAAAGAACAAATCTTCTACACTATCGTTTCAGAGCTGAGCACTGTTGGTGGTCTGACTGTTGGCCTTCGACTGTGAGCAGTTAGCTCTTCCGAGCAGCAGGTGCTCCAATCCGTTCCCACAGGAGACACTGTGAAGATAAACAGCACACTTGGCAGCTTTTCAAGATAAGCACAACCAGGTGAAATAAGTCATGAAGAGGGGATCTCCTCGATACATGGCATTCTGCAGGTCTAGAGGTCTGTGTTGAGTAGCCTGTAGTCTCAGCCTTCTGAAGAATGCCAGTTCACTTCAAGGCGACTGCTCCAAAGCCAGTGAAGAAACGGTATTGAATATTCTATCCCTTAAAGGTGGAATGTGTCGGAGGTGTGAGGCTAGTGCCGTGTCTTACCTAGCCTTTTTTACGGAGTATGGTAGGGCACAAGATTAGAACAAAGTATTCTCTAGGTTCCACAGTAACAAGTCATATTTTTAACTGGGTTGGGGATCTCTGTTTTCAGTTAGAAGAAATTTAATACCTCCAACAGATTTCATAGAACATCTAAACACAAATATGCTGATGTGGGATTCCCTTTTGTATGCTGTGAATACTGTTGGTGAATAAAGGACTGCTTTGAGCCCATAGCAGAGCAAGGCAGAAAGAGCGGGGGGGGGGGGGGGGGGGGCACTGAATGCTGGGAGAAAGAAGGGCAGAGTCAGAGAGACACCATGTAGCCCCGCCGGAGACAGAAGTCAGAACTTTTAGCTGTGTATCAGGTGGCAATACACAGATTAATAGAAATGAGTTAAATTAATATGTAAGACTTAACCAATAAGAAGCTAGAGCTAATGGGCCAAACGGTGATTTAATTAATACAATTTCTGTGTTTTTGTTTCAGGGCTGGGCAGCTGGGAACCAACAAGTGGCCCCTTTTTGCAATAATACACAATTCAGCAATATTAATTGTTTATTCTTTGAAGTGAAAAAATTTCATTTCAAACACAAAATATGACTTTGGGTATTCATTTGAAATAAACTTTTGATAGGCATACACAGACACATTGTGTTATATATTAAGGGGTAAGAGAAGCTGACTGACCATGTATAACTATCATAATTTTTTCCTTATCACAAATGGTTTGATTAAAATGTTCTCAGATTTTTGTCAAAATAATTGATATGAAGTCATATATATCTAAGTAATAATCCACCCTTTGTCATGTAACTCCATGTTTTTAAATGGATTTCCCCTAAAACATAATCTTAGTAGCTCAACATATTTTTGTAAATATAGCCCATGTGTGGAATAGTGTTTAGATAAAAACTCTTCAGTCATACAGTATGTTAGTATACTAAGACCAAAAAAGTTAAAATTTATTGCCTTCTTATGAAGAACAGATCTCACACCCAAGCATATCATTTTAAGAGCTTGGACTCTCAGCTCATACAAACTCTATAGAAAAGGACGAGAGGTCACACTTCTAAATGCTTCATTTGGTGGATGCCAACACTAAACTGGAATTTTAAAAACAAGTAATATTAGCAGTTGTTATATTTAAGTTTATATTTAAGTGCAGGCTGAATAGAGCAATCAGTCAAAATTCTACTGCACAAAGATCAAGGTTTTTTTCTGTACTAAAATTAGAGAATTGAATAACGCAGTCAGGCCCAGAAATTGCTTAAATGTCTGTGTTTTATTCACATAAAACATGAATATTAACATTCTTTTTACAATTTATTTTCATCTATTTAAAACATTCATTTTTTTGTATGGAGTGGGGCACCTGAATGCATGTGGGAGTTGGTTCTCTCCTTCCATGAGTGGGTGCTGGGGATTGAGCTCAGTGTGCAGTTTTCACACTTTAAACTAGAATTATAATATACTCAGTGAGGTAAAAGAAATGCATATGACAGGCTATAGGTGCAGACAAAAGTGGACTCAATGAAAACCCACTTTCAATTGAAAAAAATGGGAAGTAAATAAGAATGTGATAGGGTTAAGCACAAAACAGATTATATGGAGAATATTCAGAAAACCTGAAAATAAGTGAAGTGGGATTGTTGAATGTGAATGAATGAATCATTGAGAATATTAAAAAGCATAAAAATGCTTAGGATACATGTGAGGCCATCCTACTTGGCCTCACAAGTCTAATGGGTCATCAGGAGGGGACAAGACAGAAGTGGAGGGACAGAGATGTTTTCAGTAGAATGATGAATAAACACCTCTTACCAAATTTCACGAAATACTTGAATATGCAGGAAGCACAGGCACAAAAGACAAGGAAACACCACAGAAAAGGTGAGAGAGCGAATGCCAGCCGAGTGTTATTTATGGTGAAACATAATTCGGTGTAAAAAGGCATTTTCACATGAAGGAAAATATACCATGAGCAAAATCCAAATAAAAGAAATCTACCTGAGAAGGGAAACCAAAGGGTAGAGATTCTCTTTATACGTAATGCAGAACAGCAAGTAGGGCAAAGAGTACAGTTTAATCATCGTTTAAACGGCACACAGATGTGTAAGGAGAATTGACAACACTGTTTTGTGGTTTACAATACGCACAGATTAGCATATGTGATGACGACGGCACAAATCAGAATGCACACAAGGGACTGCATACTGCATGTTTCTATAACCCAAGAAGAAACGTGCCACATTTAATCTAGGTAGATTAAGTGCTTATATTTTCAACCCTAGCGCTGAGTTTGGCAAACCACTGGGTACCGGCCAACTCTCTTTGACAATAAAGCTGCACTGTGCTGCTCCCAGGGTCATTCACATAGATGCTGTCTGTGGTTGGCTTCAAGAAGCACAGAATACTGAAGATGATGCCAGCGCTCTGGTTCCTTATTAAAATCATGTGATCTGAAGCCTAGACCCGGGTCAGATCAGACCTTTCAACAAGAAGAGGTCTCACTGTGAAGGCTAAAAATGTAATAGGTTAAGTAGTTTTTCTTCTTTTTTTCTTTTTCTTTTTTTTGTATGTATACACAATTTGAAAAGGAAAAGAGGAACATTTCTGGATACTTAAAAATTCACACAATTTATTTGAGCAATGTTTAATTTAGAATAGGTCGCTATTATAATACTAAGAAAAAATTCATTTTTAAAAAAAATCTCTTGAGTAATTAAATATTCAAAGATAAAATAACACCTGTACCAATCCACGTGAGTTTGTGATGAATAGCAATAGCAATGTAAACAAAGCAAACAGAAGGTGCAGAAGTAGAAGAAGGTTTTACTGGGGACAGTGACGGTTCAGTTTAAAGACTCCCTCCCAAAATGATGTTTCCTAAGAAATAACGTTTAACCCTTTATGTTTAAGGACAGACGACTCTTCTACCACAACTACATATCCATACATTGTTTTGCTGCATTTTACCCAGTTGACAATTACAAAAGCTTAAAATTTAAAACAGAAGCATTATTCTGGCAGAACATAATTAGTTGCATGATTTCGGTATACTTTTTGATGTAGTGAGTGCTTAGTCTTTCTTTCCTCTCTGACTTAGCCCCTCTTCTTTATCAACTCTTATTAACTGCCCATGCCTGAGTGCTTTTACTTCCAAAGTGCAAAGAACACAGGAGTTTCAGTGTGAGTAGGACAAGGCCATAGTCTCTACTTGAAATGGGATGGGTCAGAAACAGGGCAGGAAGGCAGGCAAGGGTCCTGTAGTCTTCAGCTAAGTGCAGACTTGGTTGGGATTACCCAAATGCACTATTTTTTTCCTCAGGGATTTCTTTTGAGGAGTGCCATGATTTGAAGCAACATATATTTAATGAAGGTCATCCCCTCCACCTGTGCGTGTTTCTAAACAATGCATGTTAGCGATGGAAGATAATCGCCCATGCCTCTTACCTGCATCTCTTGACAAAATGAAGCCAGAGGACCGAAGAGGATTTGACACTGTTCGTCTGCAGTGTACGCCATTCCTGGCAGGTTTGAGGGAACCAGCACAGAGCTGAGGCTCTGTGGACTTGTCTGCAGCAAGCAGCTACTGGCCTTTGACCTGTCAATATGCAGATACATTAAATATTTCATTTTAATGAAAAAAGGCATTATGATTATCTAGTCAGAAGAAACAGCTTCATAATAAAATTAAATGTCTACTTAGTATTCCTGCCATTGAATGGTGTGGGAAGAATTCTGCATTTGAGATTGCTTTATTTATAACAAGTTATGGCAATCCTAATAGTAACAATGTTACTCAAGTTAAGAGAGTATTTCGATTATAAAGACTGTCCATAGGAGTCAGTTCCTCTGGTTTAAATCTGATGGGATGTCACATGATTTTATACATTTATAAGATATATAAGCTCATACTCTGAGAGCAACTTGTCCAAAACATCATATGGTGTCGATCCTATTTGGGGATTTAAAGAAATCACTTTCTAATGAATATTAATAGTCAGGAGATGCCTATAATTGACATTGTCATACAGCTTTGATATGACATTTAATTTTATTATAGTCCTGACATATGAAGACAGTCATACATATCTTGCATGTTCTAAAACAAGCTAAGTAGGGTATACTGATAAAATTGTTGATGCTGTTTTAAAGGTATTAATACTCTGAATGTCATCCTGAGTTGACAAAGAGAAGGCACAGAATCTACTCCACAAATTTTAGAATAGAGAGACAGGTATGCAATATATAATATGTATTTCAAATAAGAATTTTACTCTTTGAAAGTTTTAGACTTGCACACAATGTGTATTGCTCATATTCATCCCCCAACTACCTTTTCCCAAATGCTCCTATTTCCCCCAGAGTAGCTGAAACAAAGTCCAAGTACTAGATTTAAGTAATTCTGTGTACTTGGTTGTGGATGGGTGTGTTCCACCTTATTGACCTTACATGATCCAAGCTTTGGGCAGCTTCATGGAAAAGGAGGGAAGAGTAAGTAATTGGTGAGAGCTGTGAAGGGTTGAGTTCTGGTCATGATATGGCTGTTGCATTCATCAAATCGCAGCTACAGGGTTTCCTGCATAAGACCCACATGAGATCATAATTCCATGGACAGGGGAGAAGCAGACATACCAGCAGTGGAACTATAGACAACGGATGTTATTGAGGGAGAAAAAGTTACTTTCCTTTGGGGACTTAGCCACTGGTAGGTTACTCATGACCCAGAGGATGACCACACACCCCTGCACATATGAGCAAATCCAAATAAACCTTATATTTTACCATCCCCTAGTAGCTAATAGGTAAAGCAAAATCATCTATCTAAAGAATATGGACAAACGAATAGATTTCATATTTGTGATGATTTGACAAGATAGGTATTTATGGATTCCTCTTTTAGATTTCTGAAAAGCTTAAACATCTGTTACTGTTTCAATACAACCTCTTCTTTTTACCTGATCCTTTGTCAAAGGCATAGACAAAGTACAAGCACTCTCAGACAAAAACAAGTACAGCAGCAATATTTTTCATTTCTGTTTCTGGCTAGACAGAAGCTAACTGTTACTTTTGACAGAGCTGTAAAAGACTTAAGGTGTCCTATGGACCACAAAGGCTAGAAATGGTTCTTATTGGAAAAAAAGTGTTTACAACCTAGAAGTACCATAAATGAAAAGGGGAAGTTCATTTAAGGCAGTGGTTCTCAACCTAGAAGTTACATATCAAATATCTTGAATATCAGATCTTTACATTATGATTCATAACAGTAGCAAAATTACAGTTGTGAAGTAGCAATGAAATAATTTTAGGGTCAGGGGTCATCATAACCTAAGGAATTGTATTAAAGGGTCACAGCATTAGGAAGTTTGAGAACCATGCATGTAAGGAATTCCATGTGTTAACGGTGTGTTGCATGATGCTCAATGAGCCTGTTACTTCTAACATTGAAGAGGCCTCTACATTCAGTGACAGATTTCCATGATTACAGCAATTTTCTCCCTTTCAAGTCATCTTGCTCATCATTTAATCTGAGAAATATGAGAATGAAAAACAGATAAGTTAAGCAATGTGTTTTAGTTCATACCATGAGTCAAGAAAAGAGCCAGGCAGAATCAAATGCTCTCTTTCTCCTGTGCCGTTGACTTTCCGCTTTGTCATAATGCCTTTACTGGTTGGCAGTCAGCAGGAACAAATAAATAATCACAATGAAAAAGTAATCCGTGACACTAGTACCTGAGAAATCTTTCCAAATCTTCCTTGCTACACCTGGACCATGAAACATCACCAAGATTTTGTCCTTTGATCCATTCACCAGACATGATATGAAGACCATCAGCGCATGACGGGTGGTCATTGTCATGATTGATGCCCATGCTGATTTAGAATATAATTGAAAGAGAAAAGATTCGAATTAAACAAATGATATATTTAGCTTTTATTACAACAGTGGTATTCCAATTAAAATATCACATGGGAAAATTTGTTTAGAAGAAATTAGTTTAAAAACAAGATTGGATTTATTTAAATTCTATCATCCAGGTTTAAAATAAATAATGTAATTTGATTAAGACCATTTCCCAAACATATATTCAAGGTGCATGCTGAAGTACATATAAGAAACTAATCTGTACATATATTTTGAATTATTTATATGAATAAAAAAACAGAAAAATTTCATTCAACCTCATTGGATTCTTGCCTTTGCCTGAAGTACTTTGTTCTTTTAAAACATGAATTACTTCTTAGCCAAACAAAATCAAACTAAACTACTAACTTCGTGGAATGTTTTCTTCATCTGCTTCACGACTTCATTTTCTTCCACACACCTCAAATAACAAAAATATCTCTTGGAAAACTGCTGGGTCATCATTATCTTTTCTTTTTTTTAAAAAAATATTTATTTATTTATTTTGTATACAATATTCTGTCTGTGTGTATGCCTGCAGGCCAGAAGAGGGCACCAGACCCCATTACAGATGGTTGTGAGCCACCATGTGGTTGCTGGGAATTGAACTCAGGACCTTTGGAAGAGCAGACAATGCTCTTAACCTCTGAGCCATCTCTCCAGCCCCTTTTCTATTGGATCATAAATCTGTTGATTTAGGTAGAGATCTTACTATGAAAATTTGACTTAACTGCAAATAAATACTTGAGGACCATCGTCAATTAAACTCAACTGAAGTTTTCCTCTTTAAAACGTAGAGCACTAAACGACGTTTACTAGCCTCTATCACATCTGTTTGCATATTGCCTCATCTTGCCACAGGATTTTGTGAAGACTAATGTTCAATATCCTCTAAGTTGTATTATATATTTTTTAATTGCAGTTATTTTCAAAAGTGTTGAGCACAAGGACTTTTCAGGATCCCTAAATGTCTGACATCTAAATTTCACACTCTAACTCAAGTAGAATCTCTTCTTTGTAAGAACAAAATTCTTATAATATCTGACAAATTCTCAAACTCGGAATTTTAATATAACAACTCATGAATAAGGGCTAATATTGAAAAGGTGAAAAGAGAAAGGTTTGTTTAATATATGCCACGTTTCCAACAATGACATGATGGTGTGGTATGCTATTTCATCTCTCTTTGTTCTAAATACAAAATAAAATATTTTAAATGAAAATTTCCAAGAACAGTTACATTGTAGTTTAAAATACTAAGTTAGAAATATTATCAAAGTGGTTCCATGTGATTACAATTAGACTTGTTCTAAAACCAAGTTAAAAAATATAAATTATATAAATTAAATATTTAAATAAAATTTATTATGACAATAACTTTTGAAAGGAGCATCTGACTTGGAAGTAATAAATGCCATCTGTGTTCTGCAAGAATAAAAAGCACACTAACTTAGATAAGGTAACTTTGTTTAAAAATGTACTATCAAATGTAAATTTTTACTTTAAGAACAAAAAAATCACTCACTAGTGAATAATGTTTCCATTTTTCATAAAAGTCTTTGAATTGGGTCTGTATCAATACATATTAATGGCATGATTGGCAAAATATGGGAAGAGAAAATGTTTTCAAAGTTTGATGACCATAAGAAAAATTAAGACGCTGTATATAAAACAGCTCTTTTGACAGAGAAAGATGGAGAAGATACGTGGGTTAGAAAGAGTTTTCTCTATCTTACCCCATTGATAAGAAAAGAGCAAACTGGAAACTAGTAACAAAATAACTGTGAACATTAAAGACACTTTCCTGCCCCTTGTTGTGAAGATCACATGGGGCTGTTGACAGTGGTTTGTAAAGAGACCCCATAGAGGCCACTTTACACTGAGGGAGTGAATCAGAGAAATTTTACTGCTTAGTCTCCTTGACAAAAGATACAGAGATCCAGGTGCTGTGTCGTGTTTGCTTTATTTGCTCAAAGTGTGGGCTTAAGACTCACCAAGAAAAATCACCAGAGCAAGAATTACTTTGCTTAGCTATTGACTTTAAACAAGATGGGTATGTAGGGAGGTGGAGAATATCTGAGAGATGTGTGGGGGGGGGGGGCGGAACTAGGATCAAAACCTATTTATGAAAACCTTTTTAAATAAAAAAATAAAACAAGCACCTCTAAACTCGGCACAACCTCACATAATACTCAGGATGCCTGACAGCACCTCTAATGGCTCGCTTCTGATGCAGTTCCTGGAACTATCACTGTCTCCTCTCTCTGGCGAATTCTGTTCATAGCATGCTCACTGGACACTCACTTAGTTAACAGCCCCTGACCGACCGTGTGGAATACGATCAATCCTTCCAGCCTGCTGAAGCCCTCTTTCGACTCACGCTCAAATGTTGGCATTTTACAAACGCAACAATAAAACTTCTTAAGTAATGCAACCATTTGGGACACTTAACTTCCAAGACTTAACAATTTGTCCATTTCCAAAGGAGTGACGTGATTTTCCCAGTGAAGAAGAGGGCAGCTTCTAATTCTGATGACCATTTGTCCTCCAGGGAGCCTGACTATCACATGAGAACTCAGCTTTAGCCATAGAAAGAGCTGACGATGGAAATATTGTTTATTGATCATTAACGTTTTCTGTATGATTCACATCAGAACAGATTCCCAAAAAAACTTGGGAGAAGGCTATTTTGTAGCACATCTGGGGTCATCAGCTAAGGGCTGATTCTTCAGTTATGCAATGAAACAATTGCTAATCTTTATCTGTGCCGGTCAACTTATTAGTCATTTGCAATGATATCATTTAATCTTCATATTAGCCCCATAACGTTTCCATTAGAATGTCTTCTATTTTGCGTATGAGGACAGTCTGAGGTCAAGGCAGGACATATAACTTAGATGCATATCCTCTTCGTCCAATGCTCAACCCAGCCGACTTCGGAACCCCCACAAACTGGGGCTTCTCTCTCTGGATCAAATTCCATTGTAGCAGATGATTTGTGTTCTGTTTTGGTTTTGTTATGCCTCCCCTGATTTTAATAGACTCGCATCTCTCTATATACACAGTTCTACAACCATGTTGTGTACACCGCTTGGAAAACAGTAAGGCATTACTACTGACGCCTCTCCGCGGGCTGTGCCACTGAAGTACATTTTAATAATCTCGTTTTTAAATTCATTTTGACAAAAAGCCTTGGGCAAATAAACTCTCCGCTAACATTGTACATGGTTGTCAAGTCAACTGAAAAAATATTTTTATCTTATAAAACTTCTCAACTTGTTTAAAAGTCCCTGCCAGGAAGTTTTTGTGATATCCTGCGGGAAGCTGGAGACTGGCTTGGATCTTGAAGATGGTCCCTTCTGATGTTGGAAGAGCTGGGGAACACATGCACTCACTCCCATTTTAGGAGAAATTTGGAAAGGATTCGGTTTGTAAACAGTAATATTTTAAAAGAGAAGAGTTTTTTTCTCTAACTCATGAGGCAGAGGGAGGAGGGAGAGACAAATAGTAGTAAAGAACTTTTTAAACGCAATGAGGGAAATATATTATCTTTTAATTTTTAATCTTCCTTAAATTACTAGTGTGTGTGTGTGTGTGTGTGTGTGTGTGTAAATGAAGTTAAGCCACATAGTGTAATAATTCTTTCCCACAAAACCACAGATTACAGCAAGCACAGTGAAAGGCATGGGAACTTCCCTTCCAGTTGTTAGTCAGGAGAGTCGAGGAGACTCCAAAACAATATAGTCTTTCAGGTCAGTTTCCACTCCGCAATTGTACTTGGTTGTCTCTCTTGCAGACAGACCCTCTTGCAGAAGACACCATATGCTTGAAGGAATCGGGCAGAAACTGACCTGGAAGACTCTTTCACAATAAGTTGCTCTGTTTCAGAAGGTGTTATTACAAGTTGTCAAGAGAGAAAAGCAACCAAGAATCTTACTCAGCTGTAAGGACTGACAACCACAATGTGACCAGCGTGGGAAGATATCCCCAAGAGTACGGCAGTGGCACTTACACCTTAGGGGCAACAAACAGTTGTGCGATTGTACTTAAGGCACACTAAATGGGAGGAAACTCATGCCTGGCACTGGAAACTTAACCAACTACATCTATCAGGAGAGGTCACAAAACCTAGAGAAGCCCCAGCTACTACCATTTTTTTCCCTAAAGCAGTAAAATTCCTAACTGTATTATCTGCACTTAAACACATATATAAATGGAGCTTGAATCTCTTGTCTTAAAAGCACTTGCAGCTGATGGAGGATACCTCAGGCCAACACAATATCAAAATGCAGAGAAGTGACTCCACTGTGCTTAAGACTCAACTGGTGTATCTACAATGTAACCCTAAGGCTCAGGGAACAGCATGGAAGAGGGGTGGGAAGAATGGTAAAAGCCAAGGACCAGGAGACATTCTGTGAGATAGTGTCTTCAGACTTGACAAGGTAGCTGCACCCATGAAATCTCGACAGTATCTTTGTCTGAACACGATCTTCATAAGAGCATCAGTTGAAATGGCCATTTAGATGGGGAAAATAAGGCAAGGACCACCCCTAGGTGAAAAGCTACAGAAAATCAGTGACTACTGAGAGGACAGTTAAGTTCCTTCAAGGACGAACCACCAGACCATCCAATTCCAAGGCACTGGCTTAACACATACACATGTAATAAACACCAAATGGACTCAGCATAAGAATAATTTAAGGACAGGTCATGATCTTGAGAAGAGACCATAGGAAGAATCACAGAGAGAAAGGCGGAAATAATGCAATTAACAATTTTCATGTATGAAAACGTTCAATTTACAAGGGGATCTTCTGGTGACTGTTAATATTTTTCATGATGTAGTATTTTCTCTCGAAGCTGTATATTATGGCAAAAAATAATAAAAGAAGAAGTAAGTGATGACCATGCCTAACTGGAAGTAAACTGGTTTCCATAAAATAGCATTTGATTTTATTCAAAATGCATGAATATATTTGACTTGATGTAATTACACTGCTGTGCCCTCATGGAAAATCCTTATGAGGAACTAAAAGATAGCTTTCAATCGTTCATTTATTTTATTTTTTTAATCATTTAATTCACGTGAATTTGCAAAAATACCCATGAAACAAGTATTTCCAGTCCAAAAGCAAAAAAAAAAAACAAAAAAAAAACAGGGGATTAGGAAGAAAGAAAGAAAAAATTCCCCACACTTCTGCGAGCCTTCCTACCAAGGTTGCACACACTTGATAGGCTCAAACTATGCACGGGTCATGTAGGAGATGGCAGCAAAGATATCATGGAAGCCAAGTTCTACCATCACTAAGTTTACTCTGCACTAGGGCTAGAGAACTCCGGCTTACTTAGGACATGTCCTGAGAGGTTTTTCTCTTAAACGTCTCCTTCCTGCCTCCCCCCATTGTTGCCACTCCTGCCATCAGTGATGACAAGGGCTGATCCTAGCCACCTCTGCACCAGTAAGTCCCCAGCCCCCAGTGTAAAAATCTTTTCATTTTTCTCTCAACAAGGAGAGGTCCTGAAAATGTGGCGAGCAGACGACTTGCATCAGAGTGTCAGGGCTTGTTGATTGACATGAGGTTGGCTAGTACCTGGACTAACACCAGCTGAAAGACAACATTGACGGAAAGGGGCTAAGAAGCTTCACTTTAGTACATTTTCTGGATGATCTTTATTTACTCAAAGTTCTGAGAACTAATGACACACTAGCTAAAACCTCCTCTTACACCATTATTCAAACCATCTGTCAACGGACTTCAATTTAATCTTTGCCCGGAACAGTTAATTCTAGCCTCGCATGGGTCATTACTCTCTGGTAAAATGTTTTCCTATGCAAATCTTTATTTATGTTTCAGTTCAAATTTTAACCTTTCATTTTCTACAAAGGACTGTCCAATAAATAAAGGATCTTCTGGCCCATGTTTCTAGTGACCTTTTAACATCTGTGTCCTTAAAATATAGAGTATGCTACACATAATTAGGACTACCTTTGATTTCTGGTGAACATTGAGAAATATCGGTACACTATTGCTGCCTAGAATTTGTTTAAAACTGCCATTTAAAAATACCATTGAACATTTTTTCTTTGAAATATTCAATTTCTTACCAAGTGAATAACTACTGTTTTATCAGCAGATACAGAATTATAGTAGTAAACATGCAACGATGGTAAGAAAAGCAAAGATACAAAGTTTCTTCTAACCCTCAAACTGTGAGAGAAGGCTTGCATGCCTCTAAACATCCGCCTCAAACTCACTCAATGAGGAACGTGCACCACTGGCCAAAGCATACATGTGACACATTTGCCGTAGAGGATTCTGCGTAATACAACACAGTGACGGGAGACTGACCTGCGTTCACTACTAATTTCAGTAGAATAAGGGATACGAAGTATAAAAAGGTTAATGTTTAATTTGAGAACCAATAGATTTCTAGGGGTTGAAATTTTATCTACCACAACCATTAGTTATTATTACAAATAAAGGTTTTGCTCTAACAATCTTAAGAAATGATAGGTTTCAGTTTTAATTTATACTTCAATTTTATAATTTTATAAATTTTATAATTTCAAAATTTTCAGCATTTATTCATTGTACATAGTAATTGATTTTAAAGACTGTTTCTTTCCAGTATATCATGTGACCTGACAATATCCATAATATCCATCCCCAAACTCCCTTACCCTCTACCCTTTCCTTCCTGCCAATCTCCTACCCCTGTTCTCTTATAAATTCATGTCATAAAACATGCAGTACATTATTTTAAATCACAAATGAAAGAAAAATGTAATAATCATCTTTTCTGAATGGGGCTTGTGTCATTTAATCTAATAATCTCCAGTTTTACCCATCAAACAACATCTTTTCATTGCTTTATGGCCTGTCTGGTTATATTACAACTCATCTGGTTATACCATAGTTTTTAATTCATTAATTTACAAAAAGGTTAATAGATAATAACCGTAAACATGGGATACTGTAGTGAAGATAAAAGTCTTGATGAACAAGGTTTTCTTAAAGATTATGTGTTTTGGCAAGACTCGACTACGTTTCTACTGCTGATGTGACTGGCAAACTGTAAAACTTACATTCATAATTCGGTCTGTTCCCACGCTACACCTTATCTACTACAATAGACTTCCTGAAAACACACAAAGAGCTTTTATGTAACTTTCATCTTAAAGTGAACCAATATCAACCACAAAAGTATTATGACTGATTGACTGAAGGAAACCGTAGGGCCAGGACAATAGCTAATTTAACGTAGAAATCCAGAAGAGTATGACTCGCATTCAATGGCTTGGGATCAAATCCCTACTCCAATAAACACCTCTTTTATAACTTTGAGGGGGCAAATAAAATTTCTGATGACTTTTTGTAAAATACAGGAGTACAACAGCTTTCAGTCACAAGATTCCTCCTCTGAGTACTCAGAAGTGTGTAAGTACTATTTACTGATTATGATCTCGATCAATGGCACTGGTACAATTACAAGTGCAGACCCTATGCCTGGCAGTCAATGGTCAACACAAAACAAACATAATGGCATTTTTGTTGGTTCTTTGTTTCTTGATGTTTTATCAAGGTTTTTTTTTTTTTAAGTGTAACTTATAGTTTTAATTTGTGCATATATTATGGTTTCTGGTGTTGTGTTTTCATGGGATTCTTGCGTGTATGAACATGAGTCTCTCTGTGTCTATATGTGCTTCACTTTTTCTTCGACTCTTTTTCTTCTGTTTTTGTTTGTTTTCTACCATTTTGTTTGTTTTTATTTGATCTATCTTTCTTATTATTTCTAAATTTTATTACTATTTAGATGCATGTTTGCTTTTTAAAGAGAGAGAAAGAAAGGGTGTGAATTTGGATGGGGGGAGATGTAGAGGATTCAATAGGAGTTAAGGGAAGGGAAACCATAATCAGTATATGTTGCATGGGGAAAATTATTTTCAATAAAATAGAAAAGAAAAAAGAACTATGGTTGTACTCATTCTACTGTGTGAATGATCTACTCCGTGAAAGGTGCTTGTATTTGACAAACCATGCCCAGGATCGAGTTAGTGCTAACTATATGCTAATAATGTGTCTCATTTCATTGCTTGCGTAAGCTGTGCAGATTAATACATTTAGTCTGTGCTGATAGTCACGGAGATTCTGCTATTCTGAAGTATTTTCCCCGTGCCTGGTGTGATTTTCTTGAGTACTTGTTGAAAACACACATTACTTCATAGTTTTATGGTTATCGCAATATTTATTTGGAAATATGCTGAGATCAGCCATGCATTGTCCTGACGCGCTGTCTTGATGAGGACGGCAGCAGTCTAATGGGCTGTGTTCAAAGTGTCAGGAATGGTGACAGGTTGCACAATGTGCTCTGAATTATTCCCTCCACTTCTTACACTGAGTTCTTCAACGTTTTCAAGAACGTGGACTCCGAAGGAAATAATCAAAAACATACATGATTGCCAATACCTCACATTATTCATCTATGGGCTAAATGTTCAAGGTGGTGATGACTCATACTTACTTGTGACCCATTTCATGAGCAATTGTAAACGCAAGGTTCAGGCCATTGTCTTCAGCAATAATACACTTTCTCTTTTCACTACACATTCCATTCAAGTAAGCTATACCTAAAAGACATCAACATTATTAATCATATGTCAAATTTAAACTCATATCATCATATGCATCAGAACAGAGAAAATCTGGACACTTTAATGATTTTCATATTTCAAGTCGTGTATTCTTAGAATAGTACATTTTCCTCAAATATTAAGATGGTTACTGTTTATATTTCTTATTTTTCTGTCTGTGTGCAGCATGTATGTACACATGCGTGTGCTTGTGAACCTGAATATGAACGCCAGAGGACTGAGGTCAGAAGTCTTTTTCAATTGTTTCCCGCCTTCACTTTTGAATTAGGATCTCTCACCATGCTTGGGTGCATTGGTTCAGCTAAGCAGTATGGCTAAAGAGCTCCAGGGATCTATCTATTGCCACATCCCTAGAGTTATAGACACGCACTGCATCTCCGAGATTTGTACACGGGAGCATGGTATCTGAACTCAGATCGTCATGCATTCACAGACAGAACTTAACTGAGCCTTCTTCCCATGCCCCTCTTTAATATTTTGTAATTTTCTAACCTTAACGGAACTATCCAAGATTTCAAATGTCATACTGAGATTTATAAGTGGAATAACTCTAGGTTCCCAGTTGTGTGATTATTGCTGGAGGGTTCCCCCTCCCCTTAGTAGACGCAGCTAATTATGTCAAGGGACATAATAATTTCAAGCTTTCTGAAATTCTTGCACACTGAAGGCAAAGAAGACACTACTGTCTGGTGCGGGCGTCCTGGATGAAAGAGAGGCAATGCCTCTGAAGGGGAAGAAAAGGCTGGAAAAAAAATCCATTGAAGAAAATTTGCAAGTGAGTTAATTAAGTACTAAGGGCTACTTAATATAAATGAGCGAAGAACAAAAATGGGTTCGGCGGACGTGGGAGAGCATATCCTGGAGTAGCACTGATACGGATAATACTAATACTGATAATGGAGCAGCCAGGGGCCAGGCAACCTAGTGACTGAAACCCAGAGGCTTTGCTTGTGCTCGCGTTCTGCTGATCAGGTGTGGAGAAAGAATAGAGCATATTTATCAGCTGTACACTGCATGTAGAAGAAGGGAAAGATGTGCAGGAATCTCTGTGTGAACAAAGAAACAAGAGAGAGGAACCTGAAAATAATATGAAGAACAGGATAGAGTAAGAGGGAAAATGTAGTCATCCATAAAGAAAGGCGGGACTGCAGAGATTGCTCAATAGTTAAGAGCATTGGCTGCTCTTAGCAGTAGCTCCTGCTCATGGAGAAGATACCCTCTCTGGACTCTGCAGATACTTGCTCGTCTATTCATTGCCTGCACCACCAACAGCAGGTACACACATACAAAAGTAGACAATGCCAAGCGAAGAGGTATGTGCCTTTTAAATCCAGTACTTGGGAAGCAGGGGCAGGTGGTGCTCTATGAATTGCAGGCCAGTCTGGTCTAAGTATCCATTCCAGACCAGCCAATGATACATTTTAAAATCCTGTACAGGGGCTGTGCGTGTAATTAAAATAAAATATTATTACTGTTACCAGAGAGTGGAATTGAGGGATTTAAATTGTCAGAGCTTTTTTAAATGTTAATGGTTCTATGCACACACACAGAAAGCCAGGGTATTAAAATGTCTCTGACATTTTAAGTCAAATAACTCCGCAGCGTTTGTTGAATAAGAAATTTGATGTTAGCAACAAGACAAAAGGACAGCCTACAGATTGGGAAAAGATCTTCACCAACCCCACATGAGACAGAAGTCTGATCTCCAAAATATACAAAGAATTCAAGAAATTGGTCATCAAACGAAGAAATAATCCAATAAAAAAAATGGAGTACAGACCTAAACAGAGAATTCTCAAAAGAGAAATCTAAAATGGCTGAAAGACACTTAAGGAAATGCTCAACATCCTTAGTCATCAGAGAAATGCAAATTAAAACAACTCTGAGATTCCATCTTACACCTGTAATAATGGCCAAGATCAAAAACACTGATGACGATTTATGCTGGAGAGGTTGTGGGGTAAAGGGAAGACTTCTGCATTGCTGGTGGGAATGCAAGCTGGCACAACCCCTTTGGATGTCAGTGTGGCAATTTCTCAGAAAATTAGGAAACAACCTTCCTCAAGACCCAGCAATAACACTTTTATGTATATATGCAAAGGATGCTCAATCGTGCCACAAGGACATGTGCTCAACTATGTTCATAGCAGCTTTTATGGTCATAGCCAGAACCTGGAAACAACCTAAATGCCCCTCGACTGAAGAATGGATAAGGAAAATGTGGTACATTTACACAATGGAGTACTACACAACAGAAAAAAAAAACGATATCTTGAAATTTGCCAACAAATGGATGGAGCTAGAAAACATCATTTTAAATGGGGTAAACCAGGCCCAGAAAGACAATTATTACATGTACTCACCCATAAGTGGTTTTTAAACACAAAGCAAAGAAAACCAGCCTACAAATCACAATCCCAGAAAACCTAGACAACAATAAGGACCCTAAGAGAGACACACGTGGATTTAATCTACTTGGGAAGTCGAAAAAGACAAGATCTCTTGAGTAAATTGGGACCTTGGGACAGGGTTGAAGGGGAGGGGAAAGGCAGAGAGGGAAGCAGAGAAAAATGTAGAGCTCAATTTAAAAAAAAAAAAAAAGGAAAGAAATTTGATGTCAGAATGAACTTAGGAACGTTTGAAGGACAATCAACCTCCATAGAAAATGTGGGGAGAATCAAGGCGAAACAAACCGTGCTGTGGTAAGGCACACATGCTTCATCTATGAATGAAGAGTTGATAAACACAGTGGGAAAAACTGTGGTTGAAAGTCAAAGAGTGAGCGGAGCGAAATAGCCGGCACTGTCATATTCCTCTGCACCAGCATGTAACACAGCAGAGCAGAAAATGATTGCTTTGAGAGTCCTGGAGCACAGAAGTCTACAATCACAAGGGTATAGCAAATCATTGACTCACAGTGTGCTTACAAAAATATGCTGATTAATATTATTATATATGCTATGAAGACATTTATAATATAAAATATATGTGCATAGGAAATGATAGAAAATATTCAAGGGATGACTATATATTTACAAAGAGGTAAGATTGTGGGCATATTTTGAATCCATTACTTCCACATATTACAGGAAGAAGAAAATAACTAAATAGGTGGTAATTCAGTAATAGCAGCTATACAAAGTGCTAAGACTATGGGCGAATTTTCTCCCTGTTTCCAATTTCCCAAATTCATATGTTTATAGTGAGAACTTTAAAACTTTTAAGCACATCTTTATAAATTTGATTATAAAGATTGCAACTTCTCATAGACCCAGTTATGGTTTAACAATTGAAAATGACCTTCTGCTCCTATTCTACTGATGTGTAAAGTCTGACAGACCAACTAGTGCGTGGTAAATTTGAAATTCATTGACCCTAATTTGGCAGATCAAGGGCATGCCTTCTCCTTACATGTTATGGAGAGCACTTGTTACCACTTAAACAAATTGTATTACTTTGTTTCAAAGGCCACACTTTTGCCTTCTCTTCAAGAGCCCATGTGTTTCCTATTATAATGAGGTCTGCGGGTTGGGAGGGGAAGGATTTATCACAGCTGTTATTAAAGAGAGATGCAATACAGACCTATTTTACAGCACTGTAAATGGAAAGAATCCTTGAAATGTAAAGCAAACAAAAACAGCTTTCTAGTTTCCCATCTGAACAAAGTTACGTACCAGGATGCAAGAGAATCTTTCTTCTGAACAAAGATAACTGTGCTAAGATATACCTAAAGAGGACCACAGGAAACTCTTGAAGTGATGTAGGATTCATTTACAAAAGACTCGGAATGAAATCAGAGCTTGTATCTGACCAGAAAGATAAACACAAACAGAACTAAGTGTTCCTCCTCCAGAACTGCTGCTTTTATGACTGGCTGGACCACCTGAATTTGACATCCTGGCTTTCCTAACACAGGAATTTGGGAGAAATTTGGGTAACTTATTTACCCCACAGCTTGTATTCTAATATTTCTAGAGATTTATTGCAGTCAAAACCGTGATATGTAACGAACAAGAGAGTCCATTTAAATATGTTCAACATACTTTTAGGAATGTGAGCCACAAAAACACCCATTTTAAAATGGGACACTAAGATTGTGCAAGTATGGAAGATATTAGTCTAGGGAGAAAAAGATACGTTAAAGAGGGAAAACCAGAAAGGCATTATGAGAAGGAAACCAGCTGCTGGCATCACCCAGTAGGTGAGGAGGAGAAAACAATAGAAAAGGGTAGATATCACCAAATATGGCCTCAAGATAGAGAATTAAAACCAAGCAAAGAAATTGTCCACTGGGCCAGAAACATAAAACCCAGAATAAAAAATAAGATAAAACAAAAGACATTTGAACATATGATAAAAAGCACATGACCTCTCAGCCACATCCTGTGGCCATGTTGGGAGTGAAGGGCTGTGCTGTGACTGGGACTCTGGTGCTGTCTGGCCCAGGGCTGATGCCAAGTACCATGTCTGGATCAGCAGTCCTACAGAAACTGAGGTCTGTGCTGTGTCTGTTGTTCCTGATACCATCAGTGTCTATTGGTGTCATTCTTGCCCAGTTCATGTTCTGGAAGTCAGGCTGGTGAGAATTTATGTGTATAGCTTCTGACATTCCTGGAGACACAAACTCACATCAAGCTCCCTCAGCATAGGGCTCCTGCAATCTTTCTCCCTTCTTTTCCACAATGTTACCTGAGCCTTAAATGTGGGGGAGATCAACTTAAGATGCACTCACCAAGAGAAAAACCAAGCCGGATACTGGAAATCCAGTCAACTACTCAATGCTACTGAAGTTAGCCATCTTGGACGAGAACCTGCAACCATTACGTTACTAAACCAGCATAATCCCTAACAAGAATCGAAACATTTGTCCTTAAACCCACAGATTAGTATAGTTCTCTTCTCTCATTAAGGAAACTTCTCTTTAGAACAGACATAAAAAATTCCAGAACACCAGAACTAAACTATTTTAAAAGATGAAAAACTTGCAGCTTGCATAAAAAGAAACAAAACCTTAAATACGAGCATAGAAATACATGCAACCTTCATACAAGTCGAAAGTAAAAGAAAGAGCAGAGATAATCCACGAGGAGAAAAGGTAATTATGCAATCATGTAAGTGCAAGAGGTGCACCAAGGGGTGGCTGGGCACGATCCTCGGGAAGTCATTTCCCCATGGACACACCACACTTAAAGTCCAATCATGCATTGAACTACCTTTACCAAAGCTAAGGAAAACATGGGAAAGAATACAGGGCCTGTTTCTAGAATAACAAAACGAAAAGACACCCCAAGAAGCCTCCCCATTTTATTTATCTTTCAATTCCAAGCAGGCTAGATGACAACCTTTCCTGTGTCAGAGATGCAGAGAAGATCAAGTCTTTATGTTAGACAGAACCTCCCTGATCTGTCCTGCAACCGGAACTGGAGGAGGCCAGGCAGTTGCCGCCTCCACCAGCCATCTTCCAGCATTGGTCTTTCTGGAGTTTTTGAGGACAGACGATTCTGTTGCTGTTAACTGAACATGTCAAAAACGTATCTGGGAACGAGTTGGACTTGGATCGCCTTGTTGTGCTTACACAGTGACAAGATTGCAGTGGAGACTCCTGGCAACTATGAATGTGGCACTAGCCAGTGTTTAAATAGAGCAAATGTTTAGAGAGTTGGAGAAAAAGAAAGATATGATTTGAATTTCAGGAAAGATGCAGGCAAGCAAAAGAAGAGAAGGAAGAATGAATTCACAACCTACCCCTTCAGTATTCAGATGAGGCCACAGAGCAATATGAGTCAAGACCATTTAGGAAACTCTGGCCTCATCTAAGAGTCAATGTGACAGAAACCGACAGGATAAAATGAAAATGAAGGAATGCTCAAAGAATTAGAAAGAACTGTTTGAACCTTGCAACAGGACACACACAGGTAGCGAAATGTGACTAAACGGCAGAGATAGAAGTAGTATCCAGAACACGGAGGGCTTCTCTGACAAGAGCGATAAAGCCACCTACTTATCCCTGTTGCCAAAGGGTGATACATAAAACCTGAAATTTCCTAGAATGATTCATTCTTTCTATCCAGCTACAGTGGCTAATGTCGGTTATTTCTCAAATGTGGCAAGCATGTTTTCCTCCTTAGCCCCTCTTCTCGCCTAGGCATTCTCATGTCTGCAATATTATCTTCCAAGGTAAGTCTTTACAGAGCATCAAACCTTTTTTTTCTTCCAAGTATCAGTGGCTATTTCAGTGAGGGCATGTGTAATCATATCTAAAATCATAAATTCCTTACTCCCATGAAGCTTCCACGTTTTTGTTCTCTCTCACCCCAGTGCTCACCCTTCTTGCTCATCCTGCGGCAGAAGACAGCTCTGACCAGCAACCTCTTCATCCACCTTGCTTAACCCACCCAGTTCTCTGGGGCCAGGGGTAGCAGTTAGTTAGCCTCAGAACGGCCATTCCAGTTTTCTATTCTGAGTAGTCAGTTATTATTCTTCATAGCTCTCATTGAACCATTCTGAACACCCCAAGTTTTGGAGTGCTGAATGTGTACACTAGGCTTTACGGCTCACACACCTGTTTCTGCTTCTGACAAAATCGTACTGCTACGCAGAAAGAAGGAAGTGAAGAATGGTTCAAGTAAGCACGTAGGAATAGCCTGAACTTGGGAAATAAGGGAAGGAGGTCACAGCAGAGAATGCAGTCCCAGCCAGCTCTTTCTGTGATCTTGAGGAGAATCCTCCTCCTCTTCAGTAAGGCAATGAGAAAGGCGATTTTGTACTCATCCGTTACCTTCTACATCTTTCTCTTTCATGTGAGCTTCTAACTCCTCCTGAGACTATCAGAGCAGTGCACGTGACTTTTGGAAGATTAAACTTTCAGATGCTGCAAGTTCAAATTGAATCAGATTATACTGTCTATGCTTGCTGACTTGATTTAACGCTTGTAACCCATGCACAAAATAGAAAATCTGAAATTCTTAATCCATCTCCTGTTGAACCAGAAAGTGCAGTGTTGTGGCCCACTGGGAAAGCCACGTGTGGTGAACTACACAAGCAATTCCGTCTCAGAAACTTACTGTTGAGTCTCCACAAAGCTGGCTGGAAATCTGCATTTCCTACTGGGTAACTAGTCAGAGTTATCATGCGCCCTCCATGAGCTGACTTGCAAGCAAAAGAAATGAACTGATTTTAAAGATTTCATTTGCCTTCGAGATGAACAGCCTGACTTTCAGAAAGGTTAAGATTAGTCAGAATTAATCTGTGTGAAGTAATGCTAAGCATACAGATGGAAAACATTTGTGTTCTGATTGCATATAAATCAGGAATTTTGGCTAATACATGTTTATAACGTTATAACATAAGCATATCCCAAAGGTATTGAACAGGGACAAACACCATGCTACCAAAACCGTAGAAACTGCTTTCTTAGTCAAAACACTGATAGAAGGCTTTTATAAGTATGGAAACACTCAAGTTTCAAATGGGCTGCTTATTATTCTCCCATCGCAGTGCCTATTTTTAATAAATCTTACTTCAGAAGTTGCTTTGTTCTCAGTATAATCAACATCTATTTAAGTAAAGAAATCTGAATACTATTACAATTTTAAAACAATTACAATTATAAACATGTATTATTAAATCTCTGATTATAAATATACTTATTTATTATATAAAGAGATTAGAGATTACAGTATTATAAATATAAGCCTAATACAATGATTTGTTTTTTGGGTTTTTTTTTATTTATTTTTTTGTTTTGTTTTGTTTTGTTTTTCACTGCGTAGTTCTAGTTGTTCTGGAACTCCCTCTGTAGATCAGGCTGGTCTCAGTTTCATGGAGTTCTGGGAATAAAGGTGTGAATCACCACTGCCTGAATTAATATAATGTTTTGCTATAATTTGTAAAGTAAAATATGTCCTTGCTGGATAAGTGATTCCAAATGTAAATTCAGGTACAATTTTAGTTTTATGAGGTCCCCCAAAAGTGTTCAATATTTTAAAATTCCAAATGGACTAGTTCATTCACAACCTATGTTCTGAAGTATAAAGTAGGCAAAGTAATGAAAATTAAGATTTTACAAACTGACATTTCTAAACTGATCAAATTATATGCTTTAAATAGAGGCAGATTTTGGATACCGATTATACCCCAATAAAGCCAGTTTTATAACTTGTCTAAAATTGATGATTTGTGCTCCTGTGTCAAATAAAATCCAACTGGCTCCCAATTTCAAGCTAGGCTCTGATTTGGGTAAGTTTTGCTCTCTCTAAAACAGTCTTCACACTGATAATACTTGCCCAGTGGAGATGGAACTCTAATTGATTAGATGCTGAATTCCAAGCACATGGGACCCTGCCAGAAACATGGCAACTTTAAATATTACATCCATTTGCCTTTATTTGTAAAAATAATTAACTATATTTTACCATAGTGAATTCTTAAAAAGTTCAGAGAGACGATGCTGTCTTCTAAGAGACACTTAGTAAATGTCACTTCTATGGATGACTTTGGGTAACCTATGCTGTGCACAAAGCTGCCAATCCTCAACGTTCCAAAGAATAACTGTAATAACTACATGGAAAATATAGATTTTCCAATTAATATGATTTTGTTTTGAGGAGAAAGATGTTTAATTATGTTTCAGTATTCGGTGTTTAAGCTGCATTTAAACAGTTTCCAGTAGAAATGAAAATTAATATCAATTTTGAGCTGTAAGGTCTTGAGAAGTAAATAAAGGACAGCAAGCTTTACTCTTCTTCTTTAGAATCATGTGTCCAAGTCTTATCTCCACAGCACGTCTTGCCAAAATAGACAAAAAAAAATGTGTGACTTATGTCTGGACAGCACCTAAGAAAATACCCAACATCGGCCAAGAATTAAAGAAGACAAAGTCAGCTTGCTCCTCCAGTGAAACCCAGAATCTGATCTGTCGTATGTGCTACCATGTTTGCCCTCAAAACATCATCCCAGACATGTAGTCGTGACCTCTGTCACTTTTAAGAGTCTTTGTTTCATTCAGCTCACTTTTAGGTCCTCGCAAACACTTATGTAGACCAACAGCTCCTTCTTTACCATTGCTAGATGACTTTTTTTTATAATGCTCTTTTCCACAGATTGCTTACCCATTTGCTTTCTAAAGAGTATTTCAGTTGCTTCCAGGATTTGGCAGTTATGAAAAAGCAACTTTAAACTTTCGTGAATATGATTTGGATGAAGACAAGTTGTTTGTTTATTTCTATCTTACTTACTCATCGATAATCCACCACTAGTGTCATTTATAAAAGGAAATATTAAAGGCTAATATCATTTAAGAAATTGGTCTCATGATATTTCTCCACTATCTCTTTAAGTCTTATATTAATAGGTAAAGCACTGTGGTAGTATTTAATGTTTTAGCTCATCATTTAAGCTAACATTGTAGATATATCACTAGCACCGCTATAAAGAAGCCAAACATGGTGGCACCATCAATCCTGGCATGTTGAGACAAGAGAATCCCATGCTAGAAGGTGCCATTCATGAGACAGAAAGAGAAAAGGCCATGAAAAACATTTCATCAAATATACTGGTGTCTTGACCTTGGACTTTCCAGAACACTGAGAAATAGACTTTTATTGCTTTTAAACCACAGTGTTTATGGAATTTTATTGCGACACCATAAAAACTCTAAGACAAAGACTGTCTAGTACTACTCTGTCAATACTCTATCAGAAATGTCTAACATGGGAATGGTTTAAAGAAATGTAATACAATTCTATTTCAATTCAAAACATACTAAAAGTATAAATAAGAATATGAGATTAATGGTAGTTTATTTCTTCTGCTGGAGTAAAAATCATTATTTTTGGGGGGAGTGGTCACTAGGGGTTACTTATTCTCCAGTGGATGGTCCTGAATCCATGAACACATGGCATGACCCATCATTTTACTGTCTGTAAGAAATATACCTCATGCCCAATGACAGATAGCACCTTAACAGTAAGCATTGGAAAAAAGTAGTCTAAGAAAATGAAACCAAGAAACAAATTATTCTAACATCCAACTAAATTGACTTTAAAAATAATACTAACTAGAAGAGCTAAGGGCAGATAATTTATTCTTATTAAAGAAAAATTCAAAACAAGAATATTACTAAAATGGTAAATAGGTATGTACCAAATGTAGAAATAATCAAATTCATAAAACAAACAAGCAAACAAACAAAATACTATTAGATTTAAAATCATTAATTGACCCCCAGCACAGTGATAATGAGCAATTTCAGTAACCCATTTGGAGAATTGAATAACAATGTCTCCTATAGTCTTCTGTATTGAGCCCTTGGTTCTAAGCTGTTGGCACTGTTTGGGGAGATTTAGAGGGTTCAGAATATTGGAGGAAGTATAGCACTGGAGGCTAGCTTTGACAGCTTAAATACTCATGCCATTTGTCTTAGTTACTTTTTTATTCTTGCAATAAACAGCATGATCAAGAAAAATTATAAAATAAAGCACTCAGTTGGGCTTATAGTTTCAGAGGATTGGAGCCTCTGATGATAAAACCAGGGCATGGTGTCAGGAACAGCTAAGAGCTTCCATCTTGATCCACAAACAGCAAGCCAAGAAAGGGAATGCCAGAAAGCTGCAAGTCTTTTGACACACCTTCCCAACAAGGTCACATCTCTTCATCCTTCCCAAACAATTCCAGAAGCTGGGGGCCAAATATTCAAACAGATGAAAGTATGAACCATTCTCACTAGAACCACCAAATACTTCTTGTTTTCTCTGTTTCATGCTTTTGGTTCAAGATGAGTGCTGTAACTTTTACTCCTGCCTCCATGCCTGTCTCTTATTGCTATATTTTGTCACCGTGATGGACACTAATCCTCCTGGAACCACAAGCCAAAACAAGCTTTATTATATAAGTAGCCTTGATTGGGGTGTTTATCACATCAAAAAGTCTCTATACAGAAGCTCTTACCAGAGTGTATCACTGTTGTGAACCCCCTGACAGTGTTGTTTTTTGGGGGAGTACAGAAGACTTGGGATTTAGGACTAGAAAAGTAGTTGAATGCTTTAGGCAAAGCTTCATCGGTTGCTCTAGTAAGAGGCTGGAAAACTGAAATTCTGAGAGGAATGAGGACTCTGGAGGCCCACATCAAGTGGTTTCAAAGGAGAAATATATTAGCCATTGGGTTAGAGGAGAGTCCTGTGATGTGAAATTTTGGCAAAGAATTTAGTTGCTTTTTGCTTTTGTTCTAAGAACTTTCCTCAGGCTAAATTGAGAAGGAATACCTGAGAGAATTCTCTGTCTAGGATCTCACACATCTAAAATCAGGATGTTGACCATAGTAGATTTTTATCTGATGTATGGGGATGTTGGTATAATTAAGCTCCTTACTTGGTTAAAGAGCTGCTTAGGTAGATTTCCATACCTTAAGGTAAAGTGAAAGAGTATAATTGAATTTGCAAAAGCTCTCACTGTAGTATCTATTAGTGTTCGAATGAACAGCCAGGGGTGGAATACCTCTGTGTTTCAGAACCTATTCCATTTGCATTTCTGTGACCATCTTCATGGAATGCCCACTAGCACTTCATAATGGCTAAACTCATACAAGTATGCTGAATGCTTGTTGTAGACTTTAAACTACTTTATTCATAATTATCTATTCAAGTTGAATGGAGGTTTCTAATATCTACTATCATCTCTTCCACTACAGTGAGTAGCCAGGAATCCCAGTATAAATATTACTCAATTTGTTATTAGATTTAGATGTGTTAATTTAGGATAAATGTATTTTATCTTCTTTGAATAGTTAATTTTGCCACTAATTTACAGAGAACCCAAACATTTACATAGAAAAAGGTTATACTTACTATTTGCCAAAAGCAAGAAATTTAAAATTTTAAATAGTCAATAATAAACTAAAGCATTTTTCAATGAATATAATACACCTCTAGCCACAGACTTTAAAGTATAAAAGAAATAAGCATGAATCAGCACACATATATATGTATATATACACATATATCCTATATGTATAACTATCCTATATGTATAACTCACAGTTAAAAGGATAGAACAGTAAATTACTGTGGGATAATACTCTTGTACACTGTAAAGATTTGTCATTCATATTGGTTTAATAAAATGCTGATTGTTCAGTAGCCAGGGAGGAAGTATAGGTGGGGTGACTAGACTAGGAGAACTCTGGGAAGAGGAAAGGCAGATGAAGTCACCAGCCAGACGCAGAGGAAGCAAGATGAGAATCATTCACTCATAAATAAAATGTTGTTGAATATGTTTATGTATCTTTTGGAAAAGGCAAAAAAGAAATGAAAATGGTCTTAAAATATATGTAAAGTATCTCTAGTGTATAGTTTATGTATGACTTTAAATTGTTTCAATTGTAACTGAAGTGTTAACATGATTTGACATATAGAAGCAATATATATGTGTACATACATGACAATGCAAAAATATCTTTTCAAAGTCAACACTCTCAAATAATTTATCATATGTAAGCAACACAAGCATTTAAGTACTCCAATGTTCCTCAGATAAACGGTTATCACAAATACTTACCTACAGTATCACATGGCTCATCCTTATGGACACAGAAATCTTTCCTAAAAAGGAGAGTAAAAATCCAAAGTAAAGATAGATTCTTTCAGACAGCTGCCAATCATCATGACTCATCGTCACAGTGACATTAGCCACACTGTCTATTCCCTCGAATTTAACATAAGTCAGATTAACATTAAGGAATAGATCTGAAAAAATGATCAATGCAAGTTTAATAGTGATTAAGTCATGAGATATATTCCTATTTAATAGACACTAGTTCAGAGATAAAAAGCTTGCTTTGTTTGGCATTTTTCTGAAAAAATTTCATTGTGTTGTTACACAAAATAGTTTATGATGTTGGGAAATGCTTTACCATAGAAAAACATTATAACACTCTTTCATATGACAATGGAATTTCCAGGTTGAGAGTTTATAGATAAGGAATATAATTTAAAGTCATCCACCGTTTTCGTTCCAAGATTGTCAAAAACTCATTTTTGACACTGAAAAGCATTTTTAAAAGGGCATGAGAAAATTTAGCATTTTACATAAATGGGCTCTGTGGATTGCAGTACTGTATGTTCGAGAGCATTCCTTAACTACTTAACATTACCGAACAGTCTTGCATTCATCTAAAGCACAGAGGCACAGCCCTATATATTTATTGTGCAGAATAAATAATATAGCAATGTACAATCATTTAAAATATAGGTTTATCATGCAATTAAAGGAGTTTTACACATAAGGTATTAAAACAATATCAGACATATAGTAATTATTGAGATTTTTGATGTATCTTTATTGCCATATTTCTTGTACCTAATATATAAGTAATATCCCATTTCTTAGCATTTAAGTTCTTATAACTATTACTCTCAAGATTACTGACCTAGTTAAGTCCCCATTTCTCTCTCTCTCTCTCTCTCTCTCTCTCTCTCTCTCTCTCTCTCTCTCTCTGTGTGTGTGTGTGTGTGTGAGAGAGAGAGAGAGAGAGAGAGAGAGAGAGACAGACAGACAGACAGACAGACAGAGGGTATGGTAGAGATATATTGGAAATTAGCTTTTTTTTTAAAGTCACTGTCAAAAAGATGCATAAAAGACTGGTGAAACTTCATCAATAATATTGATATTAACAGTAGTTATCTATTTACACATTGTTTGAGTCAGCAGAATTCTGTACAGTTTAATAACTATCTACGACCTCAAAAATTTCACTGTATATTTAAATACATTATTTTC
Source organism: Microtus pennsylvanicus (assembly GCF_037038515.1). Lineage (NCBI taxonomy): Eukaryota > Metazoa > Chordata > Mammalia > Rodentia > Cricetidae > Microtus > Microtus pennsylvanicus. The sequence goes on from NC_134582.1 coordinate 26,323,081, forward strand.
TCAAAAAGACTTCTTTACATGTTCACTAGATTACCCTATTACATATCATGAAATAGAATTGCTTAATGAAATAAACAACTTAGAATTGATTTTGAATTTATTAGTAAGGAAGAAATGTTAAAATTCCATTAAAGTTATAAGGTTTTGATGTTACCATGGGAGTGTCTATTAATTTTTGCTTTGTTCACTTCAAAGCTAACTTATTGACTAATTAAACTCTCAGTTTTATGGATTTTATCTATTTTGAATTATTGGTTTTATTTCTGGATAATATCACATTTATCTCTTGTTCTAGTTTGCTTTTCTGTTGCTATGATTAAACACTGCTCAAAAGCATCTTGGGGGAGGAAAGGCTTGATTTGGCTTACACTTCTCAAGTACAGTCCATCACTAAAGAAAGCCAGGGCAGAAACTCAGGGAGGAGCATAGACTAGAATCATTAAGGAATGCTGCTTACTGGATTGCCTCCAGTTCATCCTCAGCTCTTTTCTTTTTCTTCCAAGGACCAGCTGTTCAATAGCAGCACCACCCACAGCGGGCTGATCCCTCAACACACTCATACATGTTTACAAGCCTATAGCCCAATAGGATGCAAGTATTTCCTTGACTGAAGTGGTCTCCTCACAGGAGACTCTTCTGTACATTAAGTTGAAAAAACTAGGCCATTCCCTAATATTCGCATCATTAATGTGTCTGTTAGGACATTTTTTCTTGGTATTAGATTCAACTTGCATTTTTCTGAGTCTCTTGCAAATAGAACACGGTTAAACATGTAAAACTAGCTATATAATATTCTTGTATAGCATTCAACTTATTGATTATTTGTATATTTGGACTTACTATTGTACCAGGCTCTTTCTTTTGGGCCACCAGCCAGATTCCAAGTCATAACATACAGAATTATTATTTGTTTTAAATGCTTGACCCGGCTAGCTCTTTTACCTAAATTAACATATTTATATTATTTTCATTTTGCGTCGGGGTTTTCTACCTTCCTTCTTTCTGTTTATCTTCTTTTCCTGATGTCTCTATGTCTGGTTGGTATCTGCCTGGTTTCTTGCCACAGGTGTCTCCCTTGTTCTCCTTTCCTTCTTCTCTCATTCTCCCCTTCAAGCCTAGATTTCTCCTCCTATTCATTCTCTCCCTGCCGGCCCTACCTATCCTCCTGCCTAGCAATTGGCCATTCATCTTTTTATTAAAACAATTATTATTAAAAAGGATATGCTGATTTTCTAACACTGCTATAATAGTTGCATGATTTAGAAGCTGAAAGCAGTAAATAGTTTTGTGCTTACAATCTAGAGACGAAAATTCTGAAATTCGAGTTCCAGGCCACAGTCATCCTGCCACAGTGTAATGTCTTCGCCAAAAGTTTCTATCTATCTTTTATGCCCTGTGAATAAATAGGGCCCCACAGACAACTCAGGATAGTCTCTGCTCTCAACATCCTTAACGTAGTCACATCTACAAAGTCTTTTAAGGCATATATGGTAGTATATTCAATGTCTGGAGATGGGAGCCTGTGCATTTAAGGGTGACATTATTTTGCCCAGACAAGACTTAATTGCATTTCCTCCTTAAGCCACATTCTCCTTGGCAGACCTTTTTGTTTATGGCTAATCTGTGCACATAAGAGATACTTCTTATATCTTAAATTCAATTTATGAGTATCCTAAAATGGGGCACTTTTTTACTATTTATCCAACTGTATGATCACAAAATTAAACAGAATGCACTCATCTGTAATTTGCCAGTTAGAAATTAAGTATCAAAAATGAACAACAAATGAAGAACAAATATCAATGTGCAAAAAATTCATATGTGGATTATTTTATTGTATTTAATAACATGCAAAAACTTTTATTAAACCCTTTAAAGGTCCACACTAATGTCTCAATAATAAGTTCTCATTGACTCAGATCAAATCAAACACTTCCTTTTGTTTTTGTGACAAAGTATCATGTAATCCAGCCTGGCTCAAATGTCTGACCAGTCAAGATGATTCTCCTGCCTCTACATCCTGAAAAGTAGGATTGCAGGTATGCATCACAGCATGAAGAAATACTTAACTTTTAACACCTGTTCAAAGTTATCTTTATTCAATTGAAGACTATAAATTATTACAAAATTAGTGTTGAAGCAAATTATTTTTCTTTTAAAAGTTTAGAGGAAAACAAAATGGATAGTGGCTGATTAAAATGAGATAGGGATGAATTATTTTAATATAAACAATCATAAGATGATTTGTCTTTTCTCCTGGCAAATTTCTAACAAAAAAATTCTATGAAGCAGACATATAATAAACTTTAATTCAAGAGTAATGTGAAAGAATTTAACTGACATGAGAAAGTTCAAACTCTAAACATCTTTATAATACTAGGCACAAGGGGACTTAGTATGGAATTAATTTATGCAATTATACCTAAAGTTTAGGAATACACTAGTTATTTTGTTGTTACAAGTTAATACAAACATACAACTCATCATATAAATTTCTCCATAATAAATCAAGAATTTCTCTTCTTGAATTCCTTTGGTGAATTAATGAGATTCCTCTTTCCAATAACTCACTTGAGTTCAACTAAGGTAGACTGAGGTCCTCTTGAACATTAAACTTTTCCCTAGTTTTGGTGTGATTTAACATCACATCTTCATCTACTTTTGCTAAGGATACCTGTGCAGAAAAAAGATTGTCTTATGTGACTGTCATGGATTTGACCCATCTGCAAAATGCAACAGACATACATAGAGGTAAGATATGCTGTTGCCCAATTACTATGTATTTCTGTACTACTAATATTGCAATGTTGTATCTGATTTAGAGAAATTTTAAGGTTTTGTTTCATATGCTGTCATTTTCCAAGCTTTTAGAATAGTAACAGGATGTTAGTTTTTTCTGGATACTTAAGGCTGGCTCTTAGGAATATGCCTTAAAGTCTATTATACCAACTGAATTAATGTCACAAAGTAAAATTCATTTTTAGTTGTTAAAAAGAAATAGCAAAGAACAGAAAGCAAACATCGATGAACTAAATAATCTGATTACATATTTGCTCTGAGAGTTCCCATGCCTATGATTTTCATCAAGAAAAAGATCATCGGACATCACACTACAAAGTCAGAAGTCAGTGAAGACACAAAATGATATCTTGTGCAAGTTACAACTGCAGCTAAACTTCCCCAAGGTCAAGCTCTAACAGCCCCTTTAACAGACAATGAAAGAAGACAAACACAAACAAAAACAAAAGAACTGAAAAACTTGTCCTCTAGGCAAAACAAGATTGCTTTCATCTAAAACATGTATTTCTAGGGCTATAATTAGAGGATTACATAAAACTGAATGTTTCCTTGACAGCCTTAAGTTAAATCTTAAAGCCCCGCATTAGCATTGTTCTCCAGGGAACGTCTTTTGTTTCCTCACATATTTTGCTCATAACATTCTAAGCTTCTAAACAAGAGCTGTCCCTCATGTGTTGGGTTGTCAACTGCTGTTGGAACTGATCTGGTTTTTTTTAGGCATCCACGTTATTGGAACATCAGGTGTGCAGTTTATCATCTCTAGAAGGTACAATCTCACAACAGACACCCTGGTCCCTTGGCTCGTACAATCTTTCCATCTCCTTTTCCTGATGTTGACTGAACCATGGGTGGAGGAGATGTAGTATAGCTACATCATCAGCCCTAGAAACCTATGTGTGAAGGCAACGCAGGACAGGCTTAGCAAGTTTAATTTGTGTGTGTGTGTGTGTGTGTGTATATATATATATATATATATATATATGTATATCATAAAATATAAATTAGTATATGAATGTCAATAGTTAACGAAGAGGAGACCTTGTAAATTAGGGGGTTAAAAAGGGCTACATGGGAGGGAAAGAAGGGAGCAGGATGAGTAAATGACACAATGAGATACGGTGGTACTTAAATAAACAAAAGGAAAAAACTAGAAACAAAACATGGTTTCCAGGATGAATCTAGCCTTTTCAGAGTGTGTAAAGGTAAGACTAGACTAACAGGTGGCTAATGACTTTTAATGATCTACATCAGAGGATGAAATTCCCATCATGCCCCCTTCAGTGTCTTTCCTCACGCCTGATTCTTTGGTGATTATGGACACTGTGAACGTCTCTTAGCCACTTCAGACCTGCTTCGTGTGGTGCTCAACCCAGACAAATTCAATATCTACATTTTGAACCAATTCCAAATGATAAGGGCAAAAAAAAAAGTATGTCCAAGTAATTAAATGGATCCAGGGTATGAACAAAACTGTAGATCAATGGTCTTAGGAAAGGGTGGCTGCCATATACACAGTAAATAAATCAACGAGAAAAAATAAAAAGCATGCAACATAGATAGCTACAGAAATCGGTTTTTCACGGAGACATAATACCAAATTGTACACGCTGAGTATTGGTTA